>NW_027526460.1:19109253-19280323 GCF_048455015.1 Haemaphysalis longicornis | reverse complement strand
AGGCAACGTGCCTGTGTTAAAAACATTTCACGGACGCAGGACGATCTTCGCCGTAACGTGCTACGAGAGCCTTCGCGGGGTGATGCCCGAGGCGGGAAATTTAAGTGTGGCGCCTCCGGAAACTCTTCGACGATGCCAACGTTGGCGCCTTCCACTGAGTTCGAGGCGCGAAATAAATGGTCGCACGTGAGCAGGCCGCCAACAGCGTTGACAGCTGCCAACTTTCACAGATGCCTGCCGAACAGGAGATGCTGTGACCCAGGCACAAGTCGCCAACAAGCTTCCTACGACTACACTCCGGCCACAAGGCGTCTTATCGCGCGAGTTTATCTGTAATGAGGCCCTGCAAACGGTACACGATCTGCCGTCTAAATGATTCAAGAAAGCGGATGCGCCCATCTCTATCCATCAACCAAATTGCAAGAAGAAAGTGTGCGAAGAAGCACATGTGCCCATTTCAATCAATTGCATTAAAGTCTCTAAAACAAGAAAGACGCTGCGTGCATTGTTCGTTCGGGCTCCTCGCGACCTTTACAGCTGTCCTGGCACGAAACAAAGCACATTGTATCGGCGAGCAGTCACAGCGCGGGACGCAGCGGCAGGAAGAGACGTACACTTCTGCGTCGTCGTCTTTCGTGCGAGGAGAGGAGGTTCAGTGAAAGATGTAACTGGACCCGAAAGATCACTCGTCGTTTTCAGGGTCCGTTTTTCCCAGGCATGCGGCGCGCTTCGGACTTCCTCCCACTCTCCCCCGTCGGCGCTTTCCTCTCTCCTCTCTCGCATTTCTCCGTCGTCGCCTGCGCGTGTAGAAATTCGGCTTTATGCCTTTGCCGTCTTTACGCAGTGGCCGCGGCGGTCGGTCAATTCGAGGCCAACCAGAATCATCCCTCGACCGCGCGGACGGCAAGATTAAAGCGTCCGATAAAGGCCATCCAAGACCTCTTGCAGATGCGCCAACGGAATACATTTTGAAGTAGTAGCCGCATGTCGCAGAGAACGACCATTGGGGGAGGGATGAGAGGGGTGGGAGGGGCGCGGGGGAGAAGATGGCACCACGACGGCGCGTGCGGTGCGACTCTCGAAGAAGCTCCCGTGCAAAGCTGAAGTAAAATAAAAAAGCCTTGAATGAAATGAACTGGTCGTCCTGGGTAGAATGAAAAGACTGGGCCCTTCCGAGGGCAAGGGGGACTTACTGTGCAGGTGAAGAAAAAAAAGAGCAGGCTTCTTTTTTTTTTTTACAGCAAAATTAAGAAAGTCGAAGGAGGAAGCTGGAAAATTAGAGGAGGAGGCAGAAATGGCGCGTTCGTGCGTGCGAAGCCAAGTGGGGAGGCAAGAAGGAACTCATGCAAGGCTTGCGACCATGGCTCAGGCAATGAGCCACGTGACCGCACGCGATTGGATAGTGTGACGACGAGGGGACCCGTCGAGGAACGGGTATAAAAGCCACTGCGACGAACCTGGACACATCACCACTTCACTTTGCTTCTTCTGTGCCTTGTGACTGGGAACAGCAGCCCCCCTTCCTCCGCCAAGATGATCAAGGTAAGGCGACGGGTGGAGTTTCTCGACGGACCGTCTTCCGAGATCGGAGCATAGAATGAAGCAAGAGGTCATATAGCAAGGAAATATTGAGGGCACTTCGATCATCGTAACATCATTGCTTTAATGATCTACTACTCGCTCTTTCGAACTTGAGAGCGCATCAGGAATATAATGACTACTATGAATGTACTAATGAGACGGGCAAAAATTACATCCCAGAAAAGACTTATTCTAAATTTAGACGGCATGGCGATTCAGAAACTAGTATGTCGTCTTTTGCTATGAGAAATTAGATGACGATAGATGAGGCAATAGAGCACTGGCATTGCTGTTCGTACAAATATATTCGGTAAGTGAGGCCGTGCTCGCAGTGATGGAACACCAGAAATTACCAATTATAAAGGCACCTACGGGTACTTTTTAATTCTTCCATGATTATAATTATGAGGGGAATGGGGGAAGTTCGGCTTTTACGGCCCGGAGTGCTACGGAGTTCCTGACCCAGCACTGATGAGTTTATTCATATAGGGCAGAAGTAGTGGTAAGGAACATTTATCGAGACTAAGGTGGAGGTGGGGGAGTCCGGTTGGCCAAAAGAATTTTCTGAGCTACGGAAAAACTAAAAGCGCAAATTTTACAGCAGAACGAGGTTACACGACCAAGGCACGCCTGTAGCCGATTTCGAGAAGGAATATTGCTTCGAGACTCCCTTCTATTTTCAGCGACTGACCGTAGCAATCAAACACAGTGGTTCATGATTGCTCATTCACAACTCGCGCCGCGGTTTGTCTCGTTGGGCTTTTTAAAGGAACAGTCGTAATTCCTGCCAATTTCTCGCAGTTCGTCGCCATCCTTGCCCTGGCTGTTGCCGTCCACGCTGTCCCAGCGAGGTTCAACGCCGAAGGCGACCTCGACACCGTAAGTGCATTGCTTTGAAGTTGCCTGAAATGTCGCAGTAGTCAAGAACTCATGTTCAAAGGCAGTTCTATGATTCGTACACAAGCCCTGTAACGTACATCCTTTGACCACCAATGGTTGCTTGCACTCAAGTGGGAGTAATGAGTGTGTACTTGACACTTTAACATCCGCAATGCATGCGCACCCGTTTGAAGGGGTATACTCGGCAATAAGCACACGTCTATAGCAGTGGACCACCACTTCGACCTTTACACCTAACGTCAAGTCTGAAGTAAATGGCTGATTTCGAGATGTTGCTATGTAAATTGCGAAGTGTAATTAGTTCCTCATTCCGTTCCTTTTTTTTTCTCGTCGTGGATTGTGACAGGCCGCCCAGACCTTCGCCCGCGCCGTGCTGTCTGACGACTCCCTGAGCGCCCCGATCCCGTACTCCTTCAAGCACGAGTCTTCCACCGAGGAGGGCACCCACACCCACGAGGAGACCGGCGACGGCAACGGCCGCGTGACCGGCAGCTACACCCTGACCCTCGCCGACGGCCGCCAGAGGACCGTGCGCTACACCGCCGACGAGACCGGCTTCCACCCAGAGGTCGTCACCAACGAGCAGGGCACCGAGTCCAACAGCCCGGCCGACGCCAGCTTCACCTCCAGCGCACTCCCAGGACCCGACGCCGCCCACGCCGCCGAGCCCGAGCGTCTGCGCCTCCTCGCCTCCGGTGGATACAAGTCCAAGGCCTAAACTGACCCGCTCCCCACGCCCTGCCGGAGAACTGGCTGTGCCACGTGCGTCGAGCTCTGCAGCGCAGACCGAGATACGCGTGACCCGGCAGCTCTCCCATCAACAGCGACGACAGCGAAGCGAATGAAGCGAAGCGGCTTCTCCCCCTATTTATAAACTCCCCTCTGAACAGAATATTCCCAACTCGCGCGGTTGTTCGGCCCATAACGAGCCCACCCGTCTTCCAGAGAGAGTCGAGCCGTTGTGGAAGAAACGTCGTGCCTCGTAGGTAACATGTTTGAAAAGTTCTATTTCGTCCCGGTCGCTTCTTCTGGTGGGCTGGCTTCCCCGGTCCTTCGTTTTGAGTTGACGAGCGATAGCGTCCAAGGAAAATTGCTAGGAAAGGTTCCCAGAAACTGCCATTCTGTGTTTGTAATGTCCTGAAGCCAGAACATGGAATCCTGATTGTCGTATACGTACCGTGTTTTGTCTCTTTCTGCACCCTCTAGTGCAACTTGCCTTCTTTTTTTTCGCCGCTCGGTTCTCTAGTTTCTCTTTTGTTTTTCGTTTTCTCTGAAAACTACTAGCGCGCGTTCTACTCGAGCCCTAGAAACCACCGCAGAGTGACCTTCTCTGATCGCTTCCGCCAGTGCGCTGTGATAAAAGCGGCTCTCCTAACCTTCTTCGGGGCCCTCAGTTCACACAAACCTAACCAGCAAGCGAGCTTTAAATAACATTTGCGGGTCACCTACTGTACAAAGACGTGTCTCGTTCCCAGTCGCTTCTTTTTCTCCTCTAACACCTCTTCTACAACACCGAAGCATTTCACTACTTGACGGTCGTGGTAGGCTGCCGATGTGTGGGATGGTTCGACGGGGGTAGTCGGCACTAGACACTTCAGCACCTAACAGTACGTACGCCTTGCTCGTCATGTGTGTTCCTTCTACGTCACTGTCACGTGTTCCTCTTTTTTCTAGTGTGTGTGTCATTGTCAGTTTTCTGTACTGGTTTCACGAACAACAATAAAACAAAAAGCAAGCCCTGTTTGAAACAGCACGAACTACTACTCTGTGTGCATTCTCTTGGCAACTGCTGCATTCGCGGCAAGCTCTTCAATGCGAACCCGTTCTGTTTTCAGCGCAAGCCGTGAACTCTAGGCTTGAACTGTATTTCAATGGGAGTCATTAACATCCAGAATCGGGGGTTGACCATATTACAATAATGAAGACCCTTTCCGGTTCGGTCCTAAATTTTGGAAAGCATACCTCATCGTGTGCTCGTGTGACAGAATATACAACTGTGAAAGGTCTAGCCAACACCTACATCCATGGCTCTAGTGAATCTTCAATGAGACTTTATTTGTATTCTCAATAGTTCCAATCAAAAGAGCAAATGCTCTAAATACTGATTCTGATTCTGATTATAGGGTTTAACGCGCCGACGCAACGCAGGCGATGAGGCGCGCCGTAGTGGAGAGCTCCGGATTAATTTTGACCACCTGGGGATCTTTAACGCGCGCCGAAATTTCGCACACACGGGCGTTTTTGCTTTTCGCCTCCATCAGAAAAGCTGCCCCCGCGGCCGGGAATCGAACCCGCAACCTCGTGCTCAGCAGCGCAAAGTAAGGCTTAGCCACTGAGCCACCGCGGGGGGTTGCACTAAATACGCTTCGACGCCTCGCAACCATTACAATTGTACGGACTCCAGAAAAGAAATACCCCATCCATTCAATCCCCTTCAAAGGGAAACGGCTAAAAGAAGTTAACTTTGTCCTTCAGTCCTTTGTCTTAGAGAAAAAGAGAAGGTTTGATAGAGGTGCAGATAGAACGAGAAAGGGGAAGCGAGTTGTATAAAACGAAGAAGGGAAACCGGACTCATAAGATGTCTCTAATTTTGCACTAAATAAAACTCCCAACTATACCTGCAATATCCGTTGTCGCCTTCACCATGTCCGTTTCCCCTGGGCATCTAGACAACTTTACGCCTCTTTCTTCCACCTTCTCCCCTTGTCCGCCTCCCTTACAGCTGCTTTCTCGCATTTCTTAACCGCAACCTTTGCATCTGGAAGTTCGACTTTCCGTCGTTGCCGGCTGCACACAGTGTTCGTGGCAGTCGGTCAATGCGAGTCCGACCAGAATCATCCGTTAGCCGCGCGTACAAGAAGATTAACGCGGCCCTTAAAGGTCACGCAGGGACTCCCGCGGATTCGCCGGCGGAATACATTTCGAACTCCATATGTCCACGGGATGCGATTGCAAAGCAGCCAGGGGCAGCCGAGTGGAGGGGAGGTCAGGCACGTAGTGTACGATGGCGCTAATCCGTACGAGGGAATTTGGGCAGCGCAGCACATGGGGTCGCCTACAGACAGAAGTGGACCCAAACAGCGACACAAAGGGCTGTGAATGCCAAATGGGTAAGGAACTGAATTGAAAGTACTTGGCTCCGATGCCACGCGTAGCCGGCTACTTCGCCGGCTACTTCAAGCCTTGAACTGCAGTTGGCAGAAACAGTGGAACCTTGAAAAATACGAAAGAAAACCACGAATAATGCGAAGAAAAAAAAGGAGGAAGATCAGGAACGGGAGCGATTCCAACAACCATCAACAAACATAAAAAAGGTGAGGTAAAAAATGTAAATAGCTCCTGTAAAATACAAAGAAAAATGAGAAAAAGGAAAGAAACAACCCCAAAAGTGATGATCTCAATGGTCTCATATATGCATATACATGTAGGTGAGCATGCTGGTAGACGTGTGTGTTCGCGCAACATGACCACGAAAAATATTACACAAGCAACAGGCTCCAAGTGCCCTATTTTAGGAAGCTGCATGTAAGTTTATGCGCATAACTAGAGCATGTTCTGGGCAGGGAATATTTGGCTATATACATATATAAATGATGTAAGCTCTCAGTGATCGGAACTGGTCGTCCTGGGGAGGTAAAATAAAAACACAAACTGGACCCTCCGGGGGCAAGGATGACAGATAGGCAAGGCAGCAAGGCGGCTTATTTTCACTTTCCTGAACAAATTAGGAATATCAGCACTCAGGTAAAAAATTACAGATATTAAGGGACAAAAAGGGAATGAGAAAAAGGGAGAGAAGGTGCAAGGAAAGTGTAGAAAATGGCAAGAAGGAATCGGCAAGGGGCTCAAGTAAGAGTGGTGGGCAGTCTCTCAGGCTGCTGGTCACGTGGTCGGCCAGGACTGGACCGTGCGGGTGACGAGGTGAACCTTCGAGCCCCCGCTATAAAAGCGGCTGATCAGCACCTCGAGGCACCATTTCACAGTGCTCCTTCTTCGGCTTCTGACTCGGAACGGCTGCCTTTCGCACCACCAAGATGATCAAGGTGAGGATATTGTTTCTCGCTCCGACATCTGCCGATACCAAAACAGTGAACTAGAAGACGAGGAGATAGGGAGATAATGCGCGTATTCGCTAAATGGCAGTGATTACGCTCTAACAAGCACTTTCTTTCTTTCATTAGTGGTTTAGCGGGAGAGTATCTTGGTGTGAGTCATTTCCACAGCTTTACAAACGGGCAAGATGGGGCAGTTCGAACTAAGTCAACTAATATGGGTGGCGGCACGCGATGGGGAAAACGGCTGTAGTGCTCTCGGACATAACACTTCGCGTGCCGCTCTAACTATGGTCACAGCTATAGCATTCATAGTTGATAATATGGTGAAGGCTGTTAAATTAAGCGGACTTATTTGAGTAAACGGGCTTATGTTCTGACTTTAAGGCCTCCTTTTCGGCCATGCCTAAAAGCGACTCCAGGGGAAAGAAATCAAAGTCTTTAGTGGCGGGTTACCCAGCGAAGCTGTTTTGGTTTTATTGGGGGGGGGCGCACATTCACGAAACGAAAAGTCCGAGGACACCTAAGCACCTCTCATGCGTTGTGAATGCAAATGCATGAATGTCCACTTGAATGCCTGAGGCGCCTTGCTTCCGCCTCGCGTTGTCGAAGGGCGTTGAAACCCTGCCGCTTGGGCCTATTTGTTGTGCGATTTAACGCTTTAGAATGACTTCTATCTGTCTCCTACGCGCTGCACCTCTGCTCGTTCCTGCCGTCGTGAAAAGGGAGAGTTAGGATGGTGAATGTCGCTGCTTGCTTGTTCGTTCGATCACATGCGTTTTTCCGCCCCCTTTGTCTGCGGTGCACTGGTGGGGACGGCTACCTTTCACTTTACTGCCGGGTTTAAGCTCGTTCTATGGAGCGCCTCATGCTATGAAGCCTTCTTGCCGCGTCCCCTCTTCCTACCGCGATTTCTGTACACAGACATGTCCCAACCCGGGTCCTCCCTTGGATGCGCATATATAGAGAGCCTAAAGGTGAACAGCTTCGCTGGCAGCTTGACAGCGCTAAGAAGCTCATTGCTTTAGATAGTAAGCAATTTGCATTTCGAAAGTTTCCACTCACACTAAAGATGGATGAAGTGACCGAAACAAGCACTCTATAAGCAACAGCTCTGAGATGCTAGGACGTCCGGATCCTGCCGAAGTAGCAACAATGGTGTTGTTTACAGACAACTAAAGCGAAATGTTGGGGAGTTGGTAGCTAACTAAAGAATTCATCGTGCTAGCGAAAATGCCAGTCACGTGGTAGTGAACATCCCCGCATAAGCGATGCCGAATTGATTGATCACAAACTCCCGCTCAAACCGCGCCGTCGCGCCGGGGAAGCGTTACACATGATTGTAACCACGCCGAAGTTTTGCGTTTTCCGCGCCGCAGTGTTTTGATCCCCGACAGGCATCGCGCCTAAGGTTGACGTCCATATCCTATCACCGTCAGTGGTCTCCTGCCGCGTTCGAGGGAAGTTAGCCTATTTCTTCTTTATGACTAGGATTCACTAGGCAATGGGCAAAAGCGAGCTTATAAAGACCAAGCTGAAGCCGATCTTTTTAAAGTTAGCTTCACATTTACACAAATGCATTGCTGGGTAGACATTTTTTCAAGGGTGATAACCGCCATCTTAAATAAATATATGAAGCGCCACATGCGAACAGGTGGCCAAATGGAGAGCGTGTGCATAGAGCGCAATAGGAGAACACGTGAAGACAGCCACAGCACATGTAGAGAACACCAGCCCGGGAGCTGAGAAAGCAGGTGGCTTTCCTCGTCCTACGAACGCAAAAAACGGGGATGTCAGCCTGTAACAGCTGCGCTTTAGTGCAGCCGTCTTACTTTAGTTCTTCCGAATACCATGCTCGAATGAGTCGTGGATACACTATGGAGTTTAAACTACAAGTAAAAACTTTGTGTTTACTGTACGGTTAGAAAGGCAGTTATATATAAATAGGCTTTTAAATAGATTTGTGTATTGAAATTGTAATGAACTTGGTTTATTCCTTTACGTTGGTTACTATAAAAGCCCCTGTTTAGCCGGTCTCCCTCTGCTGAAATTTTCGTTCTATGGCTCAGAACAGCGCGACATCAGGCCTTCTTTTTTAAATAAGAATCGTGACCGGTCGCTACGTGACGTTGGTATTATTTTGTGGCGGAAGTTCGATTGATAAAAAATTTCCGATGGAACTGAATAATATCAGCGTGTACCACTGATTCATGCTTAAAAAAACAAAAAAAAAAGTGTGGGTACCCAGACACCCGCTTTCACAGGTTTTGCGGCCGAATGTAGACATAAAAACGCGCATGCGATTTGGCTGCTCGGCGCATTCAGTGTTTGATTTTGTTATTCGTCTAGTGGAACTAATTATTCCTTGCAGTTCGTCGTCCTTCTTGCTCTGGCTGTGGCCGTCCATGCTGTCCCAGTGAGGTTCAACCCTCAGGGCGACCTCGACACCGTGAGTACATTTCCTCGATCGCGTAAAACGATGCTTGAAATGTTCAGGTTCAGATCTTAGAAGGCAATGCTGTTAAAAATAAGCATCGTATTTCCGGAGTTAGCCGCTCATGCAGTAAAGTGCTTTAACCAAAACGTACCGTTGGGGTTCGATCCATATGATCCTTGAAAGTGCAGATATTTCTCGTTAGTAAAGTGCTTTAACCAAAACGTACCGTTGGGGTTCGATCCATATGATCCTTGAAAGTGCAGATATTTCTCGTTAAGCTCCGTTTATACCGCAGGACATTAAAGATCTTGAAAAATATCAATGAGCCACTAAGGCCAAACGCAGTGTTCCGTGCAATGCTTCGCTGATATAAAACTTTCCCCGGAGGGCCCAAATAATCGTTCTCTTCTCCTGTTTTGTTGCCCCCCGACACGTGACAGGCCGCCCAGACCCTTGTCCGTGCCGTCGCGGCTTCGGCTGACCCCCTGAGCGCCCCGATCCCGTACTCCTTCAAGCACGAGTCTTCCACCGATGAGGGCACCCACACCCACGAGGAGAGCGGCGACGGCAACGGCCGCGTGTCCGGCAGCTACACCATGAGCCTCGCCGACGGCCGCCAGAGGACCGTGCGCTACACCGCCGACGAGACCGGCTTCCACGCCGAGGTCGTCACCAACGAGCAGGGCACCGAGTCCAACAGCCCCGCCGACACCACTTTCACCTCCAGCGCCCTGCCGGGACCCGACGCCGCCCACGCCGCCGAGCCCGAGCGTCTCCGCGCCCTCGGCGCCGGAGGCTTCAAGTCCAAGGCCTAAGCGGGCCTACGAGACGTCGCCAGCCCCTGCCGGATAACTGGTTGCGGCACGTGTACCGAGATTATGTGCGCGCCCGCCGTTCGATACCAACAGTGACCACACAGTAGCCGCTGAACTGAAGCGGTCCTTCCCTTATTCATGAACTCATCGTCTCAGCAAAACGTAGCCTCCCGTATGGTTCCCCCCATAGCGGATAGTCCCACCCACCTTCGAGAGACTTGTCTCTATCGTTCGAGCAAGTCGGAGTGCAACAAATGTGCTTTCGTCAGCTTGCGTGTTTGAAAAATCTCAGCACGTTCCATTCGTTTCCTGTGGCGGGCTGGCTGCCTCGCTTCACTTTGCAGAAGTTCCTGAGACTGGCTGCGTGTATGGCCCGTCGCAACAAAAGTTCTCCAATGACTACGCACCAGTAAAACTGCCATTTTATGTTTGTAACGTTATGATGCTTGAACATTGAAACCTGATTGCCGTATACGTACCGTGTCTTGTCTCCCTCCACGCCTTGGTGCAGTACTTTCCTAATCCGCCTTGCCCTTCGTTGTTTCTTTTGCCTTTTGTTTAAATTTAGCAACAGTCAGTGCGCTTAAGACAAAAAAAAAAAAAAACTGCCACTGACGAACCCAATACGACAGCTTCGGGGTGCGGCTCTGATACAGCGGATCTCTTAGGCTTTTCCTGAGTACTCCTCCAACACAAACTTCACAATCAAGGAAGCTTTATGTAACTTTTTCGGGTCACCTCATGTACAAAGGCATGCGCTTTTATTCTCTACTTCTTTCTGCCATAACCCGTTCGCATAACAAAGCATGCCACAGTCCGGCGCCTGTTTTGCGTACAATTCGAGGGATTCGACACCAGCACCTAACATTCACTACGCTTTGCTCGTTACGCATGTCCGTTGGTCGCTTGACTCTTCTGTGCTCGTGTCTTTTTAGCTGTTTGTGCTCGTCCCAGGCGCTACCGTGTTTCTGGTTTGTGTTTCGCGTTGTACTCGTTTCGCTAACACAAAAATAAAGCTTAACGCATGCCCTGTTTGAAGCAGCAATAACACACGGATTTCGTCTATTTTAACGGCTGTTACAATTCAGGCACTGAAAAAAGAAACTCACACCATTACTACCTCGCAATCACAAAAAGAAAACAATTCTGGGGCATCGATCACAGCTGTTCCACCTGTGGTATTTTGTGCATGATTACTGTAAGGCCTTCAAGTGCGATAGAAAGTGCCGCACCCCGGCTTTTCTCGAAGGGAAAGCGAGAACATAACCTAGTTATAGTTATTAGTGAGCAATTCCTCGCCGTATCCGTCTTCTGTGGCTGTTCCGCCTGTGTCTTCAACGGGAGCCCGCAAGTTTTTCAAACATCGTGGGCTCACGCCACGTGGGGACAGGTAAGCGAAACTTGGTCATCTGTGCCGAATATTGTTGCCCTTGGCAGTGGAGGCGAGCTATGTGACTTGGCTGCCCTAAATTTTACGGCGACGTCCATCAATACGAGAAGTTGCGCGAAGAGTGCCAACAGTTTGCAACGGTTCTGTAGGATTGAAGAAACAACGGCTAAGAGAAAAATTGCAACGGTACACTGGGCCAGCACAGCAGCCTGCAGAAGAGTTCCTGGTGGCGGACGGGGCCGTCTAATACTTGTTCAACACGGAAACGTTCAGTTGACAGCGCGGTCGACAGCCTTTAAAACTCACCAGGCAGTTCCAGTCAATGGTTCAATGGATAGATGACTCGGCGGCCTTTCTGCGTACCGTGTAGAGAAGGCGATTGGTGGCAGTACATTCGATACACAATGCGTTCGAAGGCCTTCCAAAAGCCCACGTAGCAGTCCAGATATCCCACCTTCCTCCTACATGCACGGCAAAGTAATGGCATATGCAGCGGTATCGAGAAGGTTCAAACAGGTTTCTCAAGGCAGCAACTCAGCTGTCGCCGTATTTGAATGGCAACAACGAATACCTGCAATTCTATCCAAATGTTTAAAAACCATATGCCTCACCTCCTCCTACGTGGCTTTAAGGATTCCTTAAAGATGCTGCGGACAAGGTAAGTAAACATTGGCAAGACTGAGGCTACGTGCTCAAGGACGTCTAAGATTAATATTGCTTTTTTGGTACAAGCAACGGAAGCTAAGAATGGCGTTGCCAACTTTTCAGTCCCTCTTCTTTGCGCTTATTAAGCGTCCCCTCTATCAGCGAGAACATGTTTATACGCAACAACCGCATTAATGTGCCATCAAACACAGAATCTGCCATTGGAATGCGAGAACATTAAATGGCTGATTGGGCGGAGAAGCTGAACTCCGGCGTCACTAGCAGCAAAAAGGAACACGAAATAACCGATGGTGAAAAGATATTAAAAGGAAAGTTGCTGAATTGAAAAGAAAATTAGCACAAATTTGGGGATCGGTGAGTTTCGCACCCCCGGCCTGCGGGAGCGAGCCAAACACAAAACCCCCACCTGCACTGCGCTCCAAGGTTCCACCTCAGTAAATGTGGGCCTAGAGAAAGCGTTGTGCCCTTCAACTTAGAAAGCGTTAACAACTGTCGGTTGGTTCCTCTGACGCTGACACTTTTCAGTGATTACTCGCTGTCGTGTTTGTTTTAAGTTTTGCGCAGTGAAGATCTAGGTTAGGTTCTGACCAAAAATGTTGGTGTCGACATGGAGTACTAGCGTATATAGTCGACTCTCGACAGATAGAAGTCAGTTCATTTGAATTTTCGGTTGATTAGAAGTGATGTGCTTGTCCCGGCAATGTACGTGCAACCCAAAGGAAGAAACTGCTCGATACTTCGAAGCTAAAACCCATTACATCGGTTAACTGGAAGTTATTTCGAATAAAAAGCATCGAGGCGACCGTCGTTTCCAGAAAAAAATTAACGATTTTCAAGCGCGAAATCAGTACCATGTTCTGTACTGATGCCGGCGTCATCGCAGCTGAGGCAGCATACGGTTGATTAAGCGGCAGACCAGTTGATAGTCGCACTTACGTACGCATCGCTCTCTTTTGAGGTCCTCAACCGTCTTTGCAGCGCAGAGCACCGTGTAAGCAGTTTTTTGTGTGGGCGCTTCAGGCTTCGCGATAAGTACAAACTATCATGGCAACCCGTGTTGTCCGCCCGACTTGGCGACGAAAGTCGACATCTTAAACAAAATCAAGAAGGGATACGTGTTGCGGACTCACAACAATGATGTTCTTTTGCGTTTTGTTTCATTGGAAGATCGTTTAATTTGAAGTGATCTGCGGTCCCCGTGGAGTTCGTATTAACGGGAATTGACTGTAGTAGGATACGTTTATTAGAGCAAAAGTAAAAAGGAAAGGAATGGCGGGGAAGCGTCTCAAGGTCAGGATGCCTCTTGACCGGGCCGACTCAATGGCCCGAGAAACCAAAGCCCTCTGGCGGGCCGGTCCGGATTGGTCAGCTCAGTCTCCCACTGGTCCGGGGTGGGGAAGGGGGGACAGGAGCATAAGAGGTGGAAAGCGGTGAGTGGGGTGTCGTCGCAGTGTTGGCATTGACAGGGGTAGACAGTGGGTGCGATCTGGTGGGAAATGACGTGATTGTGTAGGTGTCGTTCTGGAGGCGACAAGAGATTGTGGCTTGCTGGTTGGTTAGGCTATAGTGTACGCAAGGGGTAGACGCGGTGGGTAAGGGTGTAGTGAGACAGAAGGGCGTATTATCAGGGAAATTTGGAGGTCGGGGGCGTTCGTGCGGGGTGGTGAGCTCACTTGACAGGGTCTGTAGAAAGTCCCGTCAACGAAATCGGATCTAGCGGCAAAGCCAACTCTTTTGTGAATCCTCTGTAGCTCAGGTATCTTGAAAAAAAAAAAATGGTACTGAAGCTGCCGCTCGGACGTCTCTATCATTATGACGGGTATCATTTACTTGTCATAATCCGGTATTCAGAGTAAAGTTGTAAACATTTCAAAATTCCCGGCAGCCATCAACACATGGTCGTCTACAAAACAAGTATGGTTACAGAAAACGGCTGCAACACTTTTAGATGCGAAGCATCTCATGGTCGGGGCTATGTCCCTCCCTTGTCGTTGTCGTTGTTGCGCCGTCCCCCCCCCCCCCCCCCCCCCCCCCCCACTGCGCATGCTCGGCTTGCTGAACGCCCGGTCCCATCTATGGCTCCTGGAGCGACAGTGTTGCCGGTGTCTTCCTGGGCCGGCACGAGACGAGCACGCTTCACGCGCCTTCGACGTTTCATCGTCGTCGGTAGCGGCATGCGTCAGCGAGTCTCGGTGTGCCGTGATTACAAGCAGCCCACAACCATCCGGGGAACGTGCATCGACCTCATCATCAGCAACTTTAGGGTTCATCCACTACAGCAGCCCTTGACTTTACATTTCACAGACCATAAGGGGGTCATAATCAAAGCGGAACGCCAACCGCAGCTCGATGTCACCTACGTTGAACATGATGATGATAATGCCTAAATAAAGACAAACTCATACCACGTACAACGTCTCTCTCTCTCTCTCTCTCACTTTAATGCCTCTCCACTCTAACACCCCCCCCCCCACCCCCCTCCAATAAAATTACACCATCTTCCCGTAGGGGAACCCTGAGTAGTATGCGAAACAGCCATTGGGTCAAGGCAATTTCCCATCTCGTAGTTCCGCTAAGTGAAAAGTGTGGTAGTTACCATGGAAACCAAGCGGTAAATATAATGGTAGCTACGTACCTCAACCTCGCGGAAACGACGAACTGTAAACTCTGTAATCGACCCCATGGCTGCTTCGCATACTACTGAGGGTTCCCCTACGGGAAGATGGTGTAATTTTTTGGTTTATTTCTCCGTCGAAACTATCCGACAGTAAGCCTGTCAGATGACTCTAACATTAAGCCGAATTTTATCTACGCTTTATAATTACGTAATTCACAGTGAAGCTGCAAATGTAGAGCAATTTTCATCATCAACATAAACAGCAACAGCCTACTCAGGCCCATTGCAGGGCGAAGACATCTCCCATTGACCCCAAACAGCACCTGCCCTGCGCTGCTCCAGTCCAGTGTTGGCCACCGAATTTCTTTATTTCATCCCTCCATCGTGTTTCCGGCCTTCCCCTTCTTCTAGACTCACCTCGTGGTATCCACTCTGTTACCCTGATTGTCCATCGGTTGTCGGGTCGTCTCACTACATGGCCAGCCCAAGTCCATTTCTTTTTCTTTGTTTTGAAGTATGATATCGTTCACTCTAGTTTGTTCTCGGATCCAGGTAGCTCGTTTCCTGCTCCTGAGTGTTACTCCTATCAATATTCGTTCCATGGCCCGTTGAACCGATTTTTGAGCCGAGGCGCCGAACCGAGGCGCCAATTCTCAGCTCCGTATGTCATCACCGGCAGTATGCACTGGTTGTAGATTTTGCTTTTGAGTGACAGAGGTAGCTTACGTTTCATAATTTGGGACTCCTAGCCGTGCTCCCCAGCGGATACCTATTCTGCGCCTGATTTCTCTCTCGTGGTCCGGGTCAGCACTAACCATCTGTACGAGGTAGTTATATTCTGTTACTTGTTCTAGCGTTTCGTTTCCTAAGCTGAATAAGGCGTTCTTTGCATGCTTATTCTTCATTACTTTAGATTTTTCCATATTTATTTTTAGCCCCACGGCCGTGCTTTGTGATTGTAGTTTTCAAGCATTGCTCGCATGTGTTCTGCATTCTCACTCAGCAATACTACGTCGTCCGCAAACCTTAAATGACTCAAGTATTCCACTTTTATCCTTAATTATGTGTTTTCCCAGTCAAGCTTTCTGAATACCCCCTCCAGACAAGCTGTGAACAGCTTTGGCGAGATGGTGTCCCCCGGTCTTTCCGCCTGCTGTCAATACATGAGCACCTGTGGGAGGGAAACGGACATCCCCACGCTTGTTCTCTAAAATCAAACTCTATTTTGTCAAAGTTTTCATTCGGCTCATTAAATAGAAAACATGCTCAATCGCAAATTACAAAACGTTTTTCTTTCGTGCACTTCTTGGACAGCAGCCAGCTCCGCTGTCCATGCTTCTCCACTGAGTGGAAGGGAACTGACTTTTTTCTGTTGGTACCGCGTTAAGCGTTAAGCCGTTATCCCAAAGAGTGCTCATACACAATGCCATAAGAACACGCCTTGAGCATGGAGAACTTCTTCAGGAGTATAGTACATGGCGTCACATTTTTTTTAATGGAAATGTACGTCGGAAGCGCCATGATGTCTTTGCTCATAGGCCGACCATGTGGGACAATGGCCCCGAGAAAGTGCAGTCGTAGATTCACGGCATTGTTGTGTTTTGTTCAGACAGAAGTAGTCTGGAGTGCAGAGGCAGAATGCAGATGCACTCTGCCTGACAGCGGCCTACTGCCCCTACTGTCGGCGTTGGACAGCACTGATGATGAGAGAAGAGAAAACATACAAATAAAAAAATAGAAATGCCAACAGGAACAGCGTTATACAATGACTATGCAAAACTGCCATCAGCATTGGTGATGGGAAAAACGAAAGAAGAAAAAGAACAAACAAAGATGCCAGCAGAAGCAACATTATACAATGACTAGAAGAAGCCAACATAAAAAACATCATGTGTAATACAGGATCAGGAAACTAAGCACATAGCACATACATTAGTTCCCGTAAACAACAGTGCACCCTTCAAGACAATTTAAGTGGAAAAATGCCGCTTTATAGTTCGTTCAAATCTGAACAGCGAGTTACATTCAAGAATTATGTCCAATATGACTCGGTTTCCATTAAGAAAACCGGGTATTATATGTTCTACTTTTTGTGCACCATAGTTTATTCTAATAAATACGGTCTTAAGAACCTCTGGTCGCAGAGTGTAACGGGTGTTAAATGGGGTGTAGGGATGAAGAAGCAGTTTGTCTCTGTTCATTTCGCCGCGGATATGAACAGCAAGCTTCAGCTCAAACAACTGAGTTACTTTAGGCAAGTTGTGTTTTAAACAAAACGTATTCGAGTGGTGTGAGATGAGCCCATTCTCTATGCATCGAGAAGCCTTTTTTTTAATTAACAGCCTGTCCCAATTTGTTACGGTAGGGGTACCCCAAACTGAAAGGCAATAATGAAGGCGCGACTGCAAGAACATACTATAACTTACGCACCAATCAGGTAGGAATCAAACGCTTGATTTTAAATAACATTCCCTTAGACCGGGACATACTTGCGTGAACTTCATTTACATGATATGGACAATTTAAATTTTCATTGAAGAGAACACCCAGAAAATTTGCACGCCGAAACACGTTCGATAGCGGAATTACAGAATTCAAAGGATATACTGTAATCGTGAGGTTTATTTTTGGCCTAAAAACAACAAATTTGGTCTTAATAACAATCAGCTGAGCATGATTGCAGATTAGCCAACTGGACAATTGGCCAAGCCAAGTATTAACTAACGACTCAACTTCACTTTACACATCTTCCAGAAAAAAAAGGCACTCGTATCGTCAGTATACAACGAAATATTTGGACTCAATGTATATATACAATGTTATTTATTTAAAGCACAAAGAATAATGGACCAAAAATAGGTCCTTGAGGGACCCCATATAAAATTTGTCTCGTGGACGATCGACACCCATTAAAACAAGTGAACTGTAAGCGATCAGACAATTAGCTGGTGATCAAATTTAATGCAGCACCTCGGATTCCCCATCAGAGAAGCTTATGGTACAATACATCGTGACGAATCGAATCTAAGGCCCTCCTAAAATCCAGGAACAACCTAACGGTGAACGAATTTTGTTCGAAAGTGTTTGAAATTTTTTCTTTTATATGTAGAAGTTCCATTTCGGCTGATCTTTTTTCCCGAAAGCCATAGTGCTCGTCTGCGATAGCTTGAGTGGAATCAAGAAACTTAGATAGCCTAGTTTTTATTAAATGTTCCTGTTGATCTGCTGCAGAACGTCTAAAAACGATAGTCTCAGTTTGAGTAACCCAAGAAGTTCTTGGGTTACTCAAACACGCAAATATTGATCCATCCGTCCGTCCGTCCGTCCTTCCGTCCGTCCGTCCGTCTGTCCGTCCGTCCGTCTGTCTGTCTGTCTGTCTGTCTGTCTGTCTGTCTGTCTGTCTGTCTGTCTGTCTGTCTGACTGACTGACTGACTGTCTGACTGTCCGTCCACCCGTCCGTCCCTATATTCAGCCTTCCGACCAAAAGTTCGAACAGTTCGTCAGAAAGAAGTATACATAGGAAGAACCGTTCGAAACTTCTAAAACTGCTGGCATTGGTCATAGATGCCCCAATATTTAGCCTAAAGAAAACCGAAGGCACATTTGAGGCACAATGTAAGTATTCAGCCGATAGTTCCCTTATTCCTTCAGTTAGATGTACACGTCGGGCTAATTTTTACGATAGCGAGCGGGGAAAAAGGGACCCCGACATGCCCCCGCGGGAGGGGCACGAGTAAAGCAGAGCATTAGCGGCGTTACGCGCGTGGCGGTGGCGATGGGTGTTGTAATGGTGGTGGTAGGGTTGTTGTTGTTGTTGGTATGATTGGGGAGAGAGAGAACGAGACGAGTATTAGGTAACGTCAAGTGCTGGTGCCGCGACGCTGAAGTTGGATTGCGTCGCGGTACTAGTTGAAGGTCTTGCTTCCATCGCTTAGCAACTGCGACAACCGCGACAAGAAGAGAGCGAAGCAGAACTGGAGTGCGGCTGACGCGCCGACACCCGGGTTTATATTCCCAACGAACGCCGTAGAGGGAGAGGAGGCGGAGAGAGCGCGCTATCACGCCACCGTCACGCCACGACGCGCCCGCACCTGCTGTTGCTACGGTGCTTGCAACGCCGGAGCGCGCGCTGCACTGTTGTTGCAAGCGTGTTGAGGGCGAGGAGGAGTGGGGGAGAGGGCGCAGCTGCCATGGTGCGGACGCCGAGTTACGGACGCATAACATCGTGAGTTAAAAGAAATGCTCTGCATTTAAAAAAATAGCGACGAAAGATAGCTTAAAAAAGGCTTCAGCCCGTGCGAGATGAAAGCAAGCACAAAAAGAACACAACTCCCGCTCTTGCTGTTCTACGCAGAACAGGAAACAAAATATTAAAAAATGCATGCGGTCCCATCAGGCGCCGCTCGAGCAGTGAGAAGGCGGGAAAATTGAACTGTGTTGAACAAACCTCCATTCAATTAACACCAAGATTAGAGGGAAGATGGCAGGAGGAAAGCGCGAGTGGTGTGAGCTCAGAGAGGGAAAGGAGTTACGTAGGAGGGGCGGCAAGCCGGATATCGTCTTTTGACTACATTAGCAGTGAAGCATGCAGATACGCGGCTAATTTTTTTGTTGAACTTGGTGGCCGCGCCCGTGGCCACTTGAGCCGCCCCTTGACAGCACCTCCTGAAGTTCGTTTCGCTCGCTGGGCATCGCCAGGAGTCCGCTCTTCTCCCCTGTTTGTACTTTCACGTCTCATAGTAGCTAGTAAATCACGTTCGGCAGTGGCATACCCTCCTTTCGCGCTGCTGCTTTCATTTCTGGGCATGCAATGCCCGGCTCGCACTCGCTGCGACCACAACTTCAACTTATTTTGCACCACCGAGTTTCTGTACCCCCCAACGCGCGTGCTTGAAATAGAGGTCTAAGGTTGTCGCCTGAAAACAGCCCTAGGGCCTTCCTTCTTCAGAACCAGACTACGTATATGGCGACTGAAAAAAGAAGTCTTGCCAGCAATGCACGTGTGCAGCATTAAAGCCGACTTTAAAGGGGCTAAGTGTATGGCAGAGCGGCTTAAGCATTTGCTAAGGAAAGTTCGAGATCCACCTCAGTGCAGCCGAACGGCTACAAATAAAAGCTGTACAGCTTTCTCAGAAACTTCGCAGTTGGAGAAAAACCCGTCCTGTTCCAGGATTCAAACCCTGGACCATCGCATAACCGAAGCAGTCGCTCTACCAACTGAGCTAATCAGGAGGGTAGCCGATCGTAGCGCGAGAGTGAATTGATCAACAACTCGAATGGACGGAAAGGTGTTAATCTTGCTGCACCTTGGGGATTTCCCCTAAATCTGCTCGACGGCTTAAGCATTTATTCGGCAATTCTCACTTCAGAGCTTCTGCATTTCTTTTTTTAATTGTTGGAGTTGAACCATTTTTAAGTGCGAATCACTTTATAAGCGACCCCAAACCATCCACCGCCGGCGGCGGCGGCGGCGGCGTCCGCAGTGCTCCTCTATATTTAAAAAAATTCCCCCGCATTTCCCCGAGGGGGAGAATGTGAAAGTGCGAATGCACGGTTGTCGGCCCGCTTGCGGCGCTTGCGCTCGGCCCCCGCAGCCCACCGCCTCGCTGCCTTCTCTTCCATCTCTTCCATCGGGTTTGTAGTATCACGTGTACACCACGCAGTTATCAAGCCGCTATAACGCCGCTGAGTCGCCAACGCACACCGCTGACGACGTAGTTTGAATGCGTTAAAGATATAAGGCGCGTCTAACACTGATATCACCGTCGCGTCTGTGGCTTGGTCGGTAGCGCGTCGCGCTGCGGCCCGCAAAGTCCTCGGATCGAAACCTGGCGCCGGATGCTGTTTTTTCTTTAAAGAGCACTGCGGACGCCGCCGCCGACGCCGGCGGTGGATGGTTTGGGGTCGCTTATAAAGAGCATTCGCTCTTAAAAGAAACAGCATCCGGCGCCAGGTTTCGATACGAGGACTTCGCGGCCGCAGCGCGACGCTCTACCAACTAAGCCACGGATGCGACGCTGATATCGGTGTCAGTAACGCGCCTTATATCTTTAACGCATTCAAACTACGTCGTCAGCGGCGTGCGTTGGCGACTCAGCGGCGTTATAGCGGCTTGATAACTGCGTGGTGTACACGTGATACTACAAACCCGATGGAAGAGATGGAAGAGAAGGCGGCGAGGCGGTGGGCTGCGGGGGCCGAGCGCAAGCGCCGCAAGCGGGCCGACAACCGTGCATTCGCACTTTCACATTCTCCCCCTCGGGGAAATGCGGGGGAATTTTTTGTTGTTGTTGTCTTGCATCAGATGAATGTTTCTTGTTCTTTTTTTGTGCCCGACGCATTAATTTTTAGTTAATTTCACAGCTTCCCCGACAGGTGGGTTACCATGACTGCGCTGAGATAAGCACTACACTCGCATAAGTGTGACGCAGTTCTACTACCGATAGCAGGCGCGCAAACGTGTCGCTGCATTCGCTTTTCCGCGCAATCATGAAGGAAGGCTACAGCATGAGCGATGGCTGCGCTCTTTCAAGGGCCGCGCTTGAAGCAGCTTGGTTTCGTTCTGATCGCATGACTGTGCACGGGCTCATTGTGTTGAGCTCTCCCACAGCCACAACACCCGAAGCTTCCTTTCCCCATTCGATGCACGTCCCTTCTGTTTACGTTGGGAGTGGTCACATCCGCCTTTCCGGAGAACGAGAAACACCTGTGGTATTAGCAACTGTTGCCGACAGGGCCGTCGATCAGCGCCCGCTGATTCTTCGCGGCTGAGAGAATAGTGGCGGCGGTCCAACAGGCGCTACGTATACCGGCTGGGAAAAACTTCCCGAGTCGTGCAATTGACGTCCCGAGTGTTTACGTGCCGAAACGTAGTCGTAAAAAAAGAGCATCGGCCTTGCGTGCGAAGTCCGCTTGGTATTTTTATTTTAGTGTCGCTTTCGAGGTAGCCTTATATCGGCTGAAACCTCTCGCAGATTGGAAGCGTGGCGGTTGCTGAGATAGAATGGTGGTGGCTTGCTATGCTGTTCTCAGTTTTCCCAGCCGCTGCTTTTTGCGCTGCGAGCCAGGCGGGCGACACCCAGAAAAATTAGCTAAAGTACAACGAAAACGTTTGCAATATATCGTTGAGCACTTCAAGGGCTCCGAAACTCGCCATTCTGCCTGATACTACGATGTCAAAGTGTATTGCGACACTTTTACGAAAAACGCACCGCTTCGCTTTGGCTCTTTCTCGATAAGTTCACCTTGCTGCCAGCTGCCTACTTCCTCCATGTGGTTTAAATTGATCTGGAGTCCTCCACGACGGCGCGCCTCATAGTCCAGGTTTAGCTTGGGCGTGTTAAACCCGATTCATATAGTTTTGAATAAATTCGTATAGTTTCTCCATAGTACCTAGAACGGAAATTTAACTGCCGCTGCAATCATGTTCCATTGTGGGAATCATGCGTGGTGTGTGAATTGGACTGGCGGCTAGTGGCCAATGCATGGGGCTACAGGTTAGACTTTTCACTGCTGAGGACCGTTTTAGTTCGGTTTTTCTTCCTCTCCCGTGAATCAGCTGTTGTATTTTGGTATCGTCCCATCCCGGAATTTCCAAACCTAAGAGTGCACTATTGGCGGAAGCGTCTTCGAAACAAAGCCAGGCTGTTGCAGAACTATAAATTTTCGTACCTTTCAAAGCAAGCAAGTGGCAATGCACCGTTTTGCAGCGTATGCATGGCGCAAAATGCCCTTGTTGCGCTAGTAATCCGTGCGAGAAATCTGCTTACTACATTTGCGTTCGTTTTCAGGCGCTTACTCGAGGTTAAAAGTGTATGCCAACTTACGGTCGTAACATAGTACGTAGCTGTGAAACTGCACCTAAATTTCGAGACCACGGCGCACATTAAATAAAGACCACGAAGTGGTCTCAATTATTCCGCAGTCTTGCACCCCACACGTAAGCTTCAATGCGCAAATCTCTTAAAATTGATATGTTTAGGTGAGATTGTAAACTAAGATGGTCGGTATCAGAAGAGACCTCACGACGGATTGCGAGGCTGTAAGCAAATAATCGAAAGCGGGATTATACAAAAGAGGGAAGTTCTTTTAGTAAAGATGAGAAACAGTAACATAGCTCACACGCCACCTTGAGGTACTATTACAGTGAAAGGTCACGAATGATAAAAGACGTAAACTGGAGTCTAGAATTGAAGATGTCTTCAATACATCCTGAAACCTGCGTGATGAAGGGGGAGTTATATTTCGAAAGTTTGAGGAGTTCAAATGGGCTCCCTATAAATGACCAGTGGCGGTTCTCTTACCATATTTTAAGGGCCATTTTTGACGATATTATTAGGAGGTGGTAAACAGAAGTGCGCTCTCAAACGGCATCTATATTAACAAACGCTTCGATACTCTGGACAAACCGCAGAGAATCTGGATAAATCCAACTTAAATCCATTGTATAAAACCTTGAGAAATATAAGGTCTTGTCGCAGCACTACAACGTCACATGTGCGTTGTCGAGAGTACCCCGCTTCTGTGCTCCGCTGTAGAGCATGACAGAAACACACTCGGAAACAATTCATTGGGTGCTTGTGCAAATAGATTATAATCTATTTGATTGTCAAAAGGCTGTAGCCTTTCGGCAATCCCCCAAAATCACGAATACCATGTCCATCACTCCATGCAGAACGCAGCTACTTCATACAAAATGAACGCCGAACTAAGCCATGTAGAAGAACGAAATAAAAAATTTCTCGCAGCACGCTCATTAATCTTTTGATGCTTCAAAATAAGCAATCGTAATTAACGGCATCTTCCCACACAGGCAGGACTGCCTGCTACCTTGAGCTTGCCCGCCAACTTGTTTCTCCGGCTAACTGGTATCTGTATATCCATCAAAATAAAATGGAAAGGGAAATTACTGAAAAGCTGCGATTGCTTTCACAACTTTCGAATCCGCTCGCATCAATATGCACGGGATAAGACCGTCTACACACTTCTCGCTGGCCCATTTTAAATTCCTGGAAGTAACCGAGCCTTGGCCATTAGATCGCGCATATTCCCGCTGCGTGGCCCAGATAGAAGCGCAGTATGCGCGCGTCCAAATCGTCAAGAGCGTACACCAGCCAGTGATGTATAGGAGGCCCTTACTGAACCTGTCGAACTCTATTCAACGCTGAAATCACGATAGTACTACTCGCATACTCACCCCGGGAGCCGTCCGTCCACCCCCCCCTCCACCCCCCCCCCCCCCCCCCCCGCATTTTTTTTAACACGGGACTCCTTGCCCTCGTAAACGCTGGGGTTGCGGGATAGAAAAAAGGCCCGCGGACGCAGGCTCAGTGGCACCGCTGTTACGCCGACTGGTCAAATTATCAAGCCAGGACGCGTCTTTACATTGCCTTAGCTCCACAGCGCAACCAACAATGAATGGCTTTTTGTGCAATAATGTTTGCCTCGTTGGTGTTTGTAGCTACTTCACGGTACACAAGCTGCGATGCTTGAAGAGGCGGCGCCAACATTGCGAATAAGGAATATTTGGTACACCATCCCAAAGCACGCCATATGCTGTTTTCTGACGGTATAGCAGAAGAAACTCCATCTCGAAAGAAAGGACCGCGACAAAGTTCTTTATTTTGTCCGCTTCGAAAGTCTCCATTGTGTTTCCATTTCAATCGTGACGTAATTGTCCTTGCAATGCTTCTGACCCATGGTATGCCCAGGAATCGATGCGCCCCCTTCCTTGTGCTTTGTCACCCCCGTCGACTGCTTTAAGCCAATCAGGGCGCGCTCAAAATGGAGGAGGAGTTGGAGACACCGGGGCGCTGCCAACTGATCAGGAGGCTACAAGCTCGCCTTCCAGAAGACTGAGGCAAGGATACATCATTTGGAAACGAGGTGCGGCCCGTGGGCGAGGGGAGTGGATCCCAAGGCGGTACAGCGACGGCTAAGTAGAGCCACATTTTAGAGCGCAGCTTTTAAGCGCCCGCTCCTGTGGTTTCGCGTACTCCCTTAGCGTCGCCCTCGTTGTAAACGAGAGAACGAAAAGGCCACCGAAGATAGAATAAGCCTTAAAGCGGAGGATGAAAGTCGGCGAAAGTGTTAGGGGAAGGGACATGCTCGCCGGTGGCGACGCGCAACGAGATAACGACAGAGTATAGCGTGCGCAGTCGTGCGTTCGCTGATGACGCGATAGGCTTCCTGAGACGCAGCAGCTATGCGCCGTCGCCGAGGAAGCTGCAGTTCGCGCCGCACTCAAATTTCGCATTAGCGAGTTGTCAGCCATTTTTTTTTTGTTTCCTCAAGAAAACTACAGGATATGAAACTGCGGGTTTCTGAGCCAAGAATAACGTTAAAATAAGTTCTACAAATAAGTGAAACCAAATAAATAAAAATAAACCTGCGGCCATAAAGACTACTGATTTCACCTGCACACACATATTTAGCCTTAACTGTCCCAACGAACCCTTTATTCCGATTCAGTTAGTGTTGTAATCGATGATCTATCATAGAAAACAATTTGCAGTGGATTGTACAGTTAACAGGACTCTTCAACGCTGTCTATAAACGTTCTCACTATCGTCACTTCTGGAAGCGCTGAGAAATCTATAGCCATTGCCAGCATGGGGCGGCACTGCGTGATTTGCACGTCGCAGCGGATACGCCTTCGTTTCTGCTTTGATTTCGCGACCTTCTTTTTAAATTGGCTATCAAGTGCGTTCTTTGCTGTAATTCAGGGAAAGCCGGCAAATAGCCGCTACACCCCTGTAATGACGTAATTCCAGCGGTCGAAGAACGCGAGACTGGGAAGAAGAGATAAATATTTTGAGCAAGTTTCTAAGTTCTCTGATGGGCATAGAGCAGTAATTTTTTGCTGAGGTACTTCGCGACCCCGTAACGTAAGTACAGGATGTGTTGGTTGTCTACGTTCTGAAAGCATTCAAGATTTGGAAAAAAAGTTGACAAAAGTGTTTAGGGTCCCTTTAAGTTGGCCAAACCAAAACATTTTCACAAACGAACCTACATTGTGACTTCATTTTTACACCGACGTCACAGAGAAATGAAAACCGAGCGAAAAAAAAAAGCAAAAGAACTCATGCCTTTTTTTCCCGAACCCGTTTGGTGCTCCGGATCAGAACCCGAACCGTACCCGAAAGGCTTGAACCCGAACCCGAACCGAACACGAAAAAATACCGGTTCGACACCCTGGTTTACAGGCCCGTTGCAACGATGTTCGCCGCCCAAGCAGCCATGTGGTTTCACACATCATGGAGATGTGAAGCACACTTAAAGGAGCCATGAAGACAAAACACAAGTTTGCGTTATTCGAAAGATTTCGTGTTTTATAGTGCCCCCAGCTCTTGTCCGAATGCAAAGGATGCTTTATTCACTGAGAAATTAATTAGTTTAAGTTAAAATTTTGATTTTCCCGCTAAATCGCGCGTTTTCGTGGCCTGCAATGACATCACAGGGCCTTGTTTACCGTTAGTTAACCTAGATGGCGCCACCACACCGCGGCAAGCCGTATTCTGTATGGATTATTTGTGAACGTATTTGTACCTGGCTTGTTTTGTTCATTGAGACAATCGTTTCGTGAAACATGGTGCTCGCTCGACAAATATGGTCACAGACATCATCGCTTGCGTCAATCGGCCAGTGTCGTCTGAAAGAACCCCAAAGCCCTGCAGTCCTGTGCAGCTAAACCAAGCATAGTGCGCGAAGTACCAACAGCAGTACGCATCGGTACTTCTATGTTTACGTGTGCTTTGGAACTTCCACTGTTTGTCCGACAATTCTTAGGGCTTTAAAAAGAATGTGCCCTAAATTTAAGCGCAAATAGCTCGTTCGGCAAGCTTATAAGCTCTTCCTAGTTTGCGTTTGCTTTTGCCGCCCTTCACCAATTGCAGAGCTGTCTGGTATGACATCATAGGTTCTGTTACGGGAAATGAGCTAGTGGGTCGCATGGCCATACCCTTTTTTCTTAATTATGTAGCTCATTGGAGCGAAGTTTACGTTAAAAGTGATGTCAGTGTGATTCTAACGAGGCAATCTTTTGAATGAACCAAACTTGTGTTTTCTCTTCATGGCTCCTTCAAGTGCATATTTCTGAGATTAAGGCAGGCCACACAGAACTTTGACACGGCGCTTCAGATACTGGGTGATATCTGGTAAAGAAATTACCACTCGTTTATAGGAACCCTACCGTACAATACTGACAGTTTTATTAGGAAAGGTGCTGCGCTTTCCGCGGCCTCTGCCTATTGCAGGGTCCCTATGAAACCGTTGCTGACAACGTCACTCTCTGAGCTGACATTCAGTGCTTCCAGAGCATGAATGGTGAATGCAGCAGCGCCGTTCCATACCCCAGCCTCGACAAAAAAGCAACCCTGTCGTGCCTCACACTTTCAGACCAAAATGTAGATGTCCTCTGCAACGTCTTTTTATTTTTAGAATTGCCATGACAGCTTTACGGTGAGATGCAATCCATGACTTCTCATTGAACTCTGTTATATTTAGTTGTTGGTTCAACGCTCAATAGAGGTGCGATTATGAAACCTATTCTTCTGCTTCGTGGACCTTACAATGACATGAAACCTGCGTATAAAGCCACGAAATTTGATTCTTGTAGTTATCACCAAAGCAGTTCACACCACGCAGAGTGGTCATGACATTCGGGGCCCCAGGGGCGTCTGTTCTATTCCTGGTACTTAAATGTACGTTTTATTTTTCAAATATTTCCTAAAATCGGCGGCACACACACTTACAAAATTTGACGACGGGTTCAGTACAGCCAAAGGCATTCAATGCCTAAAGCAAAAATTAAATTTCCCCCACCGATCTTGTCTAGATGACATTATGCAGCCGGAGGTGGAGAAGCGTTCGGCGCGTATCAACCGCGAATGGCTTTTCTCTGAGCAGGAAGGTCTTTTCACTATTCAAATATTTGACGCAAGCTAATGGAGCACTGGTCGTGTGTGGCGTGTTTAGCGCGGTG
Source organism: Haemaphysalis longicornis (assembly GCF_048455015.1). NCBI lineage: Eukaryota > Metazoa > Arthropoda > Arachnida > Ixodida > Ixodidae > Haemaphysalis > Haemaphysalis longicornis. Next base: position 19,252,882 of record NW_027526460.1, on the reverse strand, counting down.
CCGTTGAGCCCCATGAGCGCATTTTCACCGTTAATGGTGCCCTCTCCAGCGCCGACGATGACGATGAACGATATAACAGCTGCGACCTTCAGTTCGCCCAGCAATAATGGGGGCAACCCTGAGCGTCACACCCGGAGCGTCATAATGTGTCCTGCCGCTCGCATACCAAGATGCCAGGAAGAAAGTGTACGTGCACGGCATTAGTTCCGCTGTAAGCGGGAGCTCAGAGTCCAATTTTCGCACTTCTCAAACACAACCCGTGAAAGTTTGCTTATCTTCTGTCGATGTGGGGATGTTTCAGATTATTACGGTGTGGGGTCCTTGTGAAAAGTAAACACACAGACCAAAACAAAGAGCAATTTATTGATAACTTTCAAGGTATACAGGCATGACTGCTGTTGTGGAGCGTTTTAATTTCTTCAAGATAATTTTATTTTGGCTCTTACGCACTACACAGCCGCGGCTTAGACGGATGACCGAAAGGGAGGCGAAGGATGGGGCACTGGGGGTTGTGCTACCACCACCACAAGCATCATGAGCAGCAGCAGCTTCACCATCAGCTTGGTTCTGTACACCTCAGGAGAAACGCCTCTCCCAAAGATATAAAGCCACGTCTATTATGTGCCAGCTGAGTCCATTCTTTGCCAGCGACCCGCGAACCTGCCCGTGTAAAAGATATTCTACGTAGTTCAAATTAAGCGAAGAAAATGACCGTGTTCAGGACAAGTCATGCGCAAGAGCGACAGCAGGTGAACCATCTGTTTAACGCATTGGCTGCTAATGGACCGTAAACGCAATAGGGACGGTCATATCAATCGAAAAAAAATTGAAAGCTGTTCCACTCAACGTGAAAGCTGACGGAAGTGCAGAGAAAGTGATTCGCCATAATGGGCTGGAGCGCCGTTATCCGCTCACTGCTACCACCCAAAGCAATTCAAATGTTCCGCGAGCGCGTGTGGTTTCATTCGGGTTTGCGCAGTTCTCCGGCGCGTGCAATCCAGTGTCTAATGCTGATAAGTCTGACGGTGCCATACCGACGAAATATAAATAGCGATGTGCAAGTTCATATCGATGCATAATAAGCATTCAAATGATCCTGTGAAGGAACATCTCACTTTCGTGTTTTATCGATTCCTACGAAAGAGGGATCAACCACATTTTTTTGTTCCTTTGCTCCATTACTTGTTTTTTCATGTTAATGTAGCTTTCTTTAACAGTGGCAAATGTTATTGATACTTGGTTCGTGGCAGAAAGAATCAGTATGGTAGATTTGGTTTTACAGACACTGCAAAAAGTATTGCTTACCGGAAAGTCAGAAAAATTAAGTATTATTCACAGTGATGACCGACCATATACACCGAACATGCGTTTCGCTGGCGAAAAATGCGTACAACAGGTTATGCGGAGCCCGTAAGATCGTGCTTTTCCAGTTATTTCAGCTACAAAATGAACCATTTTTCAGAATTCATTGGGTTTTGTTAATGCCAGCTATAGTTGCATTCCCGTCACACGTAGAGAGAAAATTTCCCTGTAATTTTTACCAAACAATAAAGATTTTCAACAGTGGGCTCTGTTTATTGAGAAATCATTAAACGGCCCATTGAGCGAAAAAGGCGGCATTGGGCGTCTGCAGCAGCGAAACGGCTCCTAAATTCACGTGGCCGCGATGGTTCCATAGCGCAGGCTTTACGTTAATAAAACACAGGAAAAGGATCGCACTGCTAGGCGATGTCATTAGCTGGGACGCATTCCAGAGAATTTGATCGAACTAATCCAGTCGATGAACTGGAAAACGTACTGCGCAAAAAAGCTCGGAAGCACCCGCAAAACTAACAGGAGCGCTCAGTTGGCGTTCACTGCTTTAGACGTCACTGCTTTAGAATTCACAACACATAAGGAGTGCTAGGCGTCAGGAGGTTTTAAGTGCTAAGCACTTTCGGGGCTCGCCTTGTCGTCGTAGCTCACTGTAACGGTCGATGTTTGATTAAGCTACTGCCGGAATCAGGCGGTGCCGCGAGATAACGGACCCAAGTAGAGCCCGGCGTCCTGACGTAGAAGTTTCGAAAACCAAGCGGTTTAAATAGACATAACCGTTCGAAACTCGTGAAACACTGGAGCTTGTCATACATCTCCCCGCTGTATAGCGAAAAAAAAAAACTGCATGTACATTTGATGCAAAATATGCGTAATTAACCGGCAGCACCCGCGTTCATTTAGTTCGGAACGCTCGTTGAGTTGGTTTTTGAGATAGTAAGCGAAAAAAATGTGGCTGATCCCTCTTTCATAGGAAACGGTAAAACACGAAAGTGAGATGCGCATTCACAGGATCAGTTCAATGTTTATTCTGCATCGATATGAACTTGCACATCGCTATTTATATTTCGTCGGGCACCGTCAGGCTTATCAACATTAGACACTGGATTGCACGCGCGGAGCACTGTGCAAACTCGGGTGAAACCACACGCGCTTGCAGACCACGCTAACGAAATCGAACTGGTTGCCAGCGAACCGCTTGTTGAACTCACGGTCCGCTGCAGCGAAATAGCATGATTTGCGTAACTGTCTTGTGGGTGTGCTTGGCGAGCGACAACCTGCTGGCGTGTCGCTTTCGCAAATGTGCGACCACTGAGTCCCTGCTCCGTGGAGTGTACGGCAGACGGTTGCGTTGCGACGAGCTCAGCTGGCGTCAATTGTCGGCGCTCATTCAGCGCCGATTGTCAGTAAATTGTCAGTCAATTTTCAGCGCTTATACAGTACCATACTAATATTTAGTATGAAACTCTATGCTTGATCTCACCACCGGCGGCGTTGGCGGGCCACAGTGTGTCTGAATTTGACGTCAGCTACAGCGACGGTTGTTTTGAGCACGTTTTGACGCAGCTTCGCATGCGTTGCGCGCCTACTACGTAATTCTTGCTGAGCCTGATCGACAGCACCTCCTTGCTAGCGGGTACCTGGCGAAATGAAGTTGTTCTACGGCAAAGATACGTTAAGGATTGGCTAAAGAGCATGTGCGCACACCTATCAGTGCGTATTAAAATAGTTAAGGGCGCGAGAAAAAAATACGCAAGCATTTCTTATGACGAAACATAAGCTATTATCCAACTTGGCTCTTTATTTTAGAACATCTTTATTTTCATAAACCAGGTCATCTGAACACGTTGTTCGGGAATGCATTTATAGCGTTAGCCACTGGCGCCATCTACAAGATTACACGATCCCACAGTGGCAGGGAACATCGCGCCGTAAGTTACGACGTGGGTTCAAACAAAAAAAATGGCTGGCGATTACGATACTCCCTAATGCCATATTTGGGCGCAGCCGCAGTGCGCTGAGGCAGCACTCACTTGTGGGTTCTCTCGACGGCAGCGATGATAAGCCTCTGCGTCTGCGGCGCGAAGTGCGTCTCAGGAAGGGACAGCGAACTGTGTCTTGAGAGAACGCACATCATAGTCACGCGCACCCCCCCCCTCACGTTTTCGCCAAGTGTCGCGCCGTCGAGCGCCTCGTGCGGGTACAGGAAACTGCCCCCTCCCCCACAGCACACTTTCGGAGAGCGCTGACTCGCGCCGCCACGGCGACCCACACTACCCCCCCCCCCCCCCCCCCCCATTTCGCGACACTCTCCTCCTTCGCTTTCTTTCATCGTTCGCTTTTTCTTTCACTCGTTGATCCAGCCATCGTTCGCTAGGTTGCGCAGACGAAGCGGCTCAGCCCGGAGGCGGCCGCCAAAGGGCTGCACATTAAAATTGTATTTGTTATCCTTGGGTTGCTTAATCACACTGACAGCGCCTTTCTGGTTCAGTACAAGGCGGCAGGCGCCCATTTCAGGTGTTTAAATGAAAATATGCGTCATTGCCGTACGTCTATGGAGACGGCGTACGAACCTCGTAAACGTTGTTTGAGTGCTAAGAAGCACAAATCATTAAACACGCGGCGAGATAGCGTGCGAGAAGGAAAAAGCGTTTTTTGCGCTGCATCGATTTACCGTAAGCAGAACCAGGCTAGATTTCATGTTGCGGCGTGCGATAATACTCTTTTTCATTTTTTCTTTGGTGTTTCCGAAATCGCCGTCGTACGATTGCATCTTAGATTTGCTGGGTTAGATCGATATTTTTCAGCGGGTCTTGCTTATGTCTGACTAGCTGCTTCCTGATAGGGAACCGGCGATCGTCACGTGCGTGGCGGTGTGCGATTACTCGCGCCGCTCAATGCGCCCGCGCACCGGGATTTAGATACCGCGCGCCAGCTGTGATTGCCCGCACAATTTGGCGTGTACTAAGAGAGATGTCGCGACGGGAGGAAAGAGGCAGCTGGGGTGAGCGAATAACGGGAGAACAACACACCAAGGCACAACGATGAGACGTGGTTCCAAGAAGGGAGGGAGTGAAGTAAAAGTTCGGCGGCAGGCGCCGCGGGGACATTATCGGACCAGGCAAATGATTCTTTCTCGACCACAGTCGTCACTCCTCTTTATCTTACTCCGCAACATAACTGGATCTGTGAACCAACTTGCCCCAAAGTTCGCCTAATTCAGCTAAAAACACGCTAAAGTTAATTTGTCAAACGCCTGTTTGTTTGTTTTCTTACTTTTCTTTGTGTATCCGGGCGTTGAAGTTGTGCTTAATTTATAAAGCCCGAAAAAGAAAAAAATATTAAACTAGCTGTCCACTTTTTTGGAAGCGCCCACCAACATCACTAGGCCTACTTCCGTAGTGCACTTTACAAGTAAAATGCGATATATATATATATATATATATATATATATATATATATATATATATATATATATATATATATATATATATATATATATATATATATATATATGTTGTAAAACTGGGCGCCCTACAGGTTTTGCAACGAGAATATACTATGTTGAGACTTTGAATTACGCACTCATGGTTGTGTCAACTGTATTTTTTCTTTGAAGAGGAAAAACTTGTGTGAATTTCGCAATGAACATATATGGCGAAATGTATTTCTTGTTTTTTTTTGTTTTGCAAAGAGAGGTACCCACATTTTCGATTTGGGCTCCTTACAAAAACATTAATTGGTTTTCGGCCGTATCCTTAGCGCATTACCGGTACTTTTGGAAAAAGCTTCGGAATGGGCCGGATAAGCCTGCCGGCACCGCTTAAGGCAAGCAAGGATACCACATTCATGGGCAAATGAAGTGCGCGCCCTAAAACGTAAACCAGAACACGCAAAATTGACAAATAATGCTCGTGGAGGTCCAATGATGGCGCGGTATTGGTTTATTTGGAAAGCCAGCTTTCCAACCATTTGTTACTCTAACTAAGCCATGCGCCGCCATTTCACTTGAATGGAAGGAAATCGCACTGTTTGTGTGTTTGGGTTTATATTTTTTGTAATGGCGTTTTTTCTTCTGTGTGTCCGTCACTGTACCATGCAGTGCCAAAAGCCAACCTGAAACGTACGCAGTGGGTGAACGTCCTCTGTGTCGTTGGAGACTATCAACTGCATGGCGACCGACCCGCACCTTCGGAGCTCGCCCGCTTCTGTAGTACTCACTGGATCGTAACAGGCTCGTTCACATCGGATCAGAAGTCGGCCGATTCGGCATCGTACCTGTGAGCTATCGGTGCCCATTGTTACACCGGGCAACTGCCAGCGCGTCAGCGTGCGCACACAACTCGCCTGTGGAGCAATGCAGCTGCGGCTCAAAATCACGCGAAATAATCGGGAATACGGTATTACAACATTGCAAAAAAAAAGAACGAAAGGACATCCTGAGCTGTTTCACTCTGTACCCGCCGCGGTGGCTCAGTGGCTAAGGCGTTGCGCTGCTGAGCACGAGGTCGCGGGTTCGATTCCCGGCCGCGGCGGCCGCTTTTCTGATGGAGGCGAAAAGCAAAAACGCCCGTGTGTACGAGATTTCGGCGCACGATAAAGATCCCCAGGTGGTCAAAATCAATCCGGAGCCCTCCACTACGGCGCGCCTCATCGCCTGCGTTGCGTCGGCGCGTTAAACCCTACAATCAATCAATGTTTCACTCTGTGAAGGCGAATGACCAGGGAAGCTTTCTAGCACTCCACACAAACGGGAAACAGAATTTCGGTTACAGGTACAGTCGAACCTCGCTATAACAAAGTTGTATCTGGACAGCAAATTAGTTCGCTATAACCGATATTCGTTATAACAGTAGAGGTAAAAATCGGCTATAAGAAACCGACAATCTGGCTCCCGCAAAAATACTTGGTGCAAAAATGCATTTTTTGAGGCTTCGAACACGCTATAAACAAGTTAGCCCTTACCTTTCTCCTTGTTGCATTTCGAGCTCAATGAACCGGAACACGAGTGCGTGAAATTACAACAGAACAGAGTTCACTTGACTACACAGGCCTGCGTCCTTATTTATTTGATGAAGGATGGATCTTGATCTCCGCCTGGTGGATACTCCCAGCACTAAACAGCATGACGTTTTCCACAGTTTCCAAAAGGGCCTTTATACTTTTGCGGTTTAGGACAACGGGGTTTTTTTTTTTTTTCAATTAGCTTCTCAGCCTCCTGGTCAAATATTTCTTCGTTATATCCGATATCGCGCGTCTCTCATGATTTCAGTTTCGTTATAAAAGAACAAGTGTCATTGAAATGAGGCCTGACCAACCAAACTCTGTATTTATTTCGCTATAGCAGATAATTCGCTATATCAGTGTTCGCTATGACTAGGTTTAACTGTATAGGGAAATATTATTTCTCTTAAGCGTTGACGCCGGTCTTTCCTGACGAAGACACATTCAGTTACAGCCGTTTTCTGCTGAGCATTGGCGATAAAGTGGGCTTTTGCACACACAGAGCAAAAATGCAGGGAACCCTAGCCTATGTCCGTCTTCACTCGGACCACTTCATCCTGTAAGCACTTCATCCTGTAGCACCAAGGATCTCCCTGCGTTAGGAGCGTGTGCCGCGCTCGAACACAAGTCCCAGACTCTTTCGTAAGAAAAACAAACATTCCGGTATGTCCTATAACTGCGCGGTCACCATATAAATCATAGGCTGTTTGAAGCATGAGAAGACACACACCGGGACGTTCGTTTTCCAGCGCTCTGCGCTATATAATGCCTCCATGTTAATAAGCGACCTTCACTCACTCACTTCGAATGCACGTGCACCACCGGGAGTTGTTTAGCGCAAGCTACACTACGCTACCTCGAGCAGTCTTCGCGGGGTGACCAGTTTTGCCCTTGAGCGCTAGAGGTCAAACCGCACTCCCTTTTGAATGATTGATTGATTGATTGATTGATTGATTGATTGATTGATTGATTGATTGATTGCAGAGTTTAACACGCCGACGCAGTGCAGGCGATGAGGCGCGCCGTAGTGGAGGGCGCCGGACCACTCCCTTCCGCAAGCGCCCTGCACGGAGCAGCGGCCCGATAACGGAGAGATATAGGCGGCAGGGGAGAAATAGGCAAGGAGGGAAAGGACACGCGCGCGGGACGTGGCGAAAGAAGGCGAGGAGGCCTTCGCCGCAGCGATAACCGCGCACCACAAAGGAAGGCTACGGGGCCACGTGCGCAGAACCATGTGCGATAGAGGCAGACGAACATCCAGCTGTGGTCCCTCGTACAGCGGCGAGGCTTAAACAACGCCGTGAGGAGAAATAAGGGAAACGCGCCACTGTTGCGTACAGCTTCGCTACCTTCGATTCTTACGCATTAGAGTGAGCTTCCGTCATTTTTTTTTTCTTTGTCGGCGTGACGGGCTACAGACGCGGAAAAATATGCCATGGTACCTGCATTGTGAGATGCGACCTTTGTATTGCTCGAAGCCACTGTGACCCGCTGCGGTGGCTCAGTGGCTATAAGGCGTTGTGCTGCTGAGCCCAAGGACGCAGGTTAGATTCCCGGCCGCGGAGGCCGCTTTTCTTATGGAGGCGGAGAGCGAGAACGCCCGTGTGTTCGAGATTTCGGCGCACGTTAAAGCTCCCCAGGTGGTCAGAATAAATCCGGAGCCCTCCACTACGGCGCTCCTCATCGCCTGCATAGCATCCGTGTGTTAAACCCCACAACCAATCAGGAACCACTGTGCCACAATAAACAGGCCGCCGGGGAAACAACAGGTATTGCAAGCTAAGAACTACCCCTTTCTGACATATATCTTGCTGTTTATTTGTTGTATTGCAAAATGCTGAGCTGTTAGTCTGAGAATTTCTTGAATAATGCTTGTGCAGTAAGCTTCCCCAAAGCCCCCACAAATATCTGATCACCAACGACCACGTTAAGAAAGCCAGAAAAAAGCGATCGCAAACCATGAGTCCACACTGCTCAAAAATCATTTCTGGTACCTTTACGGTAAAAGCTTGAGTAAAAGTTTCTGTTGACTTTAATTCCTTGTTCAATCTCGATAACTCTTATTCTGCTCTTGTCTGAATTCCTTGTTACCTAGTTTAGTCTCGACAACTCTTCTTCTGCTCTTCTCTGATCTTCGATTTTCCGCAAGCGTACCAGTCGCACACGCATATGCAGCGTACAGCTGGTTCCACAAAAGCGAAATCAGCGAACTGTCGTAAGCCAAAGTACAGATTCGTCGCAATCAAGCCAAACCAGAAAACCTCGCGCGTCGTAGGAAACATCATCATATCGACAAGGACGATGACGAAAGGTAAACAGCACGTTCTAGGTTATTTTTCGACCCCATAAATTTGCGTAAACGCACCAAGAGCTGGCCAAACACGAAGTACGGACCCAGGGCTTTCATGTGCACAATAATCACACAATGTTTAAAAATCGCATCAGTGTCCCTTTGAAGAATCGTATCACTAAACACACAAACGACGAAGAAAAGGGTTGCGAACCACCTTTTTTGCAAACAAATAATATGATCTACATGTATTTCTAGTTTTTTGTACAAGGGTAAAAAACCTATCTCACATAATGCTTTAAATTGTTATGATAATAAAAATTCGCAAATATCAAATAAATGTTTTTTTTTGGCCCCGGGATTTTTACTTAAAGCTGAAGTACCACATGAGAAATAGTACAACAACAAAATCAGTGTACCCGCGGTGATGGCTCAGTGGCTAAGCCGCTGTTCTGTTGAGCCCAGGGGCACGGATTCGATTCCCGGTCGCGTCGGTCGCTTTTCTGATGAAGGCAAGAAGCGAAAACCCCATTGTGTCGAGATTTCGGCGCAGGTCAAAGATCCCCAGGGGGTCAGAAGTAATCCTAAGCCCTCCACTACGACACGCCTCACAGCCGAGGTGGTCATAAAATTCGGCGCATAAAACAACCAAAATCAAATCAGTCAATCAATGAACAAAAGCACTGTGCACGATTGGAAACTATGGTTTCTTGAGTAAAAGGACATTTGTGGGTCCCACAGCATCACTGACTGCATCATTCGGCTCTGCACAAGTTGTTAAAAATATCAAGAAAACTTCAACTGAGGCAGAAGCATTTGGAAATATATACGTAAGAGTAAAGCTGCACCATTCCTCACTGGAGACCAGCAATTTTCCTGCCTCTTTCTTCTAGTCTTAACTGTACCTAACCTGCGTTTAAGCCAATGGAAATGGTATAAACATTTTAGCATTAAGATGCCATCCGAGATAGACTAGAAAGATGCCTGCGGTGATTTCTGGGTGCCTACTGTCGTATCTGTCGGGACTTAGCGACAATGTATACCAAACGGGATTCGAAACGTACAGCTTTCCGAGCGACGTACTACGCCGAATGAATAGGATGGCAAATCGGTTAATCTTCTGCGCACGTGGAAGTCACGTTCGTGGGAAGCAAAAGCCTCGAAACGGCACCGCCATAAAATATTCCGTGGTTTGCGTCGTTGCTAGTCGAAGATAAAACTTGGTCATTAGTAACGGTTGCGTCGAACGGCCTGTCGCAAACTACAAGACTTCACCTCGCGGTTAGGAGGACACACGGAGGCATTGGCCCCGGGCTGGTGGTGTTGGCGGAACGTTCGCCACCGCGCGTCCTTTTGTACACACACCCTCACCGCGACCACCGGAACCATTATCTCTCTAGACGAGCGCACGGCCCAATGTCGTCCTTCTGTCTCGTGTACCAACACACTGAACCATCGATGCCGACGCCCTCCGCGACAAGGGTGCAGCCCAAAAATACAATCCGTTCGAACCCTCAGCGGCTGCTCGCTCCCTGCAGCCGCGTCCTCGAACTCTTTTCGTGCCCCGCATCCCGGATGACCGCGGCAGGAAGCAAACATTGACGAAAGCGCACGCGACGCACAAAGAAGGAGCGAAGGTTTTTCGGCGCACCCCGTTGCGCAAGGCACCGGCGGAGGAGAAGAGGTGCTTCGTATACTCGGGGGGCCGTAATCTTCGCGTGCCATCTCTGCCGCAGCGCGCATGCACAAAGCGGGACGTTATCCTATCGGGGTTCCGTTGTCGGAACGGAGGCGAAGCCTCTCTGCCCGCAGCCCTGCTTCCCCGCGGATGGTGCTTGATGAAGCGGCGTTCTTCTCTCCGGGACACTCGGCCGGTGTTTGTCGTTTGCGGCGGTGCAGACATCCTTGAAAACAAAACTTCTCCCCCTCTTGATCCCCCCGTTGTGGAGAAAGCGGGGCACTTCTGCCTGGCATGGCAGGATGCGGGCAGCGTCGCGCTGCATGCGCCGGCCGTTCCCTCGGGTGGTGTCGATGGAGCGCGATACACTTTCGCCCCCTCTTTGCGGCGGAGGACAGCACTCGATCCAGCGCAACCTCGCGCGCTTCGCGAGGATCGCTTATTTCGCCTACCCGCCTGGTTGCGCGTTTTCTTGGGGCGATGGGACGAGAAAAAGAAATCTGATCTCGTTTCCGTCTGCCTCCCGCGTGCCTTCGTGACAACGGTTGGAGGAAGCGAGGGGGAGGGGGTGTTTGGAAATAAAGGACGCGGATAATGCCAAAAAGACCGAGGGGGCGATTAGTACAAGGAGAGGGCAGACTTTATAGCCTTTGTCATCGATACGTGCGCCTTTCTGGTCCTCGCTGGCGGAATATAAAAGCCTGGCTGGCTGAGGGAGGGTGCACTACAGGTTTTCTGCCATTCACCGCAGCAGCAGCCACAGCAGCAGCCATGAACACGGTAAGCGCCACTACTGGGAAGAGAGTCGCACGAGCGCGCTACCGACGCATCACGTGGTCAACAGCCTTCACAGCAGCACGGATATGCAAGATGACATAAGCGCCTTTTCTTAGGCGCCGCCGCTGCGGTCAGCTCGAGTGTGGCGAACTGCAACTGTCGACACGGAACTCGGAGGGCTACCGAGATCAACGCGAACCCGCGTCACTTGTCGCCTGCTGGATTCTACTTCCTACTGTCCACCGGGTTTAGACGTGTGGTTCATATAGCAGGCAAAGCATGGCTGCGGCTGCCCCTAGAATCTAAAAATGAAAGATAGTGCGGTTAAGTCTGTTTCAGCATTTGTAGCGTTCTCCCTATAGCTTCGTTATCCTACGTGTCAAGTGCACAAGGTTGGTTGTTTTAGTTCTTGTTTTCCACGTCTACATCTCACGTCTGCATAAAAAAAATGTTTTTTCACGTCTACATCTCTCGACCGAAAAGTCGGGGCCACAGTATCCTGAACTTGTTTTCAGGGGCTTATTGTTTTCAAGTTATTGTTATTGTTTTCAAGTTTTGTTTTCAAGGGCTTTGTTAACGTCCGATGTAGCTTAACCGGACACCAATAGATAAAACGAAGGTACGCTTAGGTTTCTTGGTCGATACACTCCCAGGGTTAAGGTGTCGGCGTGTCGCCAGTCTATCTGGTACATGTGCAGTGCCGCCTAACGCCCTTCCCTTGCCCGACATTTCTCCCAGCTCGCCATCGTAGTGCTGGCCTCTTGTGCCCTGACCGTGACCTGCCAGCTGGTAGCCGCGCCCCTCGAGGTCCCGCAGCCGTACTCCTTCGGCTACGTGTCCAACGACATCGAGGGCAGCCACGGCCACGAAGAGACCGGCGATGGCTCCGGCCGTGTGTCTGGCCGCTACTCGCTCAGCCTCGGCGACGGCCGCACCAGGACCGTCACCTACGTGGCCGACGAGTTCGGCTACAGGGCCGACGTGGTGACCAACGAGCCCGGCACCGAATCCAGGAGCCCCGCCGACACCACCTTCACCTCGAGCGCCCTGCCCGGACCTGACGCCGCCCACGCCGCTGAGGCTGCCCTCCTGGGCGCGCCCGTGGTCCGCGCCTAGATGCGGTGAATCTTCCTGACGCCACACTGCCCCTCCTCCTCCTCCTCCTCCTCCGACCCCTCTTTCCATGTTCCGGCGTGCCTAGTCCGTTGGAATATACACTCCAGTTACACCGGAAGCCGCCGCATCCTGACTGTCCGACCGAGGATCTCCGGTGGATTCCAACTAGACCGTCGGGTCCTCGTCCTAACTTGTTGTTTAACCTATTTATGTTCTTGTCCTGTCCAGGCTGTCCATGTGCGTCTGTGTCGAGCTAATTGTGTTGAATTCCGTATAGACTCATGCCATATGTTAGGTGAAGTTTGTTCCCGCTTTCATTGCCCCTTTTTTTTCTCTTCTAACAATACCGCTACACAATTTCGCCTGAAAACTCATATAGAACCACCCCCGCCGCGTATGTTTATGCTGTGTATTTATGTAAGCATGAGGGGTTATGTGTCGATTATCCTGCGCTTGCTCGTTCCTCGTCGACCTTAGTCCCAGCTTCGTGGTGATGTCTTGTTTTGTCGTAAATGTGGTGTTAGTATTTATTTGCCAATTATTTAGCTATTTAATATGTGTTTGTCAATGTAAAGTGGATGCAGGCTTGTTTCCTTTCCTTTCGTGTAAAAATAAGAACGTTCCTGCCTTCTGCGTCTCTAAACTCTTCTTTCGGCTCAATAAAGTGTGGCCAGAAGATTGCCATCTGCGTCGATGAAGTTGAACACTGGCCTGAAATGGAATCGGTCTGTTTCATTCTTTCTACTTAGTTATATAATTATAACGATTATTACACGCACTGGTGAGGTTAGCGATACTAATACAATTTAGGGCCGTACATTAGGAAATCGTAGTAGTAGGCTACGCAATGAAAACTACACTAAGGGCGGGAAGAAAAAATGAAAACCTGCACACATGCTGTCGCGCGTCTAACCTGATTTACAGTTTTCCCCGCGAACGTATGTATATCTAGCTGTCGGTAGACTAGTTAAGGATAGCGCACAAGTTGTGTGTTTAAGGAGAAAGCGCGCTGAAATGTTGTCTGCCTGGTAAAGACCTCCATGCTGCAGATCTTCGCCCGACAGCGACATGTTTGGTCTATTTTAGGTTGACGCCGCAATTTTACTGGTCTAAATAGCATCACTATATCACAATACCACATGCATCTATGAACAAATAGTACAGATATACAATCACTGCAACTAGATCCCAACTAGGAATTTTCTTGGAACGATATGGAGTGGAAATGGCAATAAACAAAATAAAAAGGGCAGTTAGGCTCTTTATAAACACAGAAAGAAATCATCAAAGAACGAGTTGCTTGTTACGTTTCTCTAGATTGTGCCTCCCGCGACTTAATAAATGCGTCAAGGCGGAACGTTTTTACCGGTTTCGCTTTTGCGGGTTGAGATCGAAAAATCTGCATGAGCTCGGATACTCATTTAACCTTGTGCCAGTCTGGGTACTTTAAGTCTTCACCTTCGAAATAAAGATGGGTCACAGATAAACTGGCCTTCAGCAGCTCGCGAAGTTAAGGCGCGCGAGCTGTACTTATTGAATCTAAATAAAATGTCCCCGTGAGTATTCGTGGAGACAGTTCGTAATAAAACTGGAACAAAAATAGGACATGCCAAGCCGAGCGTTCTTCGGATAAAGTATCAAAGAGCACTGGCATGGCGCAATTTGGGGTATGCAGTTCGTACATTGTGCAACGAGGCACAAAAAATCGGCGGTTTTGAGCGGTTCTTTTTACGACAGTATATGCTTTAAATAACCGGCACTCTTTATAATAAATAACTCTTTATTATATTAATATATAACTCTTTATAATAACATAACACTCCTTATGATAAAAAAACACTCTTTATAATAATATAAATAATTGTGATAATGTTGTGACTTAAAACGGATTGAAGGGTCCCGAAGCTGCGTTGTTCTTTCTTTGTGCTTCATGTCTTGATCGCCCAGTTTTGAATGCTGAAGCCGTGCTTTTTTTTTTTATTTCAAGTTATTCTCGATGCGATTCACGAAGAAACAAAAGAATGAAGCGCCAGCTATGTATCGTAACTAGAGCACGTTCAAAAATTATTTTTGGGGTTTAACGCGCCGTAGCTACACCCGGGCTTTGAGGCGCGCGTTAATTAGGTGCTTCGGTTTATCAGCTCGCATTGTTTTTTTTTTAAACATTACTGGTTTTTCGATCACTTCAATACCGCCACATCAATAAATTCTGATGAACGAAACTTTTCGAGCTGAACGGGGCAGCATTCTCTTGATTATCGCGTAATCGATACAATTAGAGCGAACGAGAACATCCATGCAATCTAACAGGGAAAAATTAGGGCCCTTCCGCCATGGAAGGGGGAAGTCCGGCTAAGTTGGCTGACTGGTTGGATACACTGTGTTGGGTTAGAGCTATATTAGGGATTTACAAGGACCGTGGCCCGATCTCTCTCTAGTGCGCTGCACACGTGGCCTCCGAGGAGTGCGTGACATTGCGCAATGTCGTTGGGAGATACACGGCATGCTTGCCGAGGACTCTCAAAAGAGGCGCAGCAGGTGGAGAAGAACATAAAGAAGGGCTGTAAGCATACTTGCTCAGTGGATGGTCATGCTTCACTGCGCAACATGTAATGTGAGAAAGCCAGCTTACAGAGACCGAGCTTAGCCATGAAGACAAAACACAAGTTTGGTTCATTCGAAAGATTGCTTCGTTAGAATCATATTGACGCCACTTTTAACACACAGTTCGCTTAAATAAGCTACATAATTTGCAAAAAAAAAAAAAGGAATGGCCATGCGGCCCACTAGCTCATTTCCCGCAACAGAACCTATGACGTCATACCAGCCTGCTAGGCAATCAGCGGAGGCCGGAAACAGCAAACGTAAATTAGGCTGAGCTTATAAGCTTGCAGAAAGAGCTATTTGCGCTTAAAGGTAGGACACATCTTTTTATATCAGTAAGAATGGTAGGAAAAACAGTGGAAGTTGCGAAAGCACACGTAAACATAGAAGGGCCGATGCGTACTGCTGTTGGTACTGCGCGCACTACGCTTGGGTTAGATGCACAGCACTGCGGGGCTTTGGAGGTGTCTCAGACGACACTGGCCGATTGATGCAAGCGACGGTGTCCTATGTGACCATATTTGTCGAGCGAGCACCATGTTTCACGAAACAATTATTTTCTCCTTGAACAATAGCAAGCCAGGTTTAAATACGGTCACAAACAAACCAAAGGCCGAAAATCGCTTGCTGCTGTGTGGTGGCGCCATATAGGTGGACTAACAGTAAACAAGTCTTTACTCCGCACAAAGTTTAGCTGAGAGACCTGTTCTTATGATGTCATTGCAAATGTCGTTGAAACACACGTTTTGGTACCAGAATCAAAATTTTAACTTAAATTGATTAATGTCGCAGTGAACAAACCATCGTTTGCTTCCGGACAAGCGCTGGGGGCACTATAGAACGCGAAATCTTTCGAATAAAAAATTCCCGCGCCTTCCCGCGAGGGGAACACGAGTAAATGCAGAGCATTGGGGCCTCAGTACTGATTGAAGGCAGTGCTGCTTCCATCGCTTCTTCCGTGATGCTGGAGTAGCAGACACGAGTAAACGTGGGCACGAGCGTCAACCAAGGAAGGAAGGAGCAACGCAGTGACTGAAGCACGAGCGATCGCTAGCCGCTATATTTGCAGCGCGCGCAGTTGAGGGAGAGCAGTACGGGGGGGAGAGCGCGCATGCGCAAGCAGCGCGCGCCCTTCAACGCCCCACCGCGCTACTATCACGAACGGGCTGACTACGACGCATGCGCGCGCCAGCTGCTGTTGAGAGAGAGGAGGGAAGGAGAGGCGCACCTGCTGCGGACGCCAAACTGTTGACACCGTCCGACGCAGGAACAGGCGAGGCTAAGAAATGCTCTGCATTTAAAACAAACTTGTATTTTGTCTTCATGGCCCTTTTAATGGTCAGCTGCACCTCTTGAAAACCCTGTGTCCGTATATTCCTCCTAAAAAATACTGCGCAATTCAAGATGTGGCAGCTGAAACACCTGTGTGCACGGCGCAAACGACCAGCAAATATCGTGGATTTTGAAACCGAAATTGAGAAGAGCGCGGTCATTACGTCGAGGCTGAAGTGACGTTGCAGCCTGTGAGCGAGCAGTGGGCCGGCCAGAGCAAACCTGCATGCACCGCCTTTATTCGTACGACAGCCCTCCAAGAAGTGCGCCAAGCGGCGCTAGCCCGGTTCTCCTGGCTAGCCGGAGGACCAAGCACCCAGCCGGCCGCCATGTCAGTTCCGCTTCATGGCGGTTAGCGTGATTCGCCGGGAGGTGTAGCGTCGTCTGCGACGGAGCTATTTTAAGCGTCCCTAACATATTAACAATGCATTTCTCGGGGCTGCGAGTCATGTCCCAGTTGGTTTAGTGGTACGTACTGTACCTTCAAAATAAATTTGGCAAAAGTAAAATTTGAGTGCATGATGATGATGATGATGATTGCTATTGGTTTCCCCTTTGTAGCGGGGTGATGACATGTCATCTTACCAAAAAGGACTAATATACCTATGTTTTGTACTCTTGGTTTAATACTAGCGCTGCTTAATTAGGGCAGGCACAAAAAAATTATTAGGCACAAAATACTTTTTTTCCTGTTACAGGTGGTAACTGTCCTAGGCAATTATCCCCTTTCTACTTTCCGTCCACCAGCATTCTAAACTTCTTTTCGTCCCCTCGACAGCCTTGAAGTTAACTTCCTCTGTGATACCCTTAAATCCTAGGGCTTCTGGAAGCCGAATATTTCCCTCATGTAGATTTGGATGGATACGGTCACATTCTAGCACTATGTTCCGCATAGTTTGTTTCTTTTCCGCAGACCGCGCATACCACATCATTTTGTGAATACTTCCACACAAAGCTCTTAGTTCGCAAGCAACCTGCTCTAGCCTCAGAAATCGCAAAGCACTGCCCTGGGAATTATCGCAGAAATTTTCCTTTATGATGTTCAATTTCTCAGCCCTGTACATCTCTAACGACGTTTTAGCTTCCATTTTTTCTCTCCATTTATTCGTTTCAATCTGACTTGCCTTTTTTTTGGTTACCTTGGCTGTTTTGGATTCTGCACTGTTCTTTCCGTATTGCATTGTTAGCCTTCTATAGTCTTCCTTAACCACTGCGTGTCCACGCTTTTCAAGTATAGGTACCTAAAAACCTTAGCTGCCCACCTTCGTTGATCCATTGCTCTAAACCACATCTCAAAACATATTTTACTCTGTGCTTCTCGAACTCCAAACGACGCCCAGCCCGTATCTCACTGTACTGCTTCGTTAGTTGCTTTTCCATGCGCGCCTAAGGCCAAACGGCCTACCGTTTTCTGGTTCACTTCAAGGCCTGATAGAACGTCTGATTTTAAGCAGAGTACAGCATTCGCAAATGTGAGACCCGGAACCATTACTCCTTTCCCCATTCCTCTCACTACTTCATATTTGTTATACCCCCACAGAGCTCTATGCTTCATTATAGCTGCGTTTAGCTTTCCCTTACCCTTAAGTTGCCTCTCGTGAGTTCTTAAGTAGTTATCCCCTTCGTTTATCCACACTCCTAAATATTTATATTCCTTCACTCTGGGTAATTCGCCTTGCTAATTAGACACTGCGTCAGTGGTAGCGTCATTGAAAACCATTATTCCTGATTTTTCTGCACTAAAACTTAAGCCGAAGTCGGTGGCCTCCTGGCCGCTAATATTTATTAGCCGTTGCATATTGGTCTGGTTATCAGCTAAAAGAACAATGTCGTCTGCGTATAAAATTCCCGGAATACGCTGTTGTACCACTTCGCCTTGCAGCATATGGGTTAGGCTACACCCTGCTTGACTTTCTTCCAGTTTATTTTCTAAACGTGCCATGTAAATCATGAACAGCATTGGGCTCAAAGGGCATCCCTGTTGCAGTTCCCGATGGATGTTGACCTGCTGGGGCATTTCTGTCCTTCCCATGTAAGGTGCACTCTATTGTCTTTATAGATTGCTATAAGGAACTGTATTAAGTCGTCATCTAATCCCTGGAGTTTCAGTATTCTCCACAGCAGTTTTCTGTTTACGTTGTCCTATGCCCCTTTAATGTCCAAGAATGTAATCCATAATGGTCTATTCTGCGCTTTCGCAATTTCAATGCATTGCGTTATCACGAACAAATTATCATCCAATCGCCTGTCTTGTCTAAATCTATTCTGCAGTTCCCCAAGGATTTCGTTTTCTTCCATCCATGCTTGAATTTCTGATTTTATCACCTGCATTACGAATCTATACACCACTGACGTTACTGTGAGTGGTGTGTATGAATCAATACTGGCTTTGTCGCCTCTGCCTTTATATATTAAATTCATCCTACTTTCTAGCCAGCCATCTGGTATTGGTTTGGTTTGTATCACCTTATCTATTGCCCTCATAAACGATTCCTTACATTTAGGTCCAAGCAGGTTTATCAATTGCATTGTTATTCCGTCCGGGCCCACTGCTGTCTGGGGGGAAACCTTTTCCTCTGCTTTTTTCCAATCAAGGTTGCTCAAACTTATTTCCCTTTCCGCAGTCTTCTGTGGCGCTGATGTTATCGGTGCAGGCTTCCCTACCACTATTGCCCTAAACTTCTCACTAATCACTCGATGAATATGCGCCAACGCGTGCTCTCCTTCTAAATGTTTCCCCTCCTCATCAATCAAGAATTTTTGATGGATATCGTTTTTTGAGCTTAGTAATTTTACATGGTTCCAAACTTCTTGGATGCGCTTTTGCCCTTCCGCAGTTGGCATATAAAGTCGGCTTCACCTATTAACAAAAATGCATTGCTGGGAAGACGTTTTTTTAGGGGAAATATAAAACATGATATATCAAAATATGGATGCCCAAAACCTGTTTTTATTTTTGTGATTTTTTCTATACGCTGAACCCAGGCCTCTGAGTACTGAGGCGTGCATGAGACAGAACAGCCACCTACAGATGAACAGTAGGTCGCCAGCAGGAGTAAATTGTAATGTCCACGAGATGGTGATCCAAGGCCCCGTGTTTACGTTCCACACGGGCGCGAGAACTGTGGAGATTAGACATATACAACTTCGCTGTAAAAAAGTAGACCTAATGCTCCTATAGTCATGAGCAAATAAAATGTAAACATAAACATACAAACGGGACACCGTGTGTGTGTGCGAGGGGGGGGGGGTGAAACCAGGCCACACTTGATGCAGTCTTCGGAATGCCCGTCAGCTGGTAAAACGCGCAGTCTCTATATGCATAAACCATGCATTACAGAAGGCATGCACTCATACACACTGCGAGGAACCACCGTGGGTTCGAGCTAATTGAGCACGCTCACGAGACTGAAACGCCACCGCATTAACTCAACAACGCCTCTATTTGGCAGGTAACGTACGGGCACGGGCGACAGAAGAATATTCCCAGGGTACGGATAGAAGACGCTTGTTCCACGCCAACCTCCCAATTACAGATACATATAGCCTCTAGTTGAAAAGGGCGATGTGTGCAACGCGCAAGCGAGCGCGTCGTCACCACGCTGGCCACAGGGCTCAGCCGTCAGGGCAAAATCTGGGGAGTAGCGCGCGTATCAGCGCGCAAAGCCGCGCTGGCCAGATTGGCTCGCAGCAGCGAGAGAGACACGATACGTTCGCTCACAGGCTCGCACCGTACGGCGTAATCGTCGAGTGTTAGGTACGGCCTATAGGTAAGCGTCGAGACAAAAAAAGCAATCTAAGGCACGAGCCAGCCGCCGGATGGGGCTGGCGGGCTTTCGCCCGCGCAACAGAGGTGCGGCCGGACTGTAGAAAAGTGTCACGTACCTTAGCTACTCTACAGAGCGCCTCCAGATCCGTCTCCCGTGCAGGGTGCGCGTCGCACGTCCTGGATAGAGAGGGCTCCGGTCCCGTTCAAAATGGGCCAATGAGGTTAGGTTATCTATGAACCAGGGCGGAGCGGCCGCCGCCTGACAGGGTTTTATCGCGCAACTGTCGCTGGCGCCTACACTTCGGCCGGAATTCGAAAGCTTTGGCTCGGTCCTACTCAGCGGTGTATGCGCCAGCTGACTGTTAGGGAAGGGAGGGGGAAATCGCCGCTCGGCGCCACCAAACCGAGCGGTCGCGCAATGGCAGCGGACGCAAGCATCCCCACAAATTGCGCAGCATCGTCTCCCTCGTGACTGACGGTCTCGCAATTCCCTCGTGACTGACGGTCTCGAACAAGTAGTGTAGACTGGGGTACACCTGGTCACATCTGGTCCCCAAAGTGTTTTTACAGTCATCACATAGCCTCCCAAACAGCCTCAGGACTATGAGCAGGCACTTATCCTTTTTAGCAATATCCTTCCTCTTACCGCACCTTCGCACTCGACAACCACAACCATAACTCAAAATCGTAATTTCATTTTATACAAGTCGAATTATGGGTTAGCTCACCAATAAATAATGAAAGATATTAACAGTACTTCTCTAGTATCCTATAGGAGGAGGAAGGTGAGGAAAAACGTTTATATGAGCCGCTGTTAACGGTGAGAAAAGAAAAAAAAAGTCGGTGCCATCCTCTCATTCTGTAAGGCCGCGGCTACCTCAGCTGCGTGGGCCCCATTTACCAGGAATTCCTGTTACTCAAGCCACGGGCTGGTCAGCCGGCTCTCCCACTGTTCTGGTGAAGGGGATAGTACAGGGCGCGGATGGTTCGGGCATAGCTATACGAGGTGGCATGTGGATGCCAGTACGTCGCCGGCAGGGCAGTTGTAGGGGTATGTTCAAGGAGATATGTGGTGAAGGGTATGACACCGCGCCATTATGAGACGTACGTGATATATAATCTTGAATTTCGCATAGCTTGGTTCATATTTTTTTTTCGCGTTGTTGATAATAAGAGAAGAGGGGCTCTCGGCGAGCACGAGATACGAGATTATCTTCCTCTTCGGGCACCAGGGAGCGCTCAGTTAGTTGTTTTGGTACCAGAGCGATCGGGCGACTGTCTCTTCCGTCCTTTGCGTCCGCAACACGTTGGTGCCGAAACCAAGAAGAGAGTCACGGCAAGACCCCGCCTCCAGGCGCGCGCGGCATTCGCTGCTAACTGATCGCGGAGGCCTAGCCCTCGAACGGTGCCCATCATAGTTCTTGTCCAAGCCCCTTCCCCCCACCTGCCCTCCATCCCCCCCCACACACACACACACTTACACCTTCTACCGCCGCCACCTTGGACATTTCGCAACTCCGACGCCACCCCTATTTTATTTGCAACGTCATCATACGGCTGACCTCCAATATCGAATCACTCTTAGAGAAGTCTGCACGATCTTACTGGAGTTTTACCTGCCTTTTGGTTACTTTGTGGAAGAGGAGGTCCAGGTCGGAACGTAACCAAAAAAATACGCACCATCCAGAAAACCCGGTAGACCTGGCTACCCGGTGCCGGATAGCCAGGCCTACCTACCTCCTATCACTTGTGCTCGCGCCTCACTGCTTAGCGGCGAGGAACCGCTTTCAGGTGCAGTAACTCCCGCTCACCTCCGACAGCAAGCTCCCGCAGTTTGCCCACCTCAGACGTTGCTCCTTCACGCACTGCCCTCTTGGGTGACCACGGTAACACCCTGCACATCGACACCACGGCGGATTTGGGCGTAGACGTCTGCAATTTGCGTCTATCATTCAGGAGTCGTGCCCGCTCGCTGGGGGTCTGTAATCGTGAACCTACTCCCGGAGTAGACGTGTCCATCAGCTCTTCGAACCAGCCCAGGTCAACAGCCTTTCAGCCACCGTGTGAGCCCCACGCCAAATAACAATGCGGCTGACGAGGACCTGCCCAGTTTGCTGCACACCGAGCGCCAAGCCCTTAATGCTACTCGCGAGAGCTCTCCGCTTATGGAGCCCGCCAATGAGCATCGCAGAATCGCCACTTGTTGTGCAGTTGGTATAGAGTTTGCCGATATGACGTCGCATGATGCCACTTAGCTGATGTTGGTCCATTAGCGATAGAGCTGCTACAAGTCAACTACACACGTGCAGACGCAGATGTTCCTCGTCTCGTTAACCGGAGACGCCGACTCCGGCTTGGCGAGTATCCTCAAGACCCCGATAATTATGTAATGGCGCCAGGCAAAGGGAGCCTGAAGGCGTCACCCTGTTGGTTACCGGCGAAGGCAGCCAATGAAACCTTAACCCTGCGCTGACGTCAACCTACTCGCTCATCCTAACTTCTGGTCATCGCCTCCTGTAAAAATACAGGAGGCGATGTTCTGGTGATTCCCCCAAACGTTCTCAGTCTTCGCCCCGGGGCCCCAACTGTGACGTTACAGCCAACTCGCTAGCAGCGGTGCGCGCCAGCTCCTGCATTCAACGTACTTCATTTTGAACATATCGTCCGCACGCTTTTCCCTCGTGCATGCAGGTCAGCGGAACACCCGGAGAACCCCTGCACACCAAGACATTACCTGGAAACGACTCAAGGCTCCGGAAAAAGCTTCGGAAGCAAGAGCAATCGGGTAAGCCTAACCCACCGCTTCAAATTTTCAAGACCTCCAAACAAGACAACAACTGCCGGGAGGATGGTGTGTTAGGTCCTAATCGACTCACGAGCATTTTCGGTGACATCGACGAGCCAATATCCGCCAAAATAGGTCCAAAAAGGACATAAAAGCCGTCTTACCATTCTCGGCCGACTGGACCCTGGGCGCAGCCATTACGGGCAATGTAAACAAACACATAGTTGCCGGAGGAGAGCCGGGTGGGCTCCGAATTTAGACGAAAGTCTCCAGAAGGGGAAAACGAAACCGACCGGAAAATTCTAACAGGTATCTGAACAACAAAAAACTAATAAAAGCTCGCTCCCACGCTTCAAAGTCGGTTTCGCCTTGTGAGGCCGAATACGGAAGTGTAGCGCTCGCGAAGGAGACTCGTGGATACGGAAAAGGTAGAAACATGCGAAAGCAAGTGGGAGATCCCCAAAAGTGAAAGGATGCAAAAAACAACGCAGAAAGAAACAATCTGCAGACCCAACAAAAAAAGTGAAACCAAGCCAACTTCCACCAACGGCAATGAAAGAGCCTCATCAGAACGCGACAGGTGGCAAAATGATGGCTCACAGCTAAGCGACACGGGCTCAAGCGCTCCTCCTGAACCTTCGAACATGAGTAATTCACGCAAAAGAGTTGAGACTCAAGAAAGCGATAAAGACCACCAACGAAGTCTCCACGAACCAAAATCGCCGGATGGAACTGATATAGGTGAAGATTTCCTCGCTCTACCCGCCAGAGAAGACACTACATCGCACATTCCGATCTGTGATGACAGCAGTGACCTGTTAACAAAAATAACCAGCTGTGATGAGCGTTTCATGAGCGCACTCATGGAAATCACGACGTTTACTAAAAATGTGAAAGGTCTGAAGCAAGGAGTCGAACACTGCTCAAAGAGTTCATCCAAATGAAGGAGCTCACATTAAAAGCATCTCACGACGTGCAGCGATTTAGAGGAGAGATCTCTGGCATGGAAAAGGCTATCAGAAAACACAACCGAGGAGGTCTTAGTTATGCAAGAACTGTTCAAGGAAGTGAAGTGAAAGAACCAACCAACGACAAAGACCCAGTACAAACAAGAACCAACCAGCCGCCACCTCGCGCTGCGCTAGTGGTGACGTCACCCACATTAAAAGGAGCAAAGATAGCTTAAATACTCCAAAAACACATTGGCCCAGAAAAAATCGGCCTAACAGAAGTCTCCCTTCGACAAGGAAGAGAAGGCATCGTAGTGACCTCGACGTCAAAGGAAGGACTGAAGAAACTGTCTGAAGAAATCGCGAAAAATCCAACACCCCACCAAATACAAACAAGGGAACCCAAGACAAAACTTCCCCAGGTTAAGGTAATAGGTATCCAAGGCGACGTTTCAGTCGAACACATTCCGACAGTCTTAGTAAACCAGAATCGACTATCCTGCGACCCCGACGACATCCAAGTTCTCAACCATTGGAAGGGAAAGAATGGCACAACAGCCGTTCTGTCAACAAAACTGCCAGCTTATCAGAGCATCGTTTTGAAAGAAAGACTCTACATCGGATGGACAAGCTGCAGGTACTTCAACAACGTTTTCCTCCCAAGATGCAAGCGTTGTGCGAGCTACGGCCACTCCGAAAAACACTGTGACATCAGCAGGAGACCACGATGCTCCAAGTGTGGGGGAAACCACTACTACCAGAACTGCGCTAGTGTAGAACCTCATTGTTGCATCTGTGCAGAAGAGAGCCAAGGAACGGTTGAGAAGGTCGACATAAGGCACTCAGTGATGGAGAACACGTGCCCGACGTACATTCAGAGGCAGCGACAAGAACAAGAGGCGATTCTCTTCCGATTGAATTGAACCGACTGGTGTAGCTCTGCTTTGACAACGCAGGCGGCAAGTAATTGAACATTTAGCGAAGTTCAGTGTTGCGTGAAGTGGACTGAGTTGGACGCTCTAAAATTGTGAGTTGCTATGGATAGGTCAACGCAATTACACTCCCATCACTACAACACTCACAACTACACATACATAACAGTTTTGCGAAGAAGTGCTCGGACCAGCGAAAAATCTCGCAGCCACGGTCATCACTACACATCATCCAAGTTAATTTGGCAAGGTGTGCCAAAGGGAACGAGGCGTTAAGTTTCTACCATAACGAAAATCATAATCACATCTCAGCAATACAGGAACCTTATCATGTTGAAGGAAATGTTATAGGTTTTCCCATCCGACATCAAGTCATAGCACACAAAAAATACCCTATAGTCGCTCTAGTAAATCATTCTCCAGATGTAAAAATATTCCCGCTCACAATCGACCAAAAATAATTGCGGCGAAGGTAAACTGGGAAGAAAAGGAATTCATTATAATTAATTGCTACGCCCCTCCCAGAGACGATTTCGAAAACGCGTTAAACCGATTAGAACTCTTCTTTCAAGATTTTTCTACAGACCACGTAGTACTACTGGGTGATTTCAATGCGACACACAGAGTATGGGGAGGAGATATAACCGATACAAGGGGTGACGATTTACTTGAACTTTCCCTTAGGCACGACCCTTCTGTTATAAATAGCCCTAACTCACCTCCGACATTCGAAAACCGTATAGGTAGGAGTTGGATCGACGTAACCATTTTAGGGCAAGCGTTGTTACCGGAAGTTATTCACTGGGAAGTACTCGAAGATTACAACAGCAGCGACCACAAATTTATTAGTTTACTTTTATACGATATCGTTAACAAACCCAAGTACCGTCTCACCCTAAAAGGTGAGAAACATGTCCTAGAAGATTTCAAAAAAGACACTTGGTTCGAAACCGCTAGAAACCGGATTAAAACAACAGAAGAAATCGAAAATACTGTAAACACATTGTATGATAAAATAGAAAAATTATTAAGTAAACATAGCAAAAAAGTTAAACCATGCCACACACAACCAAAACCGTGGTGGACAGTTGAACTTGAAATCGAGAGAAAGCGAGTAAGAGCACTAAGAAGGAGGTATCAAAAATCGCGAGGAGATATCAGGGAACAACTTAAGCGCGAGTACTATAATGAACACAAAGCTTACAATGATAACTTAGCCAAAGCAAAAAGAAAAAGTTGGGAACAACTTTGTTCACAAGTTCATAAAAATCCATTCACATTACCGTATAAACTAGCCAGAGGAACAGTAAACCAACCAATCATCATTTCAAGTTTGGAAAAAGAAAGTGGAGGAAAAACAAAATCAACCGAAGAAAAAATTGAACATATATTAAGAGAGTTATACGACGTCGACAAGGTCTGTGACGACGAAGAAATTCTTCTTCTTGAAAGCGATAGCGATGAAGCTGTTATTACTGAAAATGAAATTGACGCAGCCATTTCTGAATTACGCAGAAATTTCGCTCCTTGACCAGATGGCCTACGAGCCACTTTTGTACAATGTCTATATAATTACCAAAAATTATTCTTTCTTGATCTTTACAATGCATGTATCAAGACGGGATACATTCCATCACGGTGGAAGGAATCTAATGTAATCCTAATATCAAAATCAGGAAATAACCAAGGAGCCAACAAATATAGACCCATAGCAGTCAACTCTATACTAGGAAAAATACTTGAAAAAATAATTAAAGACAGAATATATTACTTCTTAACCAAGAAAAAACTCTATAGTAAAAAACAATTCGGATTTACCCATAACACGTCGGCAACCATCGCCTTAAACAAGTTAAAAAAGAAAATTGATCAAGCAAGATTAGATAAAGCGGTATGTGTTGTCATTTCTTTAGGCATAAAGAACGCATTTAGCTGTATCAAATCATCGGTCATTCTAAACTTTCTAAAAAAATCAGGGTATCCGAGAAATCTGACCATTTCTACTCGTAACTTTTTTAAAAATAGAAAAATTATCTATAACATGGAGAAATCAAGAATTCAACTTTATGTTAAGTCGGGATCTCCGCAGGGGTCACCTTTAAGTCCATTACTCTGAACATAACAATTTTATATCTTCTAAACAGCACATTTCCTAGCGATGTATATATTCAGGCTTTTGCCGACGACATAACCTTAGTAATAAGAGGCAATTCAAGAGATAATATCGAACAAAAGGCAACCGAAGCGCTCAAAATTGTAGAAAACTGGGGAATAGACAAAGAACTTATATTTAACACAACAAAATCAAAATTCACTGTAATAGGGGACAAGTACAGTAAACGACCTCCCATTATCAAACTAGGCAACAAAAATCTTAAATTCTGTAAAGAAATTAAAGTATTAGGCGTCTATATAGACAACAAGCTCAGTTTTATCCCTCATATTAACTATGTAAAGGAAAAAGTAAACCAAATAATACACAGCCTAGGAAAATTTACAGCATACAACTGGGGGCTTACCAGCAAACACCTACAACTATTTATATCAGAGCTATAAAAAGAATCATAGTTTATGCCGCTCCAATTTGGTATAAAAAACAGGTACTAATGAAAAAAAAACTAAGTATTCAAAGAACATGCCTCATTAAAGTTACCAAAGCATTTAAAAAAGTATCCAATCCGGCCTTAAACATCATAGCTAATGTCCCACCAATTCATCTGACGATCGAAAAAGAAATCGAAACATTTAACGTACTTTTCGCCGGAAAAATTTTCACCAGGAAAAACCGCGCTTTTACGGGAGACCAAATAAGTAACAAAGTAGATATATGGCAGCTGCATCCAGCAGATAAGATATCTTTTACCTATCTTACCCAACCAATTTCGCAGACAGATTTTGTAGTATTTACAGACGGCTCGCAAGATAAAACCGACATAGGAGCAGCTTTTATAATTCTAGACAAATCCGGCAAAATAGTAGAAACCAAACAATACAAACTTCCGGAGTACAGCAATAACTTTGAGGCAGAAGGAATCGCGATTTTAAAAGCACTTGAATACCTCCAAACTAGCTTCAAAGAAGGTAACGTACAGTTGTATACTGATAGCCTATCAACCCTAAAAGGAATTATCAATCCAAATAATCGGAACCCAAATATATTTAGAATGAAAGAAATGCTAAACAAAATAGCAAAACAGGTCAAAGTAACGTTAACTTACATTAAAGGTCACAGTGGCAATGTCGGTAACGAAATAGCGGACGAAATGGCTAAAAAAGCAGCAAGATATGGCGAAAAAATTGACTGGCCTATTTCACTACAATTTATCAAAAAGAGCTCAATATTAATCTAAGAAACCATTGGAATGTTGAGTGGAAACAAAAAAAAAATGAAAGCTGCACATTCCAATGGATAAAGAATATTCACAAAATTCCGGACCACTTTCCCACAAACTACTACACGTCGCAGTTTATCACCGGACACGGTAGATTTCCGTTTTATTTTCATAGGTTCGCAAATAATAACATATGCAAATGTAACCTACCAGCAGACAGTTTTGACCACTATTTACAGGACTGCCCAATAACAAACAAACACAGAGAACAACTTCTTGATATCCATAGAATCCAAAGAAACCGGAGCTGATAAAACATACAAAAACTTTAAAAATTTTAGAAGAAATGACAATACTAATTAACGCTAATATTCAACAATACTAACACCTCAAATATTTTGTCACAATTTCACTCACACACAGAAACAAAGTCAGCGGCAAATAACGCGATAATAGCTTTTAGATCTTTTGTATTTATCATTGTTAAGTAGTGAGTCATTTTCTGCGTAATTATCTTATTAATTACCATTTTACATTTTTTATTTTAAATCCAAACATCCATTTTCAATGTATTTAATTTACCCGTTATACCTCGGTGGAACGGGAAGGGTTTCAGTTCATGAGCCCGTTTCATAAAGTCTTCGCCCCGGTAGTGAGTCAATGATGCACCCATTTCGCGCCTCTAAAAATACTGCGCCATATTTCGGTCCCAAGGACTTTCCACGCGTAAGCTGTTTTCCAGCCAAACCTTGAAGCAACAGTCACAGGAGCCAAGGTGTCCCGCGCCTGAGTCGCGAGTGCGGAAAAGTGGCGTGCAGGTGTTGCCTGAGGTCAAATGCCCCGTACACGGGATATATATATATATATATATATATATATATATATATATATATATGTAGCGAATCAGAATAGGAAATGAGGGACTCGTAGAAATAACACAGAAATAAGGGTTGGCAGTCAAGAACACCTCGGAAAGCAAAGGGGAGGTTGTGTTAGCTCATTGAAACAGATGAAGAATTTGGAAAGAAAGAAAGAAAGCGAAGAAAAAATGCCCGCCAGGTGGGATCCGAACCCACGACCTCCAGAATACCGGTCTGGTGCGATAACCACTACGCTACCGGCGGGGCGATTTTCTCCCCCGCTTTCTGGGGTATTTATGTCGATGTAATTTTGTTCCTGTGCTTGGGGGTGGTAGCCAGCGCCACTCTGACTTCTCGGGGTGAAGGGGACCTTCTTTTTAATCCCCGCGCCGTGACTCGAGTGTCTACGACATGTCGAGAGTGGTCAACCAGCGTTGAACCCTCTTAAGCTCCCTATGGCACCAAGACTGCCAGAACAGAGGCCCTCGCTATGCATGTAGCGAATCAGAATAGGAAATGAGGGACTCGTAGAAATAACACAGAAATAAGGGTTGGCAGTCAAGAACACCTCGGAAAGCAAAGGGGAGGTTGTGTTAGCTCATTGAAACAGATGAAGAATTTGGAAAGAAAGAAAGAAAGCGAAGAAAAAATGCCCGCCAGGTGGGATCCGAACCCACGACCTCCAGAATACCGGTCTGGTGCGATAACCACTACGCTACCGGCGGGGCGATTTTCTCCCCCGCTTTCTGGGGTATTTATGTCGATGTAATTTTGTTCCTGTGCTTGGGGGTGGTAGCCAGCGCCACTCTGACTTCTCGGGGTGAAGGGGACCTTCTTTTTAATCCCCGCGCCGTGACTCGAGTGTCTACGACATGTCGAGAGTGGTCAACCAGCGTTGAACCCTCTTAAGCTCCCTATGGCACCAAGACTGCCAGAACAGAGGCCCTCGCTATGCATGTAGCGAATCAGAATAGGAAATGAGGGACTCGTAGAAATAACACAGAAATAAGGGTTGGCAGTCAAGAACACCTCGGAAAGCAAAGGGGAGGTTGTGTTAGCTCATTGAAACAGATGAAGAATTTGGAAAGAAAGAAAGAAAGCGAAGAAAAAATGCCCGCCAGGTGGGATCCGAACCCACGACCTCCAGAATACCGGTCTGGTGCGATAACCACTACGCTACCGGCGGGGCGATTTTCTCCCCCGCTTTCTGGGGTATTTATGTCGATGTAATTTTGTTCCTGTGCTTGGGGGTGGTAGCCAGCGCCACTCTGACTTCTCGGGGTGAAGGGGACCTTCTTTTTAATCCCCGCGCCGTGACTCGAGTGTCTACGACATGTCGAGAGTGGTCAACCAGCGTTGAACCCTCTTAAGCTCCCTATGGCACCAAGACTGCCAGAACAGAGGCCCTCGCTATGCATGTAGCGAATCAGAATAGGAAATGAGGGACTCGTAGAAATAACACAGAAATAAGGGTTGGCAGTCAAGAACACCTCGGAAAGCAAAGGGGAGGTTGTGTTAGCTCATTGAAACAGATTTTTTCTTCGCATTTTTTCTTCGCTTTCTTTCTTTCTTTCCAAATTCTTCATCTGTTTCAATGAGCTAACACAACCTCCCCTTTGCTTTCCGAGGTGTTCTTGACTGCCAACCCTTATTTCTGTGTTATTTCTACGAGTCCCTCATTTCCTATTCTGATTCGCTACATGCATAGCGAGGGCCTCTGTTCTGGCAGTCTTGGTGCCATAGGGAGCTTAAGAGGGTTCAACGCTGGTTGACCACTCTCGACATGTCGTAGACACTCGAGTCACGGCGCGGGGATTAAAAAGAAGGTCCCCTTCACCCCGAGAAGTCAGAGTGGCGCTGGCTACCACCCCCAAGCACAGGAACAAAATTACATCGACATAAATACCCCAGAAAGCGGGGGAGAAAATCGCCCCGCCGGTAGCGTAGTGGTTATCGCACCAGACCGGTATTCTGGAGGTCGTGGGTTCGGATCCCACCTGGCGGGCATTTTTTCTTCGCTTTCTTTCTTTCTTTCCAAATTCTTCATCTGTTTCAATGAGCTAACACAACCTCCCCTTTGCTTTCCGAGGTGTTCTTGACTGCCAACCCTTATTTCTGTGTTATTTCTACGAGTCCCTCATTTCCTATTCTGATTCGCTACATGCATAGCGAGGGCCTCTGTTCTGGCAGTCTTGGTGCCATAGGGAGCTTAAGAGGGTTCAACGCTGGTTGACCACTCTCGACATGTCGTAGACACTCGAGTCACGGCGCGGGGATTAAAAAGAAGGTCCCCTTCACCCCGAGAAGTCAGAGTGGCGCTGGCTACCACCCCCAAGCACAGGAACAAAATTACATCGACATAAATACCCCAGAAAGCGGGGGAGAAAATCGCCCCGCCGGTAGCGTAGTGGTTATCGCACCAGACCGGTATTCTGGAGGTCGTGGGTTCGGATCCCACCTGGCGGGCATTTTTTCTTCGCTTTCTTTCTTTCTTTCCAAATTCTTCATCTGTTTCAATGAGCTAACACAACCTCCCCTTTGCTTTCCGAGGTGTTCTTGACTGCCAACCCTTATTTCTGTGTTATTTCTACGAGTCCCTCATTTCCTATTCTGATTCGCTACATGCATAGCGAGGGCCTCTGTTCTGGCAGTCTTGGTGCCATAGGGAGCTTAAGAGGGTTCAACGCTGGTTGACCACTCTCGACATGTCGTAGACACTCGAGTCACGGCGCGGGGATTAAAAAGAAGGTCCCCTTCACCCCGAGAAGTCAGAGTGGCGCTGGCTACCACCCCCAAGCACAGGAACAAAATTACATCGACATAAATACCCCAGAAAGCGGGGGAGAAAATCGCCCCGCCGGTAGCGTAGTGGTTATCGCACCAGACCGGTATTCTGGAGGTCGTGGGTTCGGATCCCACCTGGCGGGCATTTTTTCTTCGCTTTCTTTCTTTCTTTCCAAATTCTTCATCTGTTTCAATGAGCTAACACAACCTCCCCTTTGCTTTCCGAGGTGTTCTTGACTGCCAACCCTTATTTCTGTGTTATTTCTACGAGTCCCTCATTTCCTATTCTGATTCGCTACATGCATAGCGAGGGCCTCTGTTCTGGCAGTCTTGGTGCCATAGGGAGCTTAAGAGGGTTCAACGCTGGTTGACCACTCTCGACATGTCGTAGACACTCGAGTCACGGCGCGGGGATTAAAAAGAAGGTCCCCTTCACCCCGAGAAGTCAGAGTGGCGCTGGCTACCACCCCCAAGCACAGGAACAAAATTACATCGACATAAATACCCCAGAAAGCGGGGGAGAAAATCGCCCCGCCGGTAGCGTAGTGGTTATCGCACCAGACCGGTATTCTGGAGGTCGTGGGTTCGGATCCCACCTGGCGGGCATTTTTTCTTCGCTTTCTTTCTTTCTTTCCAAATTCTTCATCTGTTTCAATGAGCTAACACAACCTCCCCTTTGCTTTCCGAGGTGTTCTTGACTGCCAACCCTTATTTCTGTGTTATTTCTACGAGTCCCTCATTTCCTATTCTGATTCGCTACATGCATAGCGAGGGCCTCTGTTCTGGCAGTCTTGGTGCCATAGGGAGCTTAAGAGGGTTCAACGCTGGTTGACCACTCTCGACATGTCGTAGACACTCGAGTCACGGCGCGGGGATTAAAAAGAAGGTCCCCTTCACCCCGAGAAGTCAGAGTGGCGCTGGCTACCACCCCCAAGCACAGGAACAAAATTACATCGACATAAATACCCCAGAAAGCGGGGGAGAAAATCGCCCCGCCGGTAGCGTAGTGGTTATCGCACCAGACCGGTATTCTGGAGGTCGTGGGTTCGGATCCCACCTGGCGGGCATTTTTTCTTCGCTTTCTTTCTTTCTTTCCAAATTCTTCATCTGTTTCAATGAGCTAACACAACCTCCCCTTTGCTTTCCGAGGTGTTCTTGACTGCCAACCCTTATTTCTGTGTTATTTCTACGAGTCCCTCATTTCCTATTCTGATTCGCTACATGCATAGCGAGGGCCTCTGTTCTGGCAGTCTTGGTGCCATAGGGAGCTTAAGAGGGTTCAACGCTGGTTGACCACTCTCGACATGTCGTAGACACTCGAGTCACGGCGCGGGGATTAAAAAGAAGGTCCCCTTCACCCCGAGAAGTCAGAGTGGCGCTGGCTACCACCCCCAAGCACAGGAACAAAATTACATCGACATAAATACCCCAGAAAGCGGGGGAGAAAATCGCCCCGCCGGTAGCGTAGTGGTTATCGCACCAGACCGGTATTCTGGAGGTCGTGGGTTCGGATCCCACCTGGCGGGCATTTTTTCTTCGCTTTCTTTCTTTCTTTCCAAATTCTTCATCTGTTTCAATGAGCTAACACAACCTCCCCTTTGCTTTCCGAGGTGTTCTTGACTGCCAACCCTTATTTCTGTGTTATTTCTACGAGTCCCTCATTTCCTATTCTGATTCGCTACATGCATAGCGAGGGCCTCTGTTCTGGCAGTCTTGGTGCCATAGGGAGCTTAAGAGGGTTCAACGCTGGTTGACCACTCTCGACATGTCGTAGACACTCGAGTCACGGCGCGGGGATTAAAAAGAAGGTCCCCTTCACCCCGAGAAGTCAGAGTGGCGCTGGCTACCACCCCCAAGCACAGGAACAAAATTACATCGACATAAATACCCCAGAAAGCGGGGGAGAAAATCGCCCCGCCGGTAGCGTAGTGGTTATCGCACCAGACCGGTATTCTGGAGGTCGTGGGTTCGGATCCCACCTGGCGGGCATTTTTTCTTCGCTTTCTTTCTTTCCAAATTCTTCATCTGTTTCAATGAGCTAACACAACCTCCCCTTTGCTTTCCGAGGTGTTCTTGACTGCCAACCCTTATTTCTGTGTTATATATATATATATATATATATATATATATATATATATATATATATATATATACACAAAAATGGTTTCGACCACGGTAAAAAAAGAGAACAGATTTAATAACGTTTCGGCCGAGGGACCGGCCTTCGTCAGATATATATATATATATATATATATATATATATATATATATATATATATATATATATATATACAAGAGAAGAAAAACTTCGAACAAGGTAAAAGCACGATTGTGGCCTACGTTTCAGCAAAGAGAACGTGCTTTCAGGGCCCTGAGGAAAGACCGGCACCAGACCGGTATTCTGGAGGTCGTGGGTTCGGATCCCACCTGGCGGGCATTTTTTCTCCACTTTCTTATTTTCCAAATTCTTTATCTTGACGTACTACATCCTCCCCTTTGCTTTCCGAGGTTGTCTTGACTGCCAATTCTTATTTCTGTCTTATTTTCAACGAGCCCCTCATTTTCCTATTCTGATTCGCTACATGCATAGCGAGGGCCTCTGTTCTGGCAGTCTTGGTGCCAAGGTTAGCTTAAGAGGGTTCAACGCTGGTCGACCACTCTCGACATGTCGTAGACGCTCGAGTCACGGCCCGGGGGTTAAAAAGAAGGTCCCCTTCACCCCGAGTAGTCCGAGTGGCGCTGGCTACCACCCCCAAGTGCAGGAAACAAAAACACGTGAACATAAATACCCCAGAAAGTGGAGGCTAAAGTAGCCCCGCCGGTAGCGTAGTGGTTATCGCACCAGACCGGTATTCTGGAGGTCGTGGGTTCGGATCCCACCTGGCGGGCATTTTTTCTCCACTTTCTTATTTTCCAAATTCTTTATCTTGACGTACTACATCCTCCCCTTTGCTTTCCGAGGTTGTCTTGACTGCCAATTCTTATTTCTGTCTTTTTTTCAACGAGCCCCTCATTTTCCTATTCTGATTCGCTACATGCATAGCGAGGGCCTCTGTTCTGGCAGTCTTGGTGCCAAGGTTAGCTTAAGAGGGTTCAACGCTGGTCGACCACTCTCGACATGTCGTAGACGCTCGAGTCACGGCCCGGGGGTTAAAAAGAAGGTCCCCTTCACCCCGAGTAGTCCGAGTGGCGCTGGCTACCACCCCCAAGTGCAGGAAACAAAAACACGTGAACATAAATACCCCAGAAAGTGGAGGCTAAAGTAGCCCCGCCGTTAGCGTAGTGGTTATCGCACCAGACCGGTATTCTGGAGGTCGTGGGTTCGGATCCCACCTGGCGGGCATTTTTTCTCCACTTTCTTATTTTCCAAATTCTTTATCTTGACGTACTACATCCTCCCCTTTGCTTTCCGAGGTTGTCTTGACTGCCAATTCTTATTTCTGTCTTATTTTCAACGAGCTCCTCATTTTCCTATTCTGATTCGCTACATGCATAGCGAGGGCCTCTGTTCTGGCAGTCTTGGTGCCAAGGTTAGCTTAAGAGGGTTCAACGCTGGTCGACAACTCTCGACATGTCGTAGACGCTCGAGTCACGGCCCGGGGGTTAAAAAGAAGGTCCCCTTCACCCCGAGTAGTCCGAGTGGCGCTGGCTACCACCCCCAAGTGCAGGAAACAAAAACACGTGAACATAAATACCCCAGAAAGTGGAGGCTAAAGTAGCCCCGCCGGTAGCGTAGTGGTTATCGCACCAGACCGGTATTCTGGAGGTCGTGGGTTCGGATCCCACCTGGCGGGCATTTTTTCTCCACTTTCTTATTTTCCAAATTCTTTATCTTGACGTACTACATCCTCCCCTTTGCTTTCCGAGGTTGTCTTGACTGCCAATTCTTATTTCTGTCTTATTTTCAACGAGCCCCTCATTTTCCTATATATATATACATACATATATATATATATATATATATATATATATATATATATATATATATATATACGTCGCCGCGGCGTCCCTCGCAGTAGTAAGCCTGAGGAATTTCGCACGCCACGCACAACCATCGGCTGTCGAGACGCCGCAATCCGGCTTGTTTCCCCAAAATTAGTCCCAGTCCGCCAACGCCATGCAGTCCAATAGGGCGACGTCTAAGCTCTTAATCCCTCCATCCGGCCACAACAAGCGTCTACTTGACTTGTGGAGGCTTGTGGAGCTGTCGCCATGCTTTGGATCGGTTTCGTAGTATCAGTGCGCTGCGCCTTCACGACGGACTTCGGTGGTGCGCTCCACTGACTCGCTTGTTCGTTCTTGTGGCTGTATCAAGAAGCCTCCAGTTGCTATTGATGGACAATGTGTTGGTCTTCGCGCTGGCTCTTTTCACGCGAAGGAGCACTACAACTTCCGCAGCACCTTCTCTCGAATCTCACTACCCATGGCGGCCGGCCCACTTTGCGGTGAGGGAACGTGCGAAACATCCATTTAGTGACTGTTTTAGCGAAACAGCTATACGGCCTCCTCAATCGGCATCCTCAAGCATTGAAGGAGGCCGATTGTAAGCGCAAGAGTTGTCCGAGCAAGGGAAATTTGAAGGGTGATCAAAACTAGATACCAGGGAGGCATTTTGGCAACTGATAGATCAAGAAATTCTGTTGACCAGCACAGGACAGCGGCAAAAGGTTAAAAACCTTAACTACAGTTGGAAATTACGCCTTTTGATAACCTCACCAAGTAGCATATCCAAGTGATATGACGTATAAACGTCTGCACGGAATCACACTATTTTGCATCAAATTTGGGAACCGAGTTTCCGAACACGCAGAACAAGAACGCACGAAACTATAACCTAGTACAGCTTCGGCGCAAATTGTACAGGGGGAATTAAAAGAAATGCGAAAAACGGAGCACACAGCCTCCGACGCATGCCGCACCGTCTGACTGCGCTGTGAGCAAACTGCGCGCATGCGCAGTTCTTTCAGAGCGTTTGAGAGTGTGGCCTACTGTTAGGGGAAATGCTAGATAAAGAAGCGACGCCCGTCATTTATTTTGAGGCGTATTTTTATGCTCTGTCGCCACTGAGCGCCATGTTATCTAGTACATTGGGGAGCCAAGCGCGCCACAGGTTGATTGCACCTAGCACGGTGTCCTTCAACGATCATCCTGCTCAGTGTCGACACAGCGTGAAAAGGCTACTCAAAATAAACAACTGGCGTCGCTTCTTCATCAAGCATTTCCAATAAATGTAGGCGCATGCGCACAGTGTACTGACTTGGCGGCCAGACGGTGCGGCATGCCTCGGAGGCTGTGTGCTCCGTTGTTCGCATTTCTTTTAATCCCCCCTGTAACTGCAGAGCTTTTAAGGCTGAGCTTCGTCCGTCTGTCGCACCGAAAAACATCGAAGCCCCAAGGAAAAATCTGGTTAGGGTGGTGCCGGGAATCGAACTGGGGACCTTCACACCAGGAAACCGGCAACCTAACTGCTGTGCAACCCCAAAGGTCCGAGGGGTACGGGGTGAGCAGAGGCGGGGAACAATAACATGTGCAGCCAATTGGAAAGAAAAAAAAAAACGCTTCCCGTAGTTGGAGTCGAACCTGGGTCCCTCGCGTTATGAAACCGGCATCTATCCGATCGAGCTATCTTTTTTTTTTCTTTATTACATGGGAAAATACGCTCAAGCATGACAGTACGAGGACTACATAGTCGAGCAAACAAAATAATACAGTAAGGTTAGGAAAAGCACAAATACATCAGAATTCAGGCAAACAGTCCCAAGCGTTCAAAAGAGGGAACCAGTCAGGTGGTTGGTCAAACGAATCCTATACACTATGTGCAAATGCCGCAGTTTCTCGGAAATATGAATTTGTTGATCTTGGTGGCTCAGCATGCCTATCAAATAAGCGACATCGTCACAGACTGTATAAACCAATCCACACAAACATGTCATAGGGTGGCTCACCACGACAGCCGAATGGCAAAAATCGAAAGGCGTAATATCCATGTCTTTTCTGAGCGTTCGCTGCAAAATGTCCCAGAAAAAGGCAGCATCTCTGCAACCTACAAAACAGTGATCCCTGTTCGAGAACAGAGCCCACAGTCTGTCGACCAAGCTATGAACAGACCCAGGTATTTCATCCAAGTTTTAACAGGGAGCGTACCAGTGTGCAATTTAAAGAAAAAATGTTTTAACACCTGGAGGAACCCACATTTTACACACTCTATCGAGGACATCCCGGTACAGACACAGGAGGTACGGAACACCAAATAAAGGCTTGGGAAAAAGTCCAGGAACCAGTGCATCGGAAATAGACCCGCGCGAACAATTAAACATGTACTCAAGGCTAAACCGAGCCTGTAAGAAGCGAAACGTGTCAACCACTTTGAGGAAACCCCGCGGACTTCGGACTGCTTCCACCGACACCCAATTTTTAGCATTCGTAACGCAAATCTGAAATATTCGCCCACCTCTGAGGGCAAGCCCTGAGGCGTCGTGTGAAACGCCATGTTATGGAATGCAACTCGCAGTGAAGAGGAAACCCGAACAGGCCGTCGCTGGCCGGGTGACCAGGTGTAAGTAGCCGGGCCGACGGAGCGGGGAAACGGAGCCGGCGAGGCCCAGCTGCCCTTGCGAGCAGATTACGGTCTCGTTTGGCGCATGTCGGTCGGCGGAGCGCGCATCTCAAGCAGGGGGGGTCAGAGGCCAGTGGATGAGCGCGGCCGCAGGAGATTCCCGAGGGAGGCGGCCCAGCCGGTCGCCACTGCTTGTTGCGGGGGGACCGGGTCAGGGTGAAAGTGGTCGCCGCTCCGTGCTCGCTCCGCATATCGTCGCTAACTGCTGCTGCCGCTGCTCTCTCGCGCACGTGAGCGAAATCGCTGACACGCGCCCCGCAAAGTCGTTCCGGGCACGGTGCAGGTAGTGTCCGGTCCTGCGCAGACGTACACGCCCGCCTCCCCCCGGAAGCTTCCGTGAGTCGCGGGGTGGTGGTGAGATTCGTTGAAAGGACAGCGCGCTTGAAGCTTTCTTCACAAACAGAGGCGAGGGAAGGCGAGGCAGAAGCTGAATTAAGGACTGCAGTTAAATTGGAGGAGTTAGGGTGCGCGAATATTGCTGCTGTGATGTGCGTGAGGGGCTTGGTAGAGGTCAGAGCAGCAAGAAAGGTAGCACGCTGAGAGCTTGTGTTCGAGACAGAAGCGACGAAAAGCGAGGCAGAACAGGAATTGAGGAATTTAGTTAAATTGGAGGAGTTAGGGCTGTCAAAAATTCCTGCCACGGTGTCACCGCTGGATATGCGTCCGCAGTAGGAATAAAGGCGTATTCTCGAGGCTTGAGGGAGGGAGAGACAGACAGGTTGTAACAACAGCTCAACGGGTTTACTTCTCTTGCAATAAAGAATCCTCGCTCCCTCCCTCTCACGTATGGACCAGGGACTGGCCTTCCAACCCCTGGCCGATACCCAATTAAACCTCGCCGTTCCAGCACGGGTCTTCAAACTCTTTCCTTATTTTATTTTCCCGCGCTCTTCGCGAGATCGCTTCGATTTCAGACAACGTATGTACATAACAGCCAGCAGCCCTCGCTTGGCATTCGTGAAAATTCAGCAGGCGGCGTGCCACAAAGTTCGTTCTTCACGCGAGCGCCGTAAGAACATCTTGCGCTGGCGGGCAGTGCTAGCCCGTTCTAACCCGTCCGGGTAGGTGGCGGCCTCTTTCGGCCGCCGTAGAAAGCAGGAAAATGCAATACACTGCGGCTCCACCTTCGCCTTCTTCCGGGGTTAAGGGTCATGGATCATCAAAAGCGATAAAAACAAGAAGACGAGGTAACCGTCACAGTTTAGAATCATGATGGGCGAATTCTATTTTGAAAACTGCCGGTTGAGTCTTCATTGAAGGCTGGTCTACCCGCCGTTACGAGTAAGTGAACCTCCCTTGGCTCGCCCTAATTTTATTTTTAAACCAGTGATAACCCGAAGTGAATAAGAACAGTTTTACAGCTTCGCTGTCAAAATAGAACCCAATCCCCGTGGCGGCAGGTATATAGGTCAGCCACCTTTTTTCAATACGGCAGAGACGCTTTAAAGCCTTCTGGGAAAGTTATTTCTATTCGAATCCCCATCTTCGCAATGTAGTACATTGTTCTCTGTGTGTAATTTAGTGCGTTTGAAAACGGCTTCTAAACTTCGCGGGTTGTTTCCGTCATGCGTTTCCGTCTATAGATTTTAACTTACTTGTTCCAGTTTGCTTCTGTGATCGTGTAAGTGGGGGAAACGGGGCCAGAAACTGCGTAAAACTGAAGTATCCGATCTACGAATATGTCCAGCACCTTTTAAGCTACCTTTTTTGCGAAGGTCTCATCTTCCCCCAAGGAAAAGTAGTTACAACACGACTGGAAGCGAGCTCATCAGTGATTTCGATACTGCAAAATATGTCGTTTCATATTATATTACGTCCCATCTAATTTGGGCGATCTCATAACACACGACATCGACGTTGTACAGCGGGGATGTCGTTTCACTGTTTCCCTGTCTCGTGTGTCACTGTGTATCAGCGAAAGATGTTAAAACAGCGCAGTAAAAACAAGACAAAAAGATGACACAGCAGAGGACGAGCGCTGGCTTCGCTGAAGTTGCGACCGAAAAGAAACTAGAACGAGCAGAACACTTTTCCTCAAATTATTGCCGTTGTTTACCTGATCAACTATTATATTACAGACAAAAAAGTGCGACACATACCTTTTCAAAAAGATGTACAAATAAACAGTACAGTAGAGGCAGGGAGGCTAACAAGTGGAGCGACCGGTTGGTCACTCTACAGACGTTGAAGGAGAAAGGAGGATCTAGAAAGGAAAATAAAGACAAAAAATAAAACTCAAGCGGTATTTGGAGCAGTTGGCGAAAACCACACCGCCCCAAGGTCTGCGTAAAACATTTACCACCCCTTTTTAAAGGAAAGTTGAGGGAAGCGCGAAATCAGAAAGTGCCGTCCAACCTTCACTGAAAGCACCTCCAATCGATCTTCAAACCTTCAAGGACCCAAATCCCCGTTGACCCGTTGACACAAGAGGAGCATTGCGCCGCTACTCAAGCAGGTTTCACGCTGGGTGGAGCTGTGCTTAATTTTTCTTTGTTTACTCTTTACAGTGACGGAAGTAAACTTATCAATAACAACGACGACGGCTACGGCGACGACTATACTTTTTCGCCGAACAGGGCACTTAAAGGGTTCCCTAGTCTAAAATAACAACAGGAATACCACAAAAACCTAATAAGAATTGCCGTCGTACGACAAAAAACTTTGTTGTGATAACAGAAGTCCTGTTGTTACGACAAAGCCATCTGTTGTTACGACACACATTTCTATCGTAACGACAAAGTCAATTTTCTCAACGACAAAGTGCCTGTAGTCGCAATAGAACTGACATTTAAGCTACTCTTCACAATAAACAATTACATTCAAAGCATGTGTAACTACTGATGGAACGTCAGGATAACGCCAAGACAGGAATTCGGCACCACGGAACATCAACATGAGGGCAGAAAGACGACACACGACAGAACATCTGAATCCCGACACTACAAGAATACGTCAAGACGACAGTACGACAGGCGAAAATACGACAAAACTACAGAAATTTTTCTTGCCGTCATTTTCGACTGGGGATCCTGAAAGGCGTTTTGAGGACACTAAATAAACTAGCGCAATCGTTAGGTTGGATAGTCAACGTCATCTGTGCCAAGTATAACATTTTTACGTGCAGTGCAAAGCTCACATTTTCGTTGGGAAGTTTGTTGCCGCGTTCCCACCGTTTTCTGGATGTTTTTGGGCTCCGGCATTTTCCCGCATTTACGTCATCGATTCTCTCATGTGCGTCACGAAGCAGAAATCGTCCAATTGGACGGCTTTTTCTCTCACTTCCAGCGGAGCGAAGCGTTGTCTGCTCAGCGTCGACGGGTCGCGGTGGAGCCTTTGGTTATTTACAACTTCCTGCAGCACGCTTAACGCTATCGTGTTCGTCCATTTTTATCTTTTTTACTCTATTACCAGGCTTCTCGTTAAAGTGCGTTGGCTAGGCCGACACGATGATGACACGACGGGGACGCCGACTTCCGAGTTTGCAGACCGCCTTGTCACATGACGCCGCCGCGACACGAACACGTCGGCCGATCGAGAGTCCGCGTGGTGTGACTGGCTGACTGACTGAAGACGCGACAATGCCGAACGGCCCAGCGGTTTCGGGAATCGATCAAGAAGCAAGAACTGCGCCTTCACAGCATTCGTGCCGTAATGAATGCGGGTTTGTTCTGTTAGTCCTAGAGTGTAATAAACATAATAAGGTCCATGAAGTTCATACAACTCAACACTAGCGCTAACGCCATTCGTATTTCGGCTTACGACGCTTTGGTCGTTCGCTTTGGCGACAGTTCGTTTCCCGGATTTGCAAACTGCTTATTCGTGTGCGACCAGCGACGCTTGTAGAAAATATTAGCTCAGTTAAGAGCACAAAAGGAGTTGCAGAAGTTCTATAAGGTAATAGGGATCAATATCGACTAGAACTATTTGCGTGAAACGTCAAAAAGCACAGCGAGTACTATTCCCGCAGGGCGAAATCGCAGTCGCAGCCGAAACAGTGCCGTTGCTGGAGCTCAGCGATTGTGGGGGCTTTATTGAACCTTGCTGCGTAACGTTTATTCAAGAAATGTTCAGTTAACCAGCCAGGAATTCTTGGAATCAGATAGAAAACATTGAAGTGGCACAAAGGGTGAATCTCAATGTATCATACTGGTTATTTCCACGCAATTTCCAGTTATTCGTTGAATCTTTTTTCTTCAAACTTCATAGCGGCATGCTCCCAGTGAAACCCTGGCTACAGGAAAAAGAACTATATGTACTCCCATGGACACCTAACTACGGCTTATGTAAAAAAAAACTTGAAGCAACTGAGCAAATATTTCTCGGCTGTTGGGATGTGGTGTTCCACTAGGCATCCTCCAAAGAACCCTGAAAAAAGACGGGCCATTACCGCCTTAAGGCATTCGCTTTTTGCCAGTAAACAATGAGGGGGGCGTACCCTTCGATATGTTCATAGCGCTTAGTTTGCATTCTATGTGGAAAACTCGCGTAGAAGTTCAAAATGCCGACGAGGATGCTTACACAGTGCAAGAGTACTTCATTTAAAATGTTGCTTGTTGTATTCACTGGCCAGGCACGCATCCAGGCAACCATGTGAGTTCGCCGTCACTGGTTACGTCGGGCTCCGCGGCTTACTTGTCTGTGCTCAGCACATGATGCGTGTTGGACGTTCCAAACTCAACCTCGCCGAACGCAAAGTAATGCCTCGACTCCAATGCGAGTGCGATTAATAGCATCTCTGTTGACACCACCGCTGAGAATCGGGTTGAAACGAAGCAGACGACGCACGCCGTTCTTTTTTTTTTTTTTTTTTCAGCGGGGTGCGGGCGCAGTGGCACAAGCCGCGCCATGTCCGTGGCGTTTCGGCCATGTCCGTGGCCGTTTACAGTGTTGCCAAGCGAACAAATTGACAACTAAACTTTCCAGTGAATACCATCTATACGAGAAGTGTATAAATCTGAACCTGAGTGGTTACCCATTCTGGATGTACTAGCGCAGTTTAAGATGTTTTAAGCCACCACTTTCAGCCGACCGGAGGCAGGAGCTTTTAATTTGTGTGCTGTACAGTGCGGTTGTGTTGTCGCCAAGCAGCCAATAAATTTTTTTGTGTGTGGCGCAGTGGACTAAAGACTCACGCCAGCTTAATCCAAGCCGCTGGTCGAAATCCCAGCAGGTTGTTGCTTTTTCTTTGTTTTTTTTTTCCTGACTTCTAAGTGGCATGGTTTGCGAATCGTATTCGCAAATTCAAAACCAAACGTTTTGGTTAACTGTGGAGATACCATAACAAACGTCAATACATTAAGTCATAGGCACTATTTGTTCAGTTTTAAACTCGCGCTTTGTATATATAAAAAGCAATTGCACTTTCAGAGGACGAAATACTGATGTGTGTATTTTGCAAAATTGGTATGTTTTTATATAAAGTAAACATGATTTCCTCCATCAACTTAAACCAGACACAAGGTAGGCTTGTGTGAGGGGGGAAGGGGGGGAAGCGCAGAAGGGGAATATAGGGCCACGGCCGGCAACCAAACCCTCCAAATATTGCAATTGGCAGCACTGAGCTCGTAAAAAATGAACGAGCAGCCTTTGTAGAGAGAAGTGGCTACAGGCCATCAGGACAAAAAGCTAGGGTGAAGTAACGGTTTGGTGCAATCATTTGCACAGTCGTACAAAAAGGCAGGCCCACACGACCCCAAAACTCACACTACTCTTTCGAGACCAGTCGTAATATCTGTTGCGGTGTACTTGTCTAGTAGTTGATAAACACAGGGTCACGTAGGAGTTTCCCAGAAAGTAAGGAGGGAGGGAGGGGGAAATGGAATGCTCGACGCACTCTAAAAAAAGACCCTGTGCCGTAATGTGAAACCCTTCGGCTCCTTTATGTTACGGTTATAAATGTCTAGACATTAGACGCACTAAACGCGCTGGACAAACAGAGTAGAGCAGTGGGCCTGAAAATTAATATGCAGAAAACTAAACTAATTGTCAATAACCTCGGGAGTGCACAGCGGTTTGAGATAGGTGGCGAGGCAGTGGAAGTGGTAAGCGAATATATCTACTTAGGCCAAGTTGTGACCCCGGATCGAAACCGTGAGGCAGAGATAATTAAAAGGATAAAAATTGGGTTGAGTGCATTCGGCAGGAATTCTCAGACAATGAATGACAGCCTACCTTTGTCTCTGAAGAAGAAAGTGTATGACAGCTGCATGCATCTAACCAGTACTCACCAACGGTGCAGAAACTAGGAGGCTCACTAAGAGGGTTCAACTTAAATTGAGGACGACTCAACGAGCAATGGAACGGAAGATGATAGGTGTAACATTAAGGGACAAGAAGAGAGCGTAGTGGGTCAGGGAACAAACGCGTGTTAAGGATATTAGTAGAAATTAAGAAGAAAAAACGGACGTGGGCAGGGTATGTAATGCGCAGGAAAAATTACAGTTGGTCATTAAGGGTATTAGAGTGGATCCCTAGAGAAGGCAAGAGTGGCAGGGGGCG
Source organism: Haemaphysalis longicornis (assembly GCF_048455015.1). Lineage (NCBI taxonomy): Eukaryota > Metazoa > Arthropoda > Arachnida > Ixodida > Ixodidae > Haemaphysalis > Haemaphysalis longicornis. Next base: position 19,208,241 of record NW_027526460.1, on the reverse strand, counting down.
GCAGGAAGTTGGATGGGCAGATGAGATCAAGATGTTTGCGGGGATAAATTGGTCGCAGTTAGCACAGGACCGGGATGATTGGAGATCAATGGGAGAGGCATTTGCCCTGCAGTGGGCGTAGATAGGCTGGTGGTGATGGTGATTAATGTTTAGAGCCGGTCGGAATAACGGATTGGAATTCTATACGCGCATGTATAGCGTCACCACAACACAACCAAGCTCGACCTTGGTGTGAACGAGCAGCCAAGTAAGCAATATATAAACCGACGTCGGTTCGGAATGCATGTACGTACTCACCCTAATAAATTTTCAGGCGGTTCTTTAGTCATTCGCTCACATATTTTAGACTCCCATATGTACCAAGACATTTCGTTGCCGCGAACACGTGGCGACAGGGTCGTTCTCTTTCTCTTTTCGCGTGATCTTTCGGCGTTGTGTGGAAGCGTTAAAGGGGCACTGACACAAAATTTTGAAGGCGAGATAACTTCGGAGATAGATTGGTGGCAACACATATACATCATCTGCAAAATATCAGCGGTGAATACAGCCTAGAACATATTTAAAATCAATTTTGAAGTGTGCGAAACGCAACCGAGCGGCCAGCAGAGGATCACGCGCAAGTGTAAATAAACAACATCCAAACACGTCACGAGTTTGTGTTTGCCGCTTCCGCACTGCCGGCTCGCCGCTCCAATCGGAGGGCCGGAGGGCGGACCTTCTGCTCTCGAGAACGAACGACCCGATCGTTGGCGGCGGAGGCGCCGTGATTTCGTCAGCTCATCGGGCAGCTGGCCGCGACCAAAGTTCTACAGCGATTCCAGGCACTCTGTTTCTATTACTGTTTATTATCATTGGATGCGGAAGCGCGCCGGAGGCACGAAAAGCCCACTGAGCAAGCCGCACGGTCGTTGTGCAGGCGGCGGCCACGGCCGCGATAGTGGCCCACGCCGGCGCAGGTAGCTCGAGTGATAGCTTGTTACCGCTGCACGAAATTGTCCCCAAGTCCCGACCATGGTGGCTTACATGAGAAAGGAGTTAATGATGCCATGGCGGGTTGCATTAAAAATTGTCATCTGCACCGCTTACGAGAGCGGCACTCGAATATCCGCCGCAGTGTAAGCCGAACACATCTGTAGGCGGACCTGTAGGCAGACCGGCCGGCTGCTCCCAGCGCGCGCCTTGCCACCCACCGTCTCGATCGTCGCGCGTCGTTCGTTAGCCGCGAGCGGTAGCATTTGCACTCGCAGCGCCTGCGTCACATCCACGGTCGCTTTTTAATTAGGCGCCCCACGAGATCAGTACGGGGGGGGCATTCGCAGAAACTGCCGTCGATGCGGATTCGACAGTGCTACGGCGGCTCTGCTCTGTAACTGTGATATCCCTCCGACGGTCACGTGGTCAGCTTTGTTCACACAAAATCCACAAAATCCATCGTTTCGCGGCACTCGCTGAAACCGAAACTGCGACTGGCCGCATTGAAAATGCCTCTAATTAAACAACCGTCGCACGCTGAAGCAAATGAGGTTTCTACAGGTTATAAGTAGGTCACTAGCTACTTATCGCAACAAAAAAAAACAAGATGCAAAATTTTTGTGTCAGTGCCCCTTTAAAGTCCCGCCCCATTCCTTCCATCAGCTTTTCCAGCCGTGAGCGGAGTGCAGGATTCATAAACAAAATGATAAAAAGCGGCCCAAACAGAACGCAAAAAGTCAGATGGCCCCGTCCCAGAGCGATGCTGTGGCGCCGAATGTCGCAGTGGCAGACGATGCTAGAAACCAGATGTTCTTGGAGATGTCCCCAAGAAGCGAGGCATCATGGGCAGCCACGCTCGGGCGGTGCGAAGAGGTGTACGCTACGAGGGAGAATTGCGGAGCGGGCGAAAATGCGATGTTTTGATTTGCAATAACTCCACTAATACTCATCGCTTTAACAAAATTCTTGAAGGAGGTGATTACTAGGAGATTTATTTGCCTGAAAATGTGAACACCCATGTATCGGTTATACCTCTTTCAGGGCCCCTTTATGTGTTTCTCCTTAGTAACGCAATTCCCACAAGAATACCCACTGTTGAAGCGACGCGGTACAGTGTTTAGAATAATGGATGCTTGAGATACCGTGCTATTGCAACTGCGCACGCTGCTTTGCCATAACTCATTTCTAAAACTAGATGCTGGCTTCTTGCGATGGCCTGTGTGCCTTAGACAAAGCTTAACCAAGCCCTTTGGGTAAAGCCATTAGTGGGGCGAGGTGGATGATGTTTACAAGCTTTGCACAAAGCGCAGCTACAATCAGTCCACGCGTAGTGCCAAGTATAAAGTGTTTTAGACCCAACTGACATAGCGAACGGCGCATTTATTTCCGCCGAGGGCTTTGCCGCAAAGCTCGGTTGCTGAAGCTATGCAGAAAAGCCGACCTGCTAATTTATAGCGAGGTTGCTTGGATAATTGAAACTACGTAGCGCACTTCGTCAAAACGCTGCCTCACTCTTTCCTGCGCTTTGTAGATCCCCGTTTCCATATCTGTTAACCATAAATGCGTGTGTGTATGAACCCTGATTACGCGAATCAAAAATTGGCCGTGTAACTGCTCCTCTCGTTGCAAAGGTCGACAGAAGACGATAGTCGACTGGCGCCCCTGGCAAGTAAATGCTCCCTTCTTTTTCCCGCTCACCTCGCATGCTGTTCCTCTCCCGTGTTGTTCCACCCAAGATAACACGCTAGAGGTTTGCTCAAGTCAATTCAAATTTACCGCGTTCCACTGCTCCATGCCAGGTGCCTCGATGCCAGCACTGCCGTACTGCAGAGACACGCGTGAACGGCCCAACTTCACGAGCATTCCAAGTGGAAAATGGAACCTATCTAGCGGAACTTTTCGTTGCTGATGCCCTTCGATTTTGTTACATGCCGCCAGGTAGCGCGGGCAACAGCAGGCGAGGGTGTTGCAGTTGATATAGTATTTTATTTGCTATCGCAAAACCTAGCATCCCTGAACTGTTTAATAAAGGAACACTGCAATTATCACTCATGTATTTATTTTCTATTTTATATTTCCGTAATGTCTTGTTTTTCTTCAACAATGTTGACAAATGTGAACATTACACCAGACTTAGACGTTTAGATTTGGCAAGGAGTATATAAGAGTATTGCGCAGTTTCAGTTTCACTTTGGCCGGGTGGCTGAATCTAGTCACAGACACAGACAGAGAGGCAGACAGACAGGCCAAAATTTCTGCGTTTAGAGAGCCCAAGAAAAGCTATCATCTTTCAAAATGTGGTCCTCCGCACGACTACGGTGACCGGCACGCGCCTGATTCTGTATTTAACCGTGGCTCAACACACACACGCTGAGAGGGGGTGTTTTACCTTTCGTAACGTTTATGCTGCCGCACGACGAAGAAAAATGAAGATGGAACCGCGCAGTTGCGCACTTGAGTGGAGAAAACGCAGGAATGGAGACCGCAATTTAGGGCTTTGCGTAAGGCCGACGAAGGCGACGCTTCTTTCGGCGCTGTGGGTATATGCGCGCGCGCTGTTCGCATGACAAGCTGCTTTCCGGAAGAAGCGAGCCGGGGAAGAACAAAAACGAGGATCATCGGCGGAAAGAGAAAGCGCGCCGAGTCGGCCGCTCGCGCGCATGCACGCCTACTGGCGCCAGCTTCCGTCCGAAGCGGGAGTTTCTCCGAAGGCGACCTCAATATGACACGCGAAGCGCAACGAAATAAGAGGCGGCAGCGCGCCTCCTACGGCGGGGAAACGAGACAAAGTAAAAGCGCAGAGATGCCGGGGGTCAAAGGTCGCGCAGGATCCGCACACGCAGACTTCTCCTTCCCGTCCTTGCTGGGCGGCCAAGGAGAAGAAGGCGCGGAGAAGAGGAAGCTGGGACGCCGCCTCCTGTCTGTCACGCACGCTAGAGGTCACCGGAGAGTAAATTCCGGCATGTGACACGCGCATTTCCCTCGCTTTCTTTCTTTCTTTCTTTTGTAAGGCGAATCGTGTTTTGGCCTGTCTCCGCCAATTTCCAAAAGACGTAACGGGGGTGCGTGGTTGAAGTATTCAAAATATTCGCGTGGAGTAACGCCAGTGTGTACGGTAGTCTGCATAATGAGCTGACTCAAAATCCCGTTTACCGTTTGTTTTCTACGAAAAATTTAGCAGTGGCTTAGGTCAGCTACGCCAGGGTATACGTAGCGTAAGCTAAGGTTCAGCTGGTTATTCTTAGCTTTCCTGGTTGTCTAGGATTTGCTGATTATCATGCTTACTTCTGCTAAAATGATTTCCAAAGCAATCCAATTTAATCTAATACAATCCAATCCAATTTCGGCGGCGGCAGCTCCGGCGCGCCAGCTGTGCGCCATGAGACGTTACTGCTCCTCGCGCATGCGTAACACGGCTCTCCAGGAGCCACGCGAAACTACTCAACCTCGGCCAGTGTAGCTCACGCTACAAAAGAATGATAGTGGCATATTTGTGTTAAAAGTGACTATTTATGAAGGCAGAAATGTTTGCGGGTAACATAAGTCGCCGCTTGACGACGCGCGCTTCCAGATACAGTGAGAACGTCCGACTAGCAAATGAAACTGAGTTTAAAGATGTAGCGGGAATTGGCAGGTTCAGCTGTCTCCCGAAATTCGGCCAAACAATTCTAACTCGCTGTGGTTTAGGAAGTCCTTAGCGAACCCTACCACGAGCTACAAAAGGGTACAAAAACACATAAGATTTAAGTGGATATTTTTACGTGGGCCAACGATGTATATTTTCGGGTGTTGTTACGTCAGCTTTTAGCATCCTTTGTGTGAATAAATGCTTATGCTAAGAAATACCCCTTCTCCAAAACGCACTGAGCACCATTTTCTCGGTGTTAAACGGGTCAATTGACGTCGAACAAAGGACGTCGATCAAAGCGCCAGCCCAGTAACCACTCGTGCGAACCAGCGGTTCTCAAAATCTAACTCCTGTTCTGTGTAGTTATATACTAAACATATTGTAACCAAAGTACACCCTTAAAAACACCCACCCCACATCGGTAAGCTTACACTCTGTTCTGCATTACAAAGAGGGCTGTGTCTTTGACAGTATCAGTCACTGTGCGTATACTATAGTTACCGGTGCTTATATCGAGCTGAATATTGTGCAAGCAGTAGATGTGACTGGCGCATTCTTAAAGCGGGTGTAGGATGGGTATGCAGTATTGTACAACCAAACCTTATTCTGCGTGTGAAGATGTTTTAGCGACGAAAGGAAGAAGCCACGTGGCTTCTTCTTTTACCCATGGCGCCGCATTTCTTCAATTTCTTCACCGCATGGCCCCTACTCGGAATCTTACTAAAACCGGATCGCTCCTACCGGTGCATACACTTACATAAAAGAAAATTCCTGGCGCATTGATGAAAAATAACCTAATAAGCCTCTCTTTAAGGCGAATACAATCCCCTTCGGCAGAGCAAGTTGTCTATCTTAGAAATAGTGTCAGTGATCGTTTGTGTTGATAAGGAGTTCATACCATTTTTTTTTTCTGGTGAGAACAACGCAAGAGCAATGCGTGGTTACCTGCACGATGTTATTCATTGATATTTCCTATTTTTAACGTTTAGCAAATCGCGCACAGACTTACCCTGCGAAGAACGTGCCGTAAAAATATAATTACTCGGTTATGCACCCCCTCCCCCCCCCCCCCCCCCAACCATTCTCTTTGTTTCTAGGGTGAGAGAAAAGGGGGGCAGCTTATTATGTGTACATGGAAAGTTGTGAGAGGCATATGTGCCTGCGTGTTTTTTTTTCTTATTATTTCAACTAAATTGTAAAAAAAAAAAATTAAGGGATCCGGATGAGTATTTGGGTGTACGGCGGATAAAGAAAGGGCAGGCGTTGTAGCCGCGCCAAGCGTATGACCTTGAAGCCTTTCTCGGGGACAAATTAAGACCAATTCTTTGTGCAGGAGCGACATCCTCCTGAACAGACGGGTAACGTATGGACTCGGGAAAGGGCAGCGTCGTGCCGGAGCCAAATTCCAAGAGGATGACACGCGATCCTTCGGAACTATGCCAAGATCAAAACACAGCTTGCGTCTAACGCGCCTTGACTCACATCCAAAGTGTCTCCGAAGTGCTGCCGCGCGTGACGATAACTATCTCGTCCGACAAGAATGCCACCGAACGTCCTCTAAACTGGCATGTAGCCGCATTCGTAGACATTCCTTTGTCCTGCCGTTCATCCCGCGCTTCGCGGTAGTCTGCGTCGAATTCAAATCTGAGGCATTTACGCGTCGAAGCTACACCACGGCGATGAGGCGCGCCGTAGTGTAGGGCTCAGGATTAATTTTTACCGCATTTTACTAGCGAAAAACAGACGCGGACGAAGAAGTACACAGGCCATTCGCTAGGCTACAACTGAAATTTTATTTAGCGTCCGTGAAACAAAGAAGATAACATATCACCACGCCCATCCCCTACACCAACCCACACGCGCCAGCCTATGTCTCCCACATGCGCCCTCGTATGTAGCCTATCTCCTTTTCTGTAAGGGTGATTGAAGGAGTGCTCACACAACTAACTCTTTCCCTGTAGATATAAAATGCCTCGTTAATCGCGCGACTCGTTTGGTCACGTCCAGATCCTAAAACACGTGTTTTATCAAACGCCGGCGTACAACCAGGGCACTGCTTGCAATGATCGACCAGATGGCCTCCCGCCGCAAGCGATGAAACTGCTGCACGGTGCTCTCTCAGTCTGTCGTTTAAACACCCCGTCTGTTCCACGTAGCATTTGCGAGAGGACAACGGAATGATGTAGATGACACCTTCTTTGCAGGTGACAAAACTGGTGGCATGTTTTTTGGTGCAAGCCTGGCGTGGCTTCTCGTTTACGGCGGGGCACATCCGCTTCGGCTGGCCATGGCGCGCTGGCCAGCACTTCCACACCGCATTTTTACCCCACTTTTTTGAGGCGGTGCGTGAGCTGGTGCACGTATGGCATGGCTACGCGTCGCAACCTGTCCCGGTCGGCGTCTTCTCCCCTTGGAGAGCCCTTACCGGCTTTAACCTCATTGGTGAGGCTTTCTGCGACCGAAGCCACCAGCTCCAAAGGGAAGTCCACATGCGTCAGACGCTTCACTTGAGCTTGCACACTACCAGCTACCTTGTGAGCGCACGACTTCTGGAGGGCACCGCGCAGGCAGTTCGCCGCTATGCTGGGCTTAACCAACTTGGAGTTGGCCGAAACGTAATTCAAAATCTGCTTTTTACCACCTGGGTATCTTCAGCGTGCGCCGAAATATTGGCACACTGGCGTTTTCGCTTTCCGCCGCCATCAAAAAAACTAAAGACGTGGTGACCGGGACTAAACCCGATACCTTGGACTCAGCAGCATAACGCCTTAGCCATTCAGCCACCGTGGTGAATAGAAGTCTCCAATCGAGATACAGTGGCGCCAGAAAAATTGTACGTTTAGTTCTTCTTTCTGAAAAATTTGTTACGATGCAATGTTGCACGGGTGATGGGTGTGCGTTTACGCGCATACCCATGGAAGCGCACATGCGCATCAACGTACGCAGTCACGTACGTATGCGCACGCACTCACGCACGCACTCACGCACACACACATGCACACGCACACGCACACACAGAGAGAGAGAGAGAGAGAGAGAGAGAGAGAGAGAGAGAGAGAGAGAGAGAGAGAGAGAGACGCACGCACGCACACATACATCATACATACATACATACATACGTACATGCATACATACATACATACATACATACATACATACATGCATAAATACATATATACATATATACATACGAACAGACAAACAAACAAGCTTTGATATCCACAAGGCATGCAGTCTTACCATCAGCTGGGGCAAGTAATGGCCGTATTTTAGGTGGATGTGAACCTTTTCCTTGCAGAAACTTACTCCACCTTGGAGGCTTCCCTCAACTCGTGAACTAGAATGCACATATATACACACTGACATCAATGGCGACCCCCACGATTCCCTTTCGGAACACTTGAATTCTGATCTTACTGGTGCCTCTGGGGCGAATCATTCATATGACACACCCCCTTATTCCAAAACTGCTCCTTGTGTAGTCACTTAAAGCTAGAGTAGAATACGCATGTGCTGGAGATGTAAAAAAAAATGGTTGGATTCCACGCTGTGAAGGTCGTTGGAAAGCAAAGCTTTAAACGACACCCACAACTATTGCCCGACGTCACTTGAATTCACACACGTGGCTCTACAATAGGTGAAACCAAAGATTCTGCCAGCCGTTATACCTGGAATTCGCGGGAGCGGCGCGTCCCGAACGCAGCAGCAGCGTCGGCCACGGCCAAGCTAGAGCGGCGGACGTCGTCGCTGTAGCCCGGCCGTGAGTCGGGAGAAAGCAAACAGAGAGAAGCGCCTTTCGAAGAGTGAGACAGCGGAACCTAGCCATCCTTATTTGCTAGCTTGGGGCTACACCACCGCGCGACACAAGCGCAGACACCGAAACAATTCGGTATGTGAGCTTAGTGATTCCCGCTTATACCGATTTGAACTAGTTAGTTTAGTAAGTTTGAGAATTGCGATGAAGCTGAGGGAACTTTTACAATCGCTATTTATCAGAACTAGTTGCTACTTTCGCCTTTTGTAATACCTCTTAAAACCCAACCGAGTTGGTAATCACCAATTTAGAAAACGGAGTCCCATTCATGGCAAGATGTGCGCAAAAGGTAGCGTTTCTCTAGCGGCCAGATGCGCGTATGTGGTGCGTACATTTCGTTTTCCCGCCCTGTAAACCAATCCTTTATGTATGTTTGCCGCACGACCGCTTAATTCGGTCGGGTGCGGGTTACCCTGGAGGTGCTGTCGAAAAAGTTAATCAAGCCGTGGGAAGGCACCGCGCAATGGGCGCGAAGCTGGACCAAACAGGCCCAAAACAACCGTCGCTAAAGCAGACGACAAAGCCGTACCGGTGACGATGCCTCCGGCGATCAGGCACGTTCGCGCGGAGAACGCTGGGTAAATTCGCCGCGCCATCTCTAGTGTGCTCCGTGAATAAAACCCTCCGCCTCGCCCCCCTCCCTCCCCCCGCCACCACCTCCGACGCGTTGGGAGTTTGTTGTCCCGCATGCCAGGAAATAACCGTTGGCTGGTAGAGCTAGAAAGCTTTGCTTTAAAACGTGCGAAAACTCCCAAGTGTAATATTCAAAGTGGATTTGTGGACTAAATGCTTAAGCCGCTCTGCTTTGCGCCGAGCTCTTTCAAAGACGGCTTGATTTCTATACGCAAATGCGTCGCTTGAAAGACATTTTTCCAGATGCCATTCAAGCAGTATGATACCTAAGTAGGAGAGCTCAAGGTCTAATACCTTGGCCCAAGGTCTTGGCCTTAGCTCAAGGTCGAATACCTTGGAATCAAGGGCCTATTTTATAGAATACCTTTAAAATACCCCATGTGTACTAGTATGAGCAATATGAGAGGAAACACAGCAACGCGTAGAAAACACTTTCAGACCCAGCTATGAGTGATACGAAGCGGCCGCCGTCGGAAACAAAGTGGAAAGGGGGACGCTGTTCTAACAACTGTTCCCATTCCCGCCGTGCGTCTTATCGGCTTTTAGATGATACTATAGCCCGTATTCAATGACGTGTAATATAGGCACGCAACCAATTGTGCGCCGCCATATCTGTGGCCAAGCGTCCGTTGCTAGGCGACGTTGTGCGCACGGCCCGCAGATCAGGCACCCCTCTTCTCGTCCATGCAACCGTGTGAGTGCGCTCACGGCCGGAGCGCGGGAGAAGGACAGTCGAGTCCAGCCGTGGTGCGCCGTCACTCGTTACGTCGGGCTCTGCGGGATGGCGGTACTTGTCCATGCTAAGCACGACGGCACGACTGTGAAACACATGACTGTGTTTCACGTTACAAACTGCACCTCACCGCACGCAAAGTATTGCCTCGAGTCCAATTTGAGTGCGATTAATAACAGCTCTGTTGACGCCACCGTTTCGAATCAGATTGGAACGGAGCAGATGACGCACGCCGATGTTTTTTTTTTTTTTCGGCGTGCGGGCGCAGTGGCCCAAGCCGCACCGTGATGGCGCCGTGTCCGTAGAGCATCGCCCATGTCTGTGGCCGTTTCCAGTGTTGCCAAGCGAAGAAATTGAACACTAAACATTTCAACGAATACCACCTATATTATCGGCGAAATGACGTAAGCTACTGCTTTTTAGGAATGCCAGCGTGGTGGGAGTGCCAAAAGTTAGTGGAAGAGCTCCCTCCTTTCCCCTTTGTGTTTCACAGCGCCATTCGCGCATCGCTCCGAGTCTGTTTTGAGGCTGTTTACTACGCGTTCCTGTGTTCCCTTTCATATTGCTCATAATATTACATACAGAGCGCTATGTACCGAGCCTTTTTAGACTTGGCTTAACTACTATGCACGAATACATCGCTAAGAGGACATTTTCAGTTGCAATAGAATAAGTCTGATGTCAAAGTATGATGGCCCAAGGATTTTTTATTAAATTTATCCGCGCGACCCCATGTACCCTATAAAACTCTATAGGCTGGGCCGCTTAGGCGGGCTTCACTATCATGCACAAGGGCGTTGCTAAAAAGGCATATTTGGGGGCTGAACAAGGCGTTCGATGTCAAGCTACAAAGAACCTAGCGACCTTCATTTAAACGCATTTTCGAATGCTGTGAAAGGATGACCCTTCAAGCTTAACGGGCGGTTGGGCAGCGTTCCTCGTTTAGTCCTTCGGAACTACGCCAATATCAAAACAGGGCTGCGTCTAACGCGCCTTGACTCACATCCAAAGTGTCTCCGACGCGCTGCCGCTTATGCGCACGCTAACGCTAATAACCCTCCTCGAGGGTTATTAGCGTTATACCATTTTAGGCTATACTCGCAGCAACGGGGTGGTCCGCGTGAGCAGGCGCTCCTCTGGGCTCGAGCATCGCAGCGCCCAGGCAGTTTCGTAGAGAAGCCAAGATCACGCGTGGAGCGGCGGACAGAGTATACGCACCGACAGAGTTAGGCCAAGTATGCATCAGATTAACCAAGCCTTTGTTAGACACGTACCGAATTTCAAAAGCAGCAGACACGTTGCCTATTGGCCGACGCCGATCCTCTCAGAAGTATAATTCCACAAGATCCAAGCTCGCTAGATAGTGTTGAAGCTGGAAGCACTGGAATAAGATAAAGAGACAAGACTTGCACTTTGAAATCGGGCTTCCATTCCGTAGCTGGAAAAAAATGCCTTGCGAAACTTGATAAGCAATTGTGGCTGAGCCGTGTGACGCTCTTCGGCTATGTGCCGCAGCATAACAACATCATAAATAACAAGTGAAACGAGAAACGACAGGCAGCAACGTTCAGTAGTGCAAAGCGTAGCAGTGTATTCTTGAAGGCCAACGACTTCTTGGACAGGTTTTTACGTCCACAAAGAAAAAATCCTCGAAAACTTAATTAAGCCTGCTTAGGTGGTTTCAATGCGAATGCCTATTGCGATTATCGAAGACTTTTTCTCTCTACACCGTATCTGCGTCTCTTTCATCGTTTTTCGTTTCTTGGTATTACGACGCCAATTACTCCGACAGGCAGCAATTCACGTGGCCTGTGCACCTGTTACACTCACGGGCCGTCACGTGCACCTTTCACGGGGAACGGGTCAGGCTAATTATTCTTCCATTCTGGCGGGGTGCCGGGTTAGCGCTGTGGTTAGCGCACTTGCGGCCTGCTCTCGCGACCTGGATTCAAATCTCACACGATTTGTGCCCAGGTTTGGATTTCTAACAGCGGCGGCAAGTTTGGTACCATTCGCGTTTTATGAGTCACTTTTCGAGTTTGATGAGACACCTAAATCCTTCGCCTTAACAATATGCTCCGTTTGCAATGATTGGAAAGCTGGCTACCTTGGACCGTGTATTGTGTATTTGATGACTGTTTCCACATGGCACGGTAAAACGTCCGCTTTCTTCCTCTATGGAGAGTTGATATATCGATCGATCGATCGAGCAATCAATCAATCGATCGATCGATCGAGCAATCAATCAATCAATCAATCAATCAATCAATCAATCAATCAATCAATCAATCAATCAATCAATCAATCAATCAATCGATTCAATCAATCAAACAAACAAATAAAAAATAAACTTTGTATCCGAAAATCCTCTGCAGGACCAGCTTATTAAGCCTGGTTGAGATACGGGTTGACCCTAATAATGCTAGCGACCAAGTTCTGGGACTATTCGCGATAGAAGCGTAGAAACTTCCAATACTCGGTACGTCTAGCAATGCTTCGCGATAGCTTCCAAAGGCAGATGAACCGCATATGTAGCATTTGTGTGACAATAAACCACGCTTTTGTGCAATACGAAACCACGCTGTTTGCGCATTCGCCTTCGCCTCAGTGAATCTGCGGATGCTTCCAGCGTTGTTTCTCAAAGGCATGCGCACTTCCCGCTCGGCCGAAACGAGTTCGTCCTTGGGTTTTCAGTGTGCATTACAGCGCCTCCGAAGACGACCGGCCTCCAGGAAGGACTTTCGGCCCGAGATGTGCGTCCCCGTCAGCGAACAATGCGCCATTCCTCGCGTGATGCGCGCGATGTGCGCGTTAACAAGGCGAGGGGGAGGCACCGATTAGTGCCAGGAATGTCCGCTGCCCGGTGTCCTCACGGGCACATTGGCATGGGAGGACGTGGTTACGCTTCAGTCTACGCTCAAGTATCGAGCACTAATTTTTAATGAAGTTTTGTTGCGTTGCTAAAGTTTGTAGTATTGAGAGACCGAAGTCCGGAGCGGCGTTTATTGTAGCGCTTTAGCCAAAAGAACGCGCAACACACAATGATGATGATGATGTACGGGGACGATGTAGGACCACTGCCGTGTAAGCTAGTGCTGACGATTATGTATAGATGAAGATGAAGAGCGAGTATTGGTCCCCACAGGGTGTTTTTCGTAAACCGCTGGCAGTGAAAAAAAGGACGCGCACGCTAATTACATATACTGACTCAACTCGTTATCTTTTCATTGCGTCTTCAAGGTCGTGTGGACAAGTTTCTTTGACTGGAACTGCCGTGAGTTCGACCTATGCCTATTACTGGTGAGTCGGTGACCCCACACAATTTAACCCCACCCCCTTTCCGCCTCACGAAAAGGTTGGAAAAGACGAAACAGGAAAAAAATTCTGGCTAAGCTAATGTAAAACTACACCTCCCTCTAATCAGATTGTGAATTTACAGTTGTCTGTCCTCATTTTTATACACCCTTTGTGTCACCTCTACTTTCGCGTGGTTGATGCTGTAGACGGTCCAGTAAGTGGGGTCTCGCCCCGCTCATCGTAAATTACGGGGGATGCTTAGAGCTTGCAAAGAATGTGAAGGCGAAAGGCGGACCTTCTGTTGAACTTTCTGTTGAAATTTGCTCCTCCTCCGCCCGTCACAGCTTGATGAGATCCCTGGACAGTGCCCTCTAAAGATCGTTCCGCTCAACCGCCATCGCCAGGAGCCTCCTATTCGACCCCGTCAGTACCTTGGTATTGGTCGGTCCGGACCATGGTACCTTGGTCGGTACCTTGGTATTGCACGTGCTGCAGCAGACTACACTCCTCCTGCGCCGCTGTTTCCCTTTCCCAATGCGCGCTCATATTGTTTGTACATCACAGCGATTTTACAACGCAGAACATACAATGTAAAGCATAGAGTGCGAAGGCCTTCGCCTTAAAAGTAGCACTACCACCGACCCACCGATGCAAGGGGGGGAGGGTGGAGGCCATCTCTATACAGCGTGAGAGGTAACGTGAGGCCCGACGGGGTATGCAATGCGTTCTAAATTGGCTGCGTGCTGCACAGGTCGGTTAACAATTGTAGATTTTTGCTTCTATATACTTTTCTGTGTATTTCGAGGCAAAATAAAATGCCCGGGGAAAAATGCAATCTTTTTACTGGTCTCGTAGCAACAAAAACAGCGGTAGCGCGAAAGGTAAGGTGAGTAATCAACATAACAATATTTCTTGTGCCTCTGTTGATTTCATTTCTAAATAAACGTTGTTTGCTCACGTGCATAAAGTATAGCCCCGTTCATCTACAGTAAGTAAAGTAAAGCAAGCAGCAAGCAAGCAAACAGGTAATTAAAGTCGGTGAGCGGGGAAAGTAAGTAAGTAAATAAATAAATAAACAAACCAACTAAATAAATAACCTTCCAAACTCTCGTGTTATACCCTGCTTCCTGATTGCCGGGCAATTTACTTCAGTGAAGTAATTCGTCTTTTATGCAGTTTCATTTGGCTCTTCCCTTAAATAATATTTAGGTTTTATAGTACCGTAACTTAGCCCTCAAGGGACGTTTACAAAACCATTTTTTGAGCGAACAAACACGACGCGCTCATTGCCGATCGCAACGACCGGCTGCAACCACATATGTATACTTACAATCTTCGTCAAAATTTTCTAGTCTAAGACTAAAGTGCGCTGGCCGCGAAAAATTCAATGCACGGGCTTACGTCCCGTGCCAGGCTGAGACATTTTATGCCGGAAATCTAGAGAAAACGCCTTTCATACAATATTTTGGTTACATTTAAAGGTAAAGCTTATTCTTTGAATACTTTGCGGTCCAGAAGGCTTAGGATTGGCCCAGAAAATTTCGGCAATGGGTGTACGTACACGTCGTTAAGAATGGGATGCTAATTAAGCTCTCATTCTTCAGAAGTTAATTTGGCTGAGAATTAAATCTGGTGTGACCTGCGTGGCTGTTCATAATCACACTGCCGCTGAGACTTCTTGTTCTTTTAACTGCGAGGCTGCTTAGCAAATCGTTATTTTTCGTGTCCGCAGTTAAAAATACCAAGAATGCCGATCATACCTTCTGAAGAAGAGTGGCCAAGATTGGCCGTAACGAGTATGCCCACTTAGAAAGATTGGCCAAGATTGGCCACAAAAAAAAAGAACTCCAGTGTTCGCCGTAATCGTAGCAACACTTGCTCGGAACGAGAAAGACACGTCATAGCGTACGCCCCATCCAAGGTGATGTCCAATAAGTATCACTTCCAAAAAATGAAGGAAGCTCACACTTATAGTAAAAATGATGGAGTAAATGTCGTTGCGGCAGCGAAGAAGAAGCTAATGAGCTGTAATCGCGGAATTAATTTTCTTTCAGCTTCTGGTCGTTTGAATTACTGAAGGGGGATAATTAATGGGTAATTCGGGTTTTATTCATAACTAAGTTTCCTTTTACAGCCTCTTTCCCGAAATAATTTAGTATTTTGAAGTCTCCACGTATTTAACAACCGATTTAGCCCTGGCGAATCCCACCTTGTGGGTACGTGCCAAAATCTTTGAGGAGGTCATCATAATCATCACCACCACCACCATCACCATCATCACCATCATCATCATCGTCGTCGTCGTCGTCATTAAATCTCCGTGATGGTCGCGAAGGTTGCGTACAGCTTCGCTATATTCAAGTCTTACGTGTTGGTGTGAGCTTCCTTTATTTTTATTTTTTTTTTCGTACGAAAGCACAATGCGTTGTTCCCACGCAAGAAACGGTCACAAGTGGGTGCTGTTCCGTCTGGCGCTCCTTCACCACGCTTTCCGACCTTTGTGTGCGAAGGCGACTGACTGACTCGCTGCGCTTTTTGTTGTGCTTCCCTATGCAAATCATCTCCGAGGCGTGAGCGTAAGAATGCCGCCGTTGAGTCAGCCGGGCTGGAAAGGCAGCCCTTATACGAATGACTCTTCACGCTGCCGTGGTGCGTATTCGTCCCCAGCTAGCTGCGGCCTGTAAAACAGTCGTAACATTGCACTCCGCAACGTTTGGCTGAGTGAAAAACTGAAGTAAGTTGTTGTCGCAGGGTGTGTTCCTGTTCTGAATTGTAGAATCTCAAAGGGTCGATTGAGAGTAAATGTCGAATATTTTGTATAGAGAGCTCATTTTTTGGCTCTGTTCGTTCCCTCGAGACGATCAAAATCGTATAGACAGCTTCAACACGTACCAAATATACAACTAGGCGAGCACGTCTCTACATGTACATTTATGAAATCACTCTTGAGTGGCACAAGTATCAAAGCGCAGTAAACTTGAAGCCCTGCTTCGGTACCTGATACTCTGCGCTGTTGTTCAAATTTTTAGCTGCGTTTCCGCTTGTCTAAAGAAGCAATTCATGCTGATTTCCCGCAAGTTCAGCCGATGCGTCATCGCCAACTGGGATTTTGATAACCTGGATTCCCCGACATACTGAACAATTATGCGGATGAGAAGTCGCAATTCGTTATTCGTCCATCAAGTTCTCAGTGATAGTTTTCCGGTTTCGAGAAAGAAAGAAATTGCGCCCATTTGGTGGGACTCGGATGCAGCACACCACGCATGAATTAATGCGAGGGAATGTGTGTTTCTTTAATTCATGCCAACAGTAACATGAAGGTGTGGATTCAACGGTCAGTTATGACATACGAAGCTGCAAGGCGAGGTATCGGCAGGCTACTGCGGTGTTCAGAAGAACGCAGCTTTAAGAGGTTTCATCCTGAGCTCAGTTTCAACTGTACCATACGAAGTTAGCTTTGAGTAAAGTGGGGGCGACAACATGCTGTGTGAGATTCGAGGTTTGCACCTCACAATAACGCCTGGTCGAACTTGATTACCTTGCACGTATCTCCACGCAAGTAAATAGATAACCAATTCATCTGCTTTGGGTTCAGGTAATCAAGTTTGAAAATTGGGTTGAATTGAGGACCCCAGCGATCATATGATATTTGTGTAAACTTGCTTAAGATGACCTCAACCTCAATGGTGACGCTAAGGAGAGTTTGAAACGTGCGTTTAGGATGAGCTGAGGTCTAAACTACAGTGCTGCTATTATCCCATTGTGGAGAGCGGAGTGGCATCATGATGTGTGCGCGGCAAAGACAGTGGCCGCCGAGCTATCAAATATGTAGGTAACTAACCGTGTTCCTATTAGACGTATCGTGGTATTGCAGAGTAAGGCCGTATGGGTTTCCATCAGCTTCCAGGCTGCCTTTAACATACACCAATATCCTAAGAAACAGCACCGATTACACTATGAAGTGAACCGAATTCCGATGGCGCACGGCATTTGCTGAAAGCGTCATTTGCATTGTTCCCTGTTCCAGAGATCATTCTCAGAGACGAGGCACTGAAAATGACCTGAGTGTTACCCAACGGAACTGCTCAGCCAACGAAAGGCCAGATGCCTTGGGCTAAGAACAGAACACAGTCAAGGCCAAACGGATATGAGTAGCACTTTTTATTGTGCACGCGATTACACAAAAAAGGCGACCCGATTTACAACACCGGACAAACAGTTTCTTGCTTTACCACAAGGAGAGAGAGAGAGGGAGATAGAGACGTAAGAGCAGGACACCGAGGGAGGTGATGACATGGGGAAGAAAGAGGCGTGAGGGACAAATACTTGTGAGCAACACCGAGGCAGCGCACGAGGCGCATCTTGACACGTGAACATGAGAAGAAGGAAGGAACGGGTAGAGGGAGAGGGGGAAAGACGCTGCACGAGATCCCGCTTATTGAAAGTGCCCCACCCACCGCATGCGGCAACCAGCTTCCATAGCAAGGCAAGCGAGGCACCCGCACACCGCCGACGATTGCACCATCTACAGGGGGGTGGATATGGATACGTTAAAGCCGAAGCGGCGGATTCGACGTACACAGAGAAGGATGTCTACACACAGAGAGAGGGGGCGACGCGGACAAGCAAGGACTGGACTAACACCTAGCCGACGAGACCATCACACAGGAGAGCACAGGACACACGGGAACAGAGGGAAGGAGAGGAAGAAAAATTTACAACGCCTGCCAACGCGGCCGGCGCGGGACCTTCCGTAACCGTACACGGAATCACACGCAGGAAGCGGACCTTAGAGGAAAGCTGCAGGACCTAGGCCTAGCCCCTGAAGGCTCCTGGGGCGGGGGCGCCGCGGGCGCGGTTGGGCTCGTTGGCGATGGCGGCCTCGGGTCCGGGCAGGGCGCTGGACTGGATGACCACATCAGCGGGGTTCTTGGACTCGGTGCCCTGCTCGTTGGTGACGACCTCGGCGCGGTAGCCGTTCTCGTCGGCCGTGTACGAGACGGTACGGGTGCGGCCGTCGGCCAGCGAGATGGTGTAGCGGCCCTGCACGCGTCCGTTGCCGTCGCCGCTCTCCTCGTGCGTGTGAGAGCCCTCGGCGTCCTGGTTGGCGTAGTTGAACGAGTACGGGATCGGAGGGTAGTTCTCCACCGGCGCGAAGCCCCGCTGAGCGGCCTGCGTTGTCGCGGAGAGACTCTCGTTTACAAAAATATGCACTGGCGTTCCACGTCTTCCCTTCTAAGAATACAAAAGGAAGGTGTGCGTTCCACCTTCATTTGCTCTCAGCTGCTGGATAAAGGAGTGAGTAGCGCGACAACTTTAAGTTAATCACCGAGGGTAAATCTTCGATTCGGGAGCTCTGAGCCCAGGAGGAGGACCCTGTTAGCCAAAACAGCCTAATAACCAGCTCGCAATTAATTTACGCCACCCGGTGCTCTCCCGAGAATCCAAATCATAGCGCAGGGTAAACTAGCTCCCACCGATTACGTACAGGTCTCCGCCTATTCGTTCCCGCTGTACTTCGTTCTACTTTAGTGTCTGCTTTCTTTTCACACCACACTGTGTGCCTAAGCAATGTATCGCTGGGGAAGGCCTAGTTTTAGCACGTTGTGTTTTCCTCGCCTATGCCCCGGTCCCTTTCATATGTGGGTAGCTAGAAATGACTGAAATCCATCTCATCGCCCTGATTGTGTTCTTTCCTCTGTCATGAAAACTTCTGGATCTTTACCGGAGCCCGATTTTGCGCGCTTTCTGCCAATATTTTCACTGTTCATTCCTGCTGCTCCTGCTGCTTGATACTCGTTTTCATACCTGGCGGGTCACTCTGCCTGCCTCCCTCTTTCTCTTACTTCGTCCCATCTCTTCTCACATATAATCAGTATTGCTCCCTTGTACGACTATCTAGCGCAACACTGGAAGTTTGCACTTCTGAATTTTGGGAAGGCTTTTCTTTTCACCCTATCCACACTCTCTGGTCATGAGAATATGGCTTTTAATGCGTTTTGCTGCCTTCAGGGCGGATTCTATTTTCCTAAAGGGCAAGAGGTTTAAAACACCGCCCAAACTGTCCAGCTATTGAACCGAGCTGCGTAAAATGCCTCAAGGAAGCATTTTACACCCTCTCCAAAAATGTGAGCACCCTAGCTGAGATTTGTATAATATGGCATGCTCAGACTGTTTGAAGCAGCTGATCTAATCATCAAATCGCTGTCGCTCATGTTAAAACAGAGGTATCAAGCATGGCTAGTTGGTTCATGCTTGCTTATAGTGTGGAAAGAGCTCATACAGATGAGGATGTGAGGTTCTAAAATACAATCAGAGCGCCAGAGTTTGCTGAGGGATGAACTGTTAACAGAAAACAAGCATCGGTACTCACGGCAACGCAGGCGCAGGCCAGGAGGATTGCGATCTGCAACAAACATTTAACGGTATTTAGAAAAAAGAAACTCAATGATTGATTTTACGTTTGTAGAAATGAGTGGTAACCTGCTCCCGAATTGCAGCCCTCTTATTAATGTCTGGCTACCTGTCAAGTAAAAAAAAAGAAAAAACAAGACGACGCATGAAAAAGTGTTCAAACGCCTATTTGCCCAGGTCTGAGCTAGAAGCTTTTGAACCGATTTTTCTTTAAGTGGCGCGTCCGTTCAACTTTCCACATCGTTGACCATTTAACTAATTAAGCCTGGTTAAACGGTCTACGTTTTGTGAAATCTATTCAGTACGTAGAACAGACAGCTCCACCTATGTTGTTGCGGCTGGTTAGCCTAGTTCAATATTAATGTAAGAGTTCGCCATTTTTTTTTTTTTGTTAACAACTAATGCTGTTCACGATTTCGATAGTAATTAGCATTATTTAGAATGGTCTATAAAACTTCATATTTCCGACTAGGACAATATGTTTTCAGTGTCCACCGTACTGCCCCGACTGGTCAGCCTTAGAGGATACGAATTTGTTGTTTCAAGCCAGACAAACCCACGCCGAGAACATACTGGCACAACGCTGACACAACCTTCCATACAAATTAGGGCGTGACTGAGGCGTAGCGCTAGGGGGGGGGAAATGAATGCAGCGGGCAAGAATTAAGCGTGATACTAGAGAAACTGCAAACTCGCAACTAACATTTCAGAGGGCACACGATAGACGACCGAACCGATGCCCACACGCCTACAATTATGACTACTACTATACATTTTAAAGAACGACGCCAGAACATTGGAAGTGGCCGATGATATAACTGTCATTCATGAAAGTTAATATTACAGAGGAAGAGGAATGAACGTTTATCTTGAGCAAAACGGGAGATGGCGGAGAAAGTGAAAATTTAGATGTTAATGCACGGCACGAATGTCTATGAACAAAAGTTGGTTAAACATCCTTTCGAACGGAACAGAGTTCACGTTGCAATAACAAATAGCTGCAGCTAAAGTTGAACTGGTAAAACATTTACGCTCAGTTAAGACGGATGATGATTCGGCAATTACACACCATGCCCTAGGCTCTTGAAAATCAATCGTTAAAAATATAGCAGAAGTGGACTCAGCGGAGGTGAGACTGAGGCAAGCAGATGAGGGGGAGGGGGACCGGAGACTGCACATGCGCAGTGGGCGACGATGGGTCCGAGCCCGTAATCCGAAGTCAGCGACCGAAGTCGGGGTTCAGGCCTGGGAGCCGCGAAGACGGTGCGTGGCGGGTACAAAATCCAGGGAGCGTGCAGGCGGCTTCCGGGGGTGCGTCTCACCTTGTGCATGGCTAGGTGTGGAGATTCACTCGGTGAGGACCGGTAGGCACTGGGGGAATGGCAAGTTGCGGATGACTTCGGTCCGGCTCATCTCCGCTTTTATACAGCTACAGCCGGCCACCGGCGCCCCTTCCGCCGCCAATCAGCAGCCGCTGTCCTACATTGCGCAACAGCCGAACCTCGTAGTCGCCAGTCTTAGGCACCCCACCACACAGCTACAACCACGCAGACAGCCTCTAACCCGAGACCCCCCTCCCCTCGGCCGCCTCACCTTTCCCCGCTGCAAACACTCTCCGTCCCTCGACGAGCGAAAACAACAGCATGCCTACTAGTTGTTGCGGCAGCCAGCAGCGTCCGAAGCCGCGACGCGTAGCCTTAGCCGAAGGGGGGGACGCGCCATGTTTGACCCCCCTCCTCTCGGTTTCAGCGATCACGGCGGCGGTGAGGGTTATCGCGAGAGGGGTCGACCCTCGTGCGGCCTGGGGCAGGCAACCCGTTATGGCAGAGTGGGCGGTCATCTTCCGCCGCCGGGGCAAGAAAGAAGAAAGTTGGCCTCCGCCGCATGACGCCAACGGCTTCCTCCTTTTCCTCCGCGCCGCCGGTGATCCTCGCGAGCGTCCTGATGCGGAGAGCGGTGCGCGCGAGCCGCTCACGGGACTCGTCGGCCGATACTCGCGCGGCCGGACGAACGGAAACGGCGCCTCCTGCTCGCGCCACGGGAGACCCTCCACGAGACGGACCCCTGCGGCCCGGGGCCGATCCGAGGGTTAGGAGAGGCGTAAGGCTGTTCGTGCCCGAGAAGAAGGCGATGGCTAGCTAGCCCGCGCGTCCGTTTTCCACGTTCTTGGCGTTGCTGTCGTTTCGCCGGTACGTTGTGCGCGCTGGAAAACAAGGTTTTAGCGAGTGTAATGCGGACGGTTGGGTGTCTTGGACTGTCTTCCGGTGAGCCTCGGAAATCTCGCTTGATGGTAGACGCGACGGTGGCCTGCACGAGCGAGGCGCCGAGATGTTGCTCTTGCACGCGCCCGTACTGTCGTTGGTCTCGTCAGAACCGCGCTGTTCGTATCGGCTTCCACTAACGGAGATTCTCTTTTGCCCGAGATAGTTCTTTGTTCGTATTCTTGACGGAGTTTGCCTTTTCAATAGGTTCGCTTTAAAATGTTATGTCGTTCCACTACGTATTGTTCACGTGCATGTTTGTGGCTGTAACTTTCGCGGTTGTCCGTTTGCGTTAGTAGCTGAATCTTATTCGGCTGAGGCCGAAGTTTAGCGTACTTTGATGAGGCATTTGTCATACTCCTGCTCGCCATTCGACCTTACTTGCCGTACACCTAAGACGACGAGATGAGTTACAGGGTGTTAATGGAGTTGTGTGGATATAGTTTGCGTTGTGAGGAAGGCAGGGAGAGACGAGTTGCTTCACGATATCGGCTTATTTTGATACAGGATATTGTTGTTGTCGTTAGCTGCAGCAGCTGCCGTGTTTAAACTTGATTTGCACGGAAACGTCCTGTAGAAATCAAATGCACCTGCGTAGTCCTTCATCTTCATCATTATTAACCTACCCTCGCTGCCTATATCTCTTCAGTGTTCATTAGGTCTCTCTATCTCCCTCAATGCAAAACATTGTCCTGTCATCATTAATCAGTAGAACACAACGAACTTTAAAACTGAGGAGAAAAGTTAGCTGTCAAGTAAAAAGGCGGTACCTCCAGCCGTTACTAACCACATTTCCGGTACTGTTCAAGCTCCGTGTATATGCGCCTATGTGACACTGATATTCCTAATTTCACGTTTATTTCCAGACTCAACACTCTTGAATGTCAAAAAAAGAGGAAATCACCCCTACTGCGTTCGCCGTGAAAGGTTTAGCACCACTCGAGATTTTCTTTTCTAGCTTCTTTCCGGAAATACAGGTTTCTTAGTGTAGCGCGCGCGTCGAGGAAGCCTGAAACGGACCAGTATCCTGAACATTCTCCTTCGGTCAGCAGCGCTCTGGAAAGATCGGACTTAACGCCTTTACTTTCTGTTTTGGTGTTTTTATTGTATCGTACTTTACTTTTATCACTTTAGATATTCCCCATCCGTATTATTATTCTGCATTTAGGTCTTTTACGTTCTGTGGTCACATGCGGCGCATTCCCAAGCCCTTAGCACCGTAACTGTTTGTCATTTAAAAAAAAAAAACGGTATGCGAAATTTTATTTTCTGTCTGTATTCCTATTCTTGTAAATCGGCGCACATATGGAGCTTACAAAGCTTTTTGGTCACACCCCCATAACGTGTAATCAGTTAAGCAAAAGAAAACAGAACTGAACATCCTATCGTGGCGGTGCCTGACCATTTCTTCGCACCGTTTCGTTTTCACCCAGTGTGTCGGAACTCCCAGCCCTGCATGAAGCAACGCGCACGGCGGAAATTTCTCACGGTTTCCAGCTACCATGATTTTCTCCCAGGCGCTCGCGAAGAATTGCCGAACATCTCAGTTAAGGGCCGATTCAATGGCGCCAGTATAGCAGATCGCAAGCGGCAAGCAATTGTGTGCTGCGCGCGTTTGCTAGGCTCTAGCTACCTCGTCACCTAGATATCACCCGACGCAGGCCAGATTGAGTAATGAATGGGAAAACCAGCTAAAAAAAGACGCAAACACAAGGAGAGACGAGACAACACACACACTGGTATTTGCGAGTCCTTTTTTTTTTTTTTTTTTTTTCCCATCCGTCAGCATGTACCAACTGGCCCAGCAAGCTGCACTTCAGTACATATTGAGTAAAGTGAACGGCAAATTGCCGCGCGCTCGTACCACATCACTGTCGTATGCGCGATAGGCATACTTTCGATATCACGGAAATGTTTACGCAGTCTCGCACCTTCAGTAGTTGCTGAACAAGTTGCACTTCTTGAGGCTGCAGCTGCTCGTCACAATAAAAAAGTGGCGCGACGACGCAATCGATAAGCTATTACGCTACTGCACACGGTCGCGAGTTAATATCCCGGTCGTGGCCGTATATCTCTCCTCCTAATCCATCTCCCTGTATTTTTGCACACATTTTCTACACAACCCGTATATGTATACACCGTGTTCAATTTTTTCGAGCAGGGTGAACATTGCACCTAACCAAGAAACTGGTTCATTTAAGTCTTTGGTTGTGCCACAAGGTTGACACCTTCATGGCTTCATCGCATTTCGATAGCTGATAAGCGCGGGTCTACCACACATGCCTTACTTAGAGTGTTTGGAGTACGGATGGAGACATTTTTCCGCCTGTCTCCGGATTTTTTTTCTGCGCGAGAACAGGTCAGCACTCCATAATCGGAACGCCAAGAGGAATTTCATTGACAACGAGCATGTCTGGTGAATGAAGTGATAAATTCATTAAAATAGGCATCGGAGACTGTCGGCAGTTCGTGACGCCGACACCTCCACTAGAAATTATTGTGCATAAGTGGTGGAAAAAATACAGCAGGAAATGCGCATAAAATGCCCATAAAAGAAAATGCGCAGAAAATGTGCATAAAAATGGTGCTGAGAAAGCACTGAACTAATTAACAAGAATATCAAGGGTATAGTCTACCACGCTGTATTTTTTTTCAAACACAGTTGCTCATTATGTGTACGCCCGCTGTAGTACAAATCAGTGACGCTTACTAATCCTTGAAGAGTCTCACTGGGGCCATTAACCATATCGGAGCACAAAACAAATTGGTAATGTGTTTATTTGATTACAAGGCGGTCGGGATTATAAGGCGAGGGCGCAGTTTGGAGAGTAAAAAAAAATCGCCATATACGTATGTGTGTACTGAGCTTCGAATATAAGGCGGGGTATGACTTATAAATTTTGCAAAAAAAAAAAAAACACATCGCCTTATATTTGAATAAATACGGCAGATTAGGCTCCATTAATCTTTCGATACAAGCAAAAACATTTGTTTCTGTGCATCCGCAGCACTACTGAGCGATCGCCACGCGCAGCTGGCGCAAGTTAACACGGCGACGTAATACCCTGCGGCGGCGGACTCTCGCGTATGTGCGGACCATTAAACCGTTGAAACGTGCGAAAATGAACCTCGGAACGCGGGAAAACGAATGGTCCTCTGCGCGTCGCCAACACTTCGACAAGGCCAACTGTCGGTTTTACTCCGCACTGGTCCTCCTTGGCATGGCTCGTGTAAGCTTGCACGCCTGCAAGGATAGCGCACAGGTCATTTGAGAGGTGGGATGGAGGCAGTTCCGGAACACTAATGGCAAAAATGGAAGAGCACAGCGAACAGAAGAACGTAGGAATGTCACGATGCGAAGGAGTTAGCTTTATAAAGACATATATGTGTAATGATGCAGACGGAGTGACATATATATGGAGTGAAAGCTTAAGGTAAATACGCTGAAAAGTCTGGGTTTATTTGTTATAAGAATAGCGCACCATTTTTTTTTTACTTAGGCCTGCGTTTATTAATACAGCGGTGCTGCACTGGCTAACTCCCCCGTTTTTTTTATTGCGTAGACAAAAAAAAAAAAAAAAACAGTGGTTGATTCTTCTGTCATGGGAATCGGTAAAACACGAAAGTGAACTGTGCAGCAAAATCTGCAGCTGAGCATGATTTGCGGGTCGGCAGCTGCCATGTGGGTGTGCTTGGCGAGCGACATCCTGCTGGCCGGTCGCTTCGGCAAAGGTGTACAGGTATCATTTCCGTGACGGATATGACGTCAGTGAAATCTTGGTGTATCCCGGCATAAAACACTTGCGTGTTAAAATATAAAGCCCGAAAGCGCGCAACCCTAAGCATAACATACTGTTTAGTAGAAAGGGTTGCTCCACCGCAAGACTCCGTGTGGAGGGGTGCACTTTTACAGGCCGCTTGTTTCGTTGTACTGGCGTCATTTCCGTGACGGATATAATGCCATGGAAATCTTTGTGCATACCGGAATAAAAGACTTTCGTATTAAAAAGCCGCTCCCTTTTTCCTAACTGCGGCCACCCTCTCCCTTCACCCACCTGTTCGGCTCCGCAGCGCTTCACATTTTCATAGAAAAAAGCGTTATTTACACTGAGAAAGTATTTACACAGCAATGCATTTGTGTTCAGAAGTGAAGCCGACTTTGAAAGGACTGGCGTAAGCTTGATCTTTGTAAACTAGCTTTCCCACATTATGTTGCCTACTTATAATGAAAACATGGCGAACGCTGCAGCAGGAGACAACCGACGACGATCGGGCCGCGGACGCCAAGAGTAAGCGCGATGTCCGTCGGGCCGCCGGGACTCCGAATACCGTGAGGCGAAAAACACAATGTCGGCGAGGTTACAGTCCTGCTGAAAGCTTCCTCGGCGCGACGGCGCGATTTCAGCGGGAGTTTGTGACGAACCAATGACCCCGCTCACAGCACCGCTAGTCATCCACCTTCCTAGAGTAAAATGGCGCTGAATATTTATTTAGTTAATTATTTTCACATATTACCGTCATACGGGGACTTGTGCACCGGCATAAACACTACCCGAAAGGTATACCCTTTCACGCGCCTCCTTGATTCTTATATAATCAAGGAGGCGCGTGAAAGGGTATACCTTTCGGGCTACGCCATGAACATAAGGTGAAACGTCTACTCCGTTCGTTCTTTCTCGTTGGTCCCGCGTAGCAGGTATCCACCGGGTATTTTCTTGTCACGCGTTCGGTTGATGCCCTTCAGCGCAGTAGGGAAGTCCAACCTGAAAAGAAAGCGTAACGAAGACGATCCAACTACGAATGCTACGCACTATATGAAAATTCCCCAGCAAGCAGTTTCGGTCTCGTTTTTTTTTTCTTTTCAATTTTGCAAGCATTCATTGTATAATAAAAAAAAATGCCACCGAAATGCGTACACATAAACGTTTGATTTATTTGTTGTAAGAATAGCGCGCCCTTTTTCTTTCGTGACCAACAAACAGTTTCGAGTTGAATTAGAAAATTGGTTGGTTCATATCTTAATACAACAGCACAGCAGCACTTGTGTACTTAGCGGATGTTATTACATACGGCGATTTAAAGTTTGTTTTCTTAACGGCCACGTGCTACGATGTTGTAAAAGCTGGAAGGCGGTAAACAAGATAGCTCCACATCGACGGCTGTGGCCTTTCCCGTTCTATGATTGGCTCCCTCCAGCAGACAGAAATTAATTACTCCGAAATGCAGTTCAAGAATCACGAGTCGTTTGAACATGTTTCTCTCAATCTTTGTCCGTCCTTCCGTCATTCCGTCCTTCTGTCTGTCTGTCTGTCTGTCTGTCTGTCTGTCTGTCTGTCTGTCTGTCCCTGAGTTTGTATGCGTGTGTGTGTGTGCGCGCACGTGCGTGCACAAGATGCGTATATAAGTCTTTGTGAGGCCTTTGATGATGATATAACAAGGTTAGATGAGACTTTTGTGCCGCAGTGAACACGCAGAAGCTGTTGATATTGTTACGCACACCATAAGTGCCGTATATTCGCCGATGCGTTTATGACATTTCAACGGTCAACCTTCTGAGCAAGCTGATCGGAAGAGGAGAACGAGGTTGCACTCCGGCTTGGCACCATCATTCACGGACCGCTCTACCATCTACGCTCGTCCTACACCGTCCGCCATGCTGGGCTTCCGGTCGCGCCTGGGGACCCAAGACGCAATGTTGCTGCTGCAAAGAGACGTTCTGGAGCCCCCCGGAGGGGTACCGAAGAAGGACAACCGAGCCGTCCTGGGCCTGGACCTGCAGAGTGCCTTCGACAAGGTGAAGCACTCGGCGATCCTGGCCCAGGTGACGAAGCTGAACATGGGACAGCGAACCTATGACTACATTCGCTCCTTCCTGACCCATCGCACGGCCAGGCTGGAGGTGGGCGGAGACCGACTGGAGGAGAGAGAACTGGGCAGCGTGGGCACCCCGCAAGGCTCGGTCATATCTCCGCTCCTCTTCAACCTGGTCATGATCGAGGTGGCGAACCGCCTCGAAGCGCTGGGACCGAAGATCAAGTACTGCCTGTACGCGGACGACGTCACCATTTGGGCGACGGGCGGCAGCGACAACGAAATCGAGACCGGACTGCAGGCAGCGGTGGACGCCGTCGAGGCCGCGCTCGAGGGCACGGGCCTCCGGTGTTCGCCGCAGAAGTCCCAGCTACTGATACTGCCCCCGCCGGGGCGCTGGAGGAAGCGGGCCGCCGAGGAGGCGGAACGCAACATCGTAGTTCGAGCCGGGGACGGGACACCCGTCCCGCACGTCCAGGGTCTGCGGATCCTGGGGATGTATGTGGACGCCCACCGCACCAACGGCACGGCTGCCCGACACATAACGACGAAGATGGGGATTGCGACGCGCCTGATAAAGCGCGTGGCGTCCCGTTCGAGGGGAATGCGAGAGGCGAGCCTCATACGTATGCTGCAGGCCTTCGTGGTCAGTCACGCAGCATACGCGGGAGCGTTCCACCGCTGGACGGAAGCGGAGCGGCAGCGGATCGACGCGGCCATCCGCAAGGCGTACTCGGGAGCCCTGGGCCTGCTGAACGGGACCAGGACGTCGGCCTTGCTGTCTCTGGGGGTGCACAACACACTCTCGGAGATCAGCGAGGCCCAGAGAACAGCCCAACTGGCGCGCCTGGGCCGCTCCGCGGTCGGGCGCCGCATCCTGGACCGAGTGGGCATGGGCGCCCCAGAAGCGCCGGACCCCGAGTCAACGCCGCTGCGGGACGAGACGACCAGACGCCTGATGGTGTATCCGCTACCCAAGAACGTGGACCCCACCAACAACGCGGAGAGGCGAGCGGCACGGGCAAAGGCGCTGCTACGCAAGTATCGCGACGAGGACGGGGCGGTGTACGTGGACGCCGCCAGGAGCAGGAGCCGTCCGAACACCTTCGCGGCGGTGGCGGTGACCGCCGCCACGGGGGAGCTGAAGACCGCGTGCAGCGTGTGCGTCCGGGGAGCGAGCCAGGCGGAGGAGGTGGCAATCGCCCTGGCCCTGAGCGCCCCGGGTGTACACACGATCCTGAGCGACAGCAAGACTGCAATCCGCAACTTCGCCAGAGGAGCGGTGTGCGAGGCTGCAGCGAGGATCCTGAGAGAGGACCGGAGGACGACGCCGGTCACGCTCAAGTGGTTCCCGGCCCACGCGGGCCGAGACCTGACACCAGACGCACCGAACCGCAACGAGGAGGCGGACGCCGCGGCCCGTGGTCTCGCCACGTGCCGGGACGCGGCGGCCCTCGCTTCCGAAGAGGCGGCGACAGTAACGGCAGAAGAGGATCCCCTGACGGACTACGGCGGAATCCTCAAGTGGCACCGCGAACAGCGACGCGGCTTCCCGCCCCCACACCGGGACTTAACCAGGTGGGAGGCGGTGAGGCTGCGCCAACTACAGAGACGGTGTTGACCCCGGCGCTCGCGCGCCACGTGTGCCCGGAACTCTTCGAGAGTGAGGTGTGCAGCATGTGTGCGCGGGCGACGGCTACCTTGGCCCACATCATGTGGGGCTGTGACAGTGTTGAGGACGGTGCGTACCCGCCACGTGTGAGACAGTGTGTGGGCTCTGCGGAGCCGAAGGACCAGAGATGGGCCGTCCAGCAGCTCGAGGCAGCTCTGGCCCTGCAGAGGCGAAAGGGAACCCCTAGAGGGAGCCCGAGTAGTCCGAGCGGGGCCGGGGCACGGTAGCCTCGGGATCTAGGCCCGACACACGCCTATAGGACTGTAGACGTAGTGTAAGACGGGGGTGCACCGCGCCCTGCGTGGCCGGATTTGCTCCCTCCCATGCCGGACGCTTTGAATAAAGTCTTTTCTCTCTCTCTCTCTCTCCGACTTCACTGTAAATAAATCCATCTCGTAACAATATATTCATCCATGTTATCTGTGGCCACATGCGGCTATGTTTTGGTTTTTTACGCACGTACTCGCCCACACACACTCATTTTCTCTTCGTCTCTTTCTTATGACTCACCATAATCCCCCTCCTCCTCAGTTGAAGGGCGATAGCAAAACAGGCGAGCTGCCTTCCGCTGATTGCCACTACACGCGCGGATAGAGTCGTCACACGAGTCATGACCCGCGCGGACGCCATTGGAAGGGACTTCTGTGTTCCGTACGTGCGTCATCCACAATGCGTTACAACACGGCCATATATTGCCTCCGCGCGTTCACGCCGTGCCGGAGTGTTGAAAACGCACGGACGTATTCCCACTGCCACCGGAACGCATCGGTAGCTGCCGCGAACGAGCCTCCCTACGGCTAATAAACAAAAGATCGCAGAAACGAGTAGTCCGCGCAAGCTCCCATCGCCATTGCCTCACTCGATTAAAGGCGCAGCGACGGACACGAGCGTGCACAATGTCCCCCTCTTGCGCTGCTGGTGGTCAGCGCGGAACTGCTCGCTCGAATAACCGCGTTCGACAAGCGTTGAGCGACGAATGCGAGAAGCAATTCAAATGCTTTCTCAATGTCTCCTCGCGCACAACTAGCGTGGCCGCCTGCTAACCCGCCGGCGAGGAGTTAGGAGCGGCTGGCGGCGATGATGCGGAAGACCTTTGTTCATTGTCGTTTCGCGCACAAACTGAACGCCGCGCACTGCACTACCGTACAGCATCAAGGTTTCAAAAAAGGCGCGTCGGAACTCGTGGTTCACGAAAAGCCTCTCAAACAGTATTAATCAGTTTACCGAACAATTTCATACAGTTAGATGCCTCAACCTCAAACAAAATAGCTTCAAACCTCAACCAAAATAGCTCTACCACTTTCTTACAATTTACTTTCATTATTGCTCGTTCACTGATGTAATTACCAAGGCACAGGGAAAATTTAGTTGCTGCAGGCTATATATTCCTAGGTTTAAATACATGTCTTACTGCTTATTGCTCAACAGCGAACGAATAAACCATGGCTTTCGGGATTATGTCTATGTTGTCCTTTCAATTTGCTTTTATCAGGATCGCCAAGTATCGATTATGAACAATGGATCATTTCAATAACGGTGCGTATCCCACAAGGACCTATGCTCGGCCCACTACTTTTCTCCCCACACCGGAACGAGACAATATAAGTACTAGGCTAATATGTAATGCTAATTCACGATAATGAAACGACAAATTCCCTTCGACAATCTGTCAAGACAATGTTTTACGACTGTTTTTTATTACGTTCGCGTGAACAAATAGACGTGGAAATAAAATTATTCAGTACGATTGACGTGCCTTTGTTTAGCACAGCGCGATTTTCAGCGTTTGAAATGAAACGCATTTTTTTTTTCTTAGTTACTCTTCTGTTTTTTACGCAGTCGATTGTTATTATCACACATAATATGCTTACAGAGGACAAACCATTAAACGTGAAATGTCTTTCTTTACGGCGAAAGGAGTGTTTACGCACCGAAGCTGAACTTGTGTTATGAGGAGCGTCGTTATAAAGGAATGGGAATTAATTTAAACCACATGGGAATCTTTAACATGCGCCAAAATCTCAACACAGATGGAAAAGCTACCACCGCGGCCGGGATCGAACAAGTGTCCCTGGGCTTAGCAGCTTAGCGCCTTCGCCAGTGACCTACAGGGGCCCTGTAACATAAAATCAAGAAATCGGTGTACCCAGGAGCCTTTATGTCCCAGGACATAAAGTGCACCATTCGCTTTCCCAACTTTCCAACCTTCCGTAGCTCAAATGTCAGCGAAAAAGGTTACATCAGGGCTTCCAATTCAACGTCAAGGTCAGACCGTGCGAGAAAAAGCGAAGAGTAAACCATATGCACGTTGGCGGGACGGGACTCCCTCTCTCGCATCAGGCGTAATTGGGACGCACAAATGAAGCGCTGCGTTCGGGCAGGCGTGCACCACACGCAAGGGTCAACGGAAACAAAAACGGAGACTCGCCTCAGCTAAGTGTCCATTGTTTTCGCCGTTTCCGAGTCCTCGCCTCGCTTTCCCGCCGCTTCCCACAGCCGTTCTGCGGCCACCCCTGCGCGGCATCTCCCCCACAGCGCGCGCGGATCATCCCGCCGTGGAGAAGAAAACCAACCGCGGAATCGCCCACACGCAGCTACAAATCATGTCCGGGCATCGCCGAAGCATGTACACACTCCCGCGCGCGTACCCGAGCGTGCGTAATAGCCGCGCTTTTCGCCCAGTCCTTCCTTTCTTTCGTGCTGTTTAATTTTGCCGCCCCAGCGCCGTTCAGAACGGGCGCGCGTCTCGGCTCACGCATCAAAAAGAGAAAGGTCGTCGCGGCAATTACCACGATCCCGGCTCACAATAGTTGTGCGCAACGCTTGCGGGGAGCGCAAGACGTGTGGGGATGCCAGTTCGGCCCCCAAGCTCACGATGGCGCTGTCCCCGATGCTTACCTGCTCGTACCCACGCTGTATACACTACACCATGCACGTGACATCTAAACCCTTCGACAATTCCTTATACGTGCACGATGCTTTGTTGGCTTTTCATGTTTTTTTTTTCTTTTTTTTTTGCGCAGAAAAACAAAACTAGAGAACATTAGTAGCTACACATGCTGCTACTGCTCCAATGACAAAAAGCATGCGTAGATTCTACCCCATTATAGTCTCGTGCAGTACTATAATTAGGTGCAGGAAGTAACATATCAAGTAGCTCAAAGCAAGCGTTGCTTAATGCTTCCGACATGGCGAGGCCAGTGGCCTACGTCAAGGATATATATCCACACAGTGCCCGTTTGAATTGGGGTTCGAACAGGTCACTAACGAAGATAGCGAGTTGCCAATCACAAGAAAGCGGCGTGTTCCTTGCCCTTCACCGTATGTACTGTATTCCGGGTACTTACACGGAATAAAAAAAACGTCAGCTAAACAATCCTTCGTCTCCCCGTGTTTTTGACTGGAATAGAAATAACCCTCCTGGGACTTCCAATTCATCACATTAACCGAGTGCATGATGGTTGCGAATTTTTTTCGAATGGGTCTTTACGCTACAATAATATTTTTATCTTAATCTTTCTTCTACTCCATCTGACGGTATACAAGAGGGCTTCGAAAAGCACGCACGGAAGCTGCTGCTTTTACACTACCGCCAACAAGAAATGAGATGTAAGAACCTTTCGCAAAAAGTGAGAAAATTTCGCATGGTTGGTTTTAGCCTGGAAATTTCTCACTGTGGTGAGCGCTTCACGGCCGAGAAACAGGCATCTAACCAGTGGGCGTTTCGTCTCGCATGTTCTCCAGAATGCACGACATTCTTGGCAAGGTGTGAAAGTCGAACAAGAGCGTGGCCCCATCCATCGCAACCTGCCCGAGTGGTTGGTTGTTGGCGTGCAGTCACGCTTACAACGCAGCGTTGATCGCCCTCCCGGGCGGAAGAGCAGCGCCGTAATGACCGCGCTCCGTCAAGCTTACTTCCGCTCACACCTCGCTCATCTGCATGAACGAGCTTCACGCGTACGCGCCCGACGCATCGGTATGCCACGAGCGTGCTTCTAAGCTGACTTATGTAAACTTACAAGGACCTTAGCCCAGGCACTGCAGGTGCAAATTACGCTGTTTGCCCTAAATGTTTCTGCGAACGATGGCGCACTGAGATTGATTCATCTTCTACGGCCCTGGAATATTAATGAATACTCGCTTCCCCACCTCTTATTCTTTTGTTAGTTTTTTTGTGTGTTTGGATTATTACTGACGTGCCTGTCAAGCAATCTGACAATCTACACGTGTGCGTTCACGCGTGTCTCCGAACGGCAGGAGCAGCGGAATCCTGGTGCTTCTACACATTCTGCTCGATCCTCACATTAGTCAGGATGGTTGTGCGAGAGCTGAAACGCCCCCGTCTCTCACGCATAGGGTGCCATTTCTTCCTTGCAGTAACGATGCTTAACCATACTGCTCAGAAGGAGGCAAATGACTGCCAAGTTTATGGGTGGCATTCTTCGGTGACTTCGCCCAGGCCATGACTTCGGTGACTCCTCCGTCAGCGCCTTGTGCTGTAGTTTCTTCCTTCCGTGTCCCCATCTGCGTGCTCTGGTAACCCTGTTAATATCAATCACCAACTAGCCCACCAAGCCGTCCTCGTGAACTTCCCCCGAGAATCTGTCTCTCCGTCTACACGCAACGCGCGACACGAGCCGCTCCATGAGTACACACGGGACACAACGAATGTTTATGGAAGTTCTGTGTCCTTTAATTAATAAAAGACCTTAAGGCACAAGGCGCGTCCAAGCAATCATACGTAGAGGCGTTTGAGGTGAGACGAGCCCCTGAACAAAATGCTTCCAACACACTATCGGGCAATGCCCACTTGGAGCTTTCTGCCCTATTTCTTTCTCCGCATTCGCCTCTCTCTACTGCCTGGCTTCTCCTTCTCTTTTTGTTTTAAATGCGATAGCAATAAAAGGTTAATAGAGAGAAAAGGGCGGTGTCAGCGTTGTCTGGTGCCTGTAGCCGGTACCTTAATTTCCATTGGTTGCGACGCGTTACATAGTGCGTGGCTCAGAAATAAAACACAAAGAAAAAAAGAAAAAAAGGCGCGCTGCGTGCCTCAGAAATAACTCACTCCGCGGCACAGCAGTCACCAGCCACTCAGGTCACGCAGCGGGAGGGGCATGCAACTGGACACTTAACGGTGCTTAATTGGACATTAATGCTTTCGCATCAGTACAGATCACAAGAAATTTGGTGCACTCAGATTTTTTGTTCTTTCTCCCTGTTCATAATTCCGTTTCGGTTTCTTACTTCCTTTTCTCGCCAATCATTGTCGCTTTTGTTTCAGCCTTCAGTGTCGTTCTCATTTTTCATAATCCTTAAGGGTCCCCCATCTGCTTCTGCTTTATCTCCTTGTTTTTTGGTGTCTCTATTTTTTCGCTTCGTTCTTATCGTCCCCAAGGCAAGCTGTAACAAATGCTAAGCTTAGCACTGCCCAGAACGTTCGTGCACAAATCTGCGCTACACAACAATTTTAAACTGGCCCTGTTCACCCTTGTGCGTCATTGATTATACTGTTAGTTCGCTCAGTCATAGCACCCCAACTTTGTTTTTCTGTGTAACCGCATTAGCATTACTACTGGCACTCCCATCATGCAGACTTATTATACTACAAAGGAGACAAATTAAGGATCTCTGACGGCGAATTCTCTTCAGGCTATTCAGAAAATATATTGTGACAACGTGAAACACCTTTCAGTACTAAATTAAGTTTATTACAGAAAACCTATGCTCTAAAATAAGCTGACGAGATGTGGACGGTGAAGACGCACTCTAGCAATGAGACGTGCACAGTTGACAGTTAGCGAATCGAATGCCACGGCGTTTGATTTTTGCATCAACTTTGTTCCTAGAAAGTACAACGAGACCGAAAACATCGATCAAATTTATACCCACCTTTCTGTCTCAAAATTCCGAACTCTCAGGAATCCAGCAAAACCACTTCAGGAGAATGATATTTGGCATAAAGTAAGAAGTCAACGTGAAGATAAAAACACTAAAAGAACTTTCCAGGATTCTGGTTATTTTCTGTGTAATTCGCTGTCAAATCTTACTCCCCGTGAATTTTTATGGTATAGTTTCCATGGCCCAGGAACCTAGTCGCGCCACGTGCGAGACTTGAAACTGTACACAAAGCACGTTTTTACCCCCAATATTAGCTGCGCAAAAAAATTTGACCTTTCGCTAAATTACTACAGAGTAATTACTGTTGAAAGGACTGCCATGAGCGGGAAAGCTGCACATGTAAAATGATAAAGTCGACCAGTGGACACGATGAAACGATTCGGTTTCACAAAAAATAGTAGCTCGTAATCTGACACCGATAACAACAAACACATGATTCGGTGAAGGACCTGATAATAGCGATTTGTGCCTGGACGCTGGCAACAAAACAAACAAAACACCTAGAACCCGAGCTCTGCGGCAGAATGCTTGGTATTCCTTGAAAAGCCCTCAGAGGCATCTCTCTCCAACTAATTATTTTGTTAGAGGTGCACACGCACGTATACGCGTGGGTGCGCAAGAAATTAGGCGGTATCCACTGCTAAGAGTATTTTACGTGCTTAAATATGTGTTATCGACGCCGAAGTTACTGCTAATTTGAATATCGTAATAACCTCTGCAGCATGCACATGCGAGGCCACATCGCTTTTTTTCCTCCTCCGATAATGCCGGGTCATCAGCTGTAGGCGTAAATCATGGCATACAGGAACTTCGTATGGCGTCACCCGCTGAGCGAACACTACAAGCTTACGGCACACGCCGCAAAGCTCCTGCTAAAGCCTCCTGCAAGCACAGAAGTTCACAAAGGAAAACAGAAAGGTGAGGACAAGAGAAAACAAAAATATTAAAAAAATGTAGTCGCATGAACACACGAAAACATTTGTTCAAACGCAACGGGCAGGTGCTTACTTTTGAGTACAAAGGTCAGTTACGAGGCCTAGGCCTACACATCATTATTTCTTCATTCGTGAGCAGCAGCTGCTACGGTTAGGGCGGCTACAACCAGGATCATTTATTACTGCGAAGCAATCTTTACCAGCTTGCATCGCTATCTGTCTGGCCTCGTAACGAAAGAAGGATCCAAAACAGCGCCGCGCGTGCACTGAGGAGCGGCTGAACGCACTTTTTCACATTTGCACACTCTTCCTTAGGGCAGCGGACGCATGCGCACTCGGATTCCGCTGCAAATGCTTGCACCAAAAGGAGCTGCAATTGCGTCTCACGTGCACGGATGAGCGGCAGTATTCACTCTTTCACAATCGCACTCAGTCAATGAAGCAATCGCTCAAAACGGACTTTGAAGTGACGCTTTCCAGTTACGCTGGCTGCAGTGATTGCGTCTTGAAACGTTAGGACAACACAATCTTGAGGGGCTCGTCGTGTCGGATGAGATGGGGCCTCACAAGCAACGGCCGGAGAGCGCAAGGTGAGACCCGAAAGGATGCGGGAAGTTAGGCGTGACCGCGTGCCTGAACAACCATCTACCGCCGGGCCCATGCCTGTGCTTCGAGAAGCACTTCATGCAAGACGAGTTTGCCGTGTCGTGCAGCACATGTGATCGAATGTGGTACAAGTCGAACGTGAGTTGCTGTCTGGCATCATAACAATGTCTTCCCTCTTCTTGTAGGTGGCGTCATGATTGCTCAGATGCGATGCTTCGGACACCATGGACATACAGTGCAGTGTTTTCTGCAACACTTTCAACGACGATAGTCTTTCTTAAGCTACTTATTAAACGTGAAAAATTTGATCAATCTGTCTGTCTCTCTGTCTGTCTGTCTGTCTGTCTGTCTGTCTGTCTGTCTGTCTCTCCGTCCGTCTGTTTGTCCGTCCGTTTGTTTGTCCGTCCATCTGTCCGTCCGTCCATCCGTCCGTCCGTCCCTCGATTCGGCCTTCGGGATGAAAGTTAAAAAAGAAATCTTGAACGAGAGGTTGTTTATATAGGCAAAGCATTTCCAAAACCCTAAATCCGGAAACGCATTTCATATTTGTCAACAATGTTCAGCAAAAAAAAAAAAAAAACATTGGGCCAATTTGAGATAAAACATCAACACATAAGTGGTATTTACAATGTTCCTTTAATTAAAAATACATGGCTGATTTATTTTTGCGATGGCAAATAAAACAAATATGCTTCTAAAACAATATTTTGACCTAGAAATACAAAAGCCTCGTGCGAGCCTGGGCCTCGACGCGGTGATTCTAGTGTTCGAAGTACAACAGTAGCGCAAGGTTCCGGTAAATGGTTCGAGCAGTGGAGCGCGGAAAAATTGAATTGACTTTAGCAAGCCTCCTTCCTGTTTATCGTCGGAGGAGCGAGACAAAGGGAGATATATTCGTGGGGGGAAAGAAGAGAGGCATTTTAAGTGGCAGAGCAGGCAGAAGACTATCGTCTTTCGACATTGGCAGCGAAGTGATCAGATACGCAGCCAAGTTCTTTTTTTTTTTTTTTCATCGTGGTGTGAAGCGCCATTTTACAGTTTTGGTCATGTAAGCATTAACATATAAGCAGAGTTCGTGGAACTTTTTATAGCTGCGGAGCAACAGAAAAAATTTCCTCTTTTAGGTCGTGGTGATCTGTGCTGTGTACTGCATGGTGCCGATGGAAGAGGTGTGAACTTCGGCGCTTTCGAGTTTACCTTCGTAATTAGCATTCACATGAACCTCCTTCCTTTACTTAGTTCACGGACGTATAAAATTCTTGTGACTTTTCAACGCCACTTGCAATGTCGTTCATTTCTACGCGCTCTTACAAGTCTAGAGACCATTCTTTGACATTCTCGCGTTTTATCCTGTTCATTTCCTAAAACTTGGATTAAGCAGCGGTAAAGTCCGAGCCAATATTTAATAGGCGCACGGTCGTCCAGGGAAACTGAGCGTGGCCTGCGTACGCACGCGTCGAGCCGGTCTCTCTACGTGGCTGGCCTGGACCTATATCCCCCGGAACGCGCCGCATTTGCATAGGGATGCCGAGGACGTTCGTGATAAACGATTAGGCTTACCGCCGCGGGATCAAAGGATACTGAAGCACGCCGCTGGAAACCGAAGCGAGAGGCGGCGTACACGCACTTGCAGCTGCCATTACGATTACATTAACGCCACGTCAGCTGCGCTTAGTTCACGCCGAAGGTCCCGGGATGCACTACTGTCCAAATACGTTTCTGTGTTTAGTTTTTCGCGGTTTCCAATCAGTGTAAAATGGTCATTATTTAGGAGGTTGGGCTTCGGACGAGCATGGGCGATCTTTCATTTCTTTTCTAACAATGAAAAGAACGTCGACCTGTCCGGAGGCAAGTATACGTCATATTTGCAGAGGTGAAGCATAAATACTGATACCCAACCGAGAATTGATCATATTCAGGCACGGTTTCGAGCCAGGATGTAATCTATCTTGATACAGCATGCGGGTTGTACGCATTTATGAATGCTCTTCACTACAACCAGTAGCACGCTTTGGCTTATTTCATTTCTCTTTACATGTCGATTTATTATTTGTATTTGCACACGTCACTCTCCATTTAGTCATTGAAGTGCACTACTTTGCAAATGGATGAATTTCTGCTGAAGCAAGCGAACGCCGATGGCACAACTAAAGCTCTCTTAACTAAGCTTGCTTTAGTTTACTAATCCATCCCGGTGCAGTAATCCAACACCTTTACAGGACTGAACTTAAAATATGGTGAAAATAAAACAATGTATAAAATGTGCCCAATTTTTAATTCGCAGTTATGTTTTCACGCTGGTAATGGATATTGAGGTTGTGCTGTCCACGGAGTCACTCTGAAGTTCTCTCGCACGAAGTTGAAGCCTACGTTGGCTGACCTTTTGAAAAGTACTCAACCGAACCAAGTAGCTCCTTTGTAAAGATGATCCTTATGTGTAACTTGTTTATGAAAAAAGTGATAAATCCAGGACGCGGGCTGTATCGAAGTGCTGCTTAACGTAACGTATAACGGCCGCTATACACAGGGCCCGCACTGTCATGCCCATGCCTTCACATGTATTTTGTAGCAATATCTTGTGTTGCGTGTAAATTACAATTATTGTTCTTGAACCACTATACTTCAGCTGGCGAGGAACAGGAATATAAGTTTGGCGATCTCAGCGTGCTTGCTAATAAACGCGACATCACGCACAACTCCCCTAGTTCCCTTATAGTTTTGAAGTAACAGGCAATGTCAAGACGGTTGCTGCGGTATCGACTGCGCATTACCTTCGTGTGCCAGGCATACCGATTCCATTAATCAAAAAAAGAACGCTCGAGTTCTTGCATCAGGTGTTGCATCGAGTATTCAGCAATCTACCTGAGCTGCCGGGTTCCATCAGTATGCACTCCTTCACACAGCAGGCTCGCACAGCAATTTCCAGAAGGCACCTGGACTCGCCAAGTGTGAACAAGAGACTTTACATCGTACGTGGCTGAACGTCGCCTAGCCACGAAACTTCCGCCTCGAGCTATAAAAGGCCACTCCATCATCCTGTATTCATTACGGTACGTACGTGAGGACGAGGTCGGCCCCCTTATTTGTGGATGTCAGCGATTTTTATAACCTACGTCACTCGCAGTTCCTTTGGGACTGCCGCTTTCCGTGCGAGTAAAACTAAGGAACGTACTGGTACCAGGCATCTGGTCGCAAGGAACGAAAGCTCTGTTCACGTACTTGAAAATACCAAGACCGGACGAGCTTCTGAAAATACATTGATCCTGCGCGCACATCATCATCATTATCATTGCCACCACCGTCATAGCGGCAGTCGTTAAAGTCGTCGTCCTCATCGGCATAGTTACAAGACTTTTTATCAAAAAATTTTAAGTGCCACTACCTTTTTCGTTCACATATCAAGTAGAAAATGAGGCGTCCTTGCTCGACTAACATTAAAACTATTTAAAGATCTCTCACATTATTTCATCATATATCAACCTTAACATCAGTGCTGTATTTAGGAGCAGTTTAATGGCGAGTGCGTGTTGAAGCCGCGTTTTTTTAGCTTATTCAGATGGAGTAACCGGATCACAGGAAGCCAACCTCTGCCTTTTCCACCAATATATTAGCAACAACCAATGATGTAGCCGCCGAGATCTGTTAGAAAGTGCTACAGTAATTGAGTCAACAAGCGGCGCGATTATGGCTCGAAGACACTGCTCGCATACCTATACGGTGGGCTGCACAAAAAAACAAAACAAAAAAAGAACAGACACAGAGCGATAAGAAATTACGCACAGGTTTCCAAACTTGATAAACTGTAACATATCGAGGTTAACGGCAGAGGGGGCACAAGACCGCCAAGAAGAAGAAAGAGGAGACGTCGGACCGCAAAGGATTTCCGCATCACGAACTTCGGTGCGGCGCGGCATGACCCACGGAGAGATCAATGAATTCGAGCTTGCGAAACGCGCCAATAGGCCCTTTCAACACCGCGGAGAAGAGAAAAACGGCGCGTGATTCATGCATTTCTAATACCATCAGCGCATCATCATCGTCGTGGCGACTCGAGCGAAATAATTTAGAGCGTCCTCGGCAGTCAGCCTGTAAGACAAAGGAGGATGCGGAGGTTACGTATACGCTCCCCCTATTAGCCGACTCGGCTGGCCTATACAAGGAGGGATAGACTTGGAACGATGTCCGCGCCCTTTGCGAATGGGTCAATGCCACACGCCGTCTCTTTTACGCAGGGTGATTCAGTACAAATATTGATTGTGTCAGGCATTGAGGTTCGTTCCAACGCTGCCTGCGCAAGCGCGTAGCGCTAGAGAGAGAGGCATTCGATGAAAAAGATGAGACGGATGGCTCGTTGCCTCAGCGCTATACGCTCCACTGAACACGCACGTATACACGTGTACAGCTTCCCGAGTTCGCAAATGGAGTACGAACTGGACTAGAATGTAGCCTTCACGAGTGGTGCTGGCTGCAGCAAACAACGTGACCGTTAGCACATCTTTAGACAGCGATGGTGTGGAAAACAAGCTGCGTTGGAGAAGAAAAGGTCCACGTTCCTGTTTGAAGCGAGTGTGCTAGAAGTCACCAACGGGTGAAAAGCGAACTCAGATACCTCGCACCGATTTCTGCGATACTTTCGTTCACGGAGGCCAAATACTACTAGCCTAGTTTTATTCTGCTTTCGAAATGCAATTGCCCAACTTGGTTATATGAACACTTTAACATGCAATTTTATCCTCAGAAATATTTTGAAATGTATGTTGAGCTTACTCTTCTTGTGTACAAATTGTTTTAGCTGTTGCATACACACAGTTGTCAAGGGATTCCGTGGTTAAGCCACTACAGCCCGAAGCGTTACAATGGACAGACAGACAGACAGACAGACAGACAGACAGACAGACAGACAGACAGACAGACAGACAGACAGACAGACAGACAGACAGACAGACACATACTGCCATTACTACAACAACAGCTACTACTTGTAATGCCACAGGAGCATTAGCGTTATTTCATGGACTTTATAGTGGAAAGCGGAATGCATTGAATCGTTTCGTGAGCGATAAGAAGCGATCAGTGTCTCTCTGTGTAGAAGCCCCAAAAGATAAAAGCCAAAACTTATATTTAATTACTGTATTTATCCTTTACATATAAGCCATTGCAGTATCTTTCAGTCGTACAGTAAAGCCCGCTTATATCGAACAGCGTGAGAATTGTAAAATAGTTCGATATTGCAAAAATTCGATATAGAAAGTGAAGCAAAAAAAATTATGAGAGCAATCTTGCCGACGGCGTCACGAGCTAACGCTGAGCTCTTACCACCCTGCAGTTCACTATTGATACGACACTTTTTCGGAAAGAAAACATTAATTTATTGGGGTGGAAGAACTGCGTGAGTGCAGCCTGCTTCTTGGAGCGCAACGCGTTGCTAGTGACTGCTTGCTCCACGGTATCTAGACAGTCGACAAGCACAAGACCGCTGCCCTCAATGGAACTGCAGTATCGCCGTAGTAGAGCCACAGCAGCGACGGCTTCGCTCGTGCTCGGAAGCAGTACTGAGTCCTCGGCGTCTTCAACATAGCGGAGACAAGCATGGATACAAGCGAATAACGGCGAACCCAGCGAACCGAGCAAGTGCGAGCAGCGAGTGGCGCGGACTTGAAGTTCGGTGACACCGCAGCCCGCAGCGCCCGACGTGGCGCTTTCGGATCCAACGGCATGCATGCATGGAGCTGGTCCACTCTGCCATGGCTGGTTTCGACGCGCCACCGCTGCGCGCCGATGTATTGCGGGAAAACCTGCCGCATGCCTAAGGAGAGTGAAAAATCCCGAGCGGTAGAGTTCGATATATCCATTGTGAGCAAAATCGCGCTCGATATACAAAGTTTTAAATGCATGTATTTTATACCAGAATTATACAAGGGTTCGATATAGGCAATAATTCGATATATCCGTGTTTGACATAAGCGGGCTTTACTGAACTAGAGTTTTGTTTTCACGAAAGGTTTCGCCGTTCCCATTAATTTGGCTGTTGATTATGGGGCGACATAATCCTACGGTGTGAAATGCAATTAACTGTTCTCCTGGTAGTTCGGAAATTCAACTAAGTCCTTTGCATCCACTTAATCTCTGTCTGACTCTCCCACTCTGCCCCTCCCTCCCTCCCTCCCTCCCTCCCTCCCTCCCTCCCTCCCTCCCTCCCTCCCTCCCTCCCTCCCTCCCTTTCTCTTTATTTGTCCGCCCGCATGTCCGCCATCATCATCGTCATCATAATCACTTGTTCCCTTAGGGACCCCTTGCAGGGTATTGCATAAGAGAGGAAAGCGGTGCAAGACAATAATACAGACATCGCAAACAATGGTCATGTAAGATGGCAACGAAAAGTAACAACCACTGAAAGACACTAAAATTACGTGCATACCGAAGAAACGAGAAACGGGATATTGCATGATTAGTTGAGGATATAGGAAGTTAGTAACTCGCGGAATTTCGAAGGATTTCACTCTGTAACGACAGATTCTGGAAGGGAGTTTCCTTGTTCTATTCCTACTCGAAGGAAAGATTTGTTGAAAGCGTTAGTGGAACCATGAAGTCTTTGGACGCTCAAAGAATAGAACAAACGATGTGATGAACGCACGGGTGGAAGTAAGCGAAGAATGAAAGTCAGGAAAGTTAAAGAATAACTTATGGAATAGGCAGAGTTGTGAAATTTTGCGTCTTGATGCTAGAAGGGGCAGTCCAATAGATGATTTTAAGTTGGTAACGCTAATAGTGTTGCCGTAATTCGATGAGATGAAACGGAGGGCACGGCTTTGAACAGCTTCTAATGTGCCAACCAGGTACTTTTGGTGCGAGTTTCAAATTGTAGAGACGCGCTCTAATTTGTTCCGTATGAAGATTACGTATGCTATTTTACGGATCGATGGAGGAGACACGTATAAGGGCCTTCTAGGTAGTTAAGGGAGTTTGAAGCATCGTCTGTCAGTTTTAGAAAGCGGTTCGACCAATTTAATTTGGTAGTGATGGTAACGCCAAGTTAGGGGTAGCTGTCGACCTCAGATAGATTAACTAAGCATAAAGAGTAATCACATTTAGTTGTAAAGCGT
This sequence comes from Haemaphysalis longicornis, assembly GCF_048455015.1. Classification (NCBI taxonomy): domain Eukaryota; kingdom Metazoa; phylum Arthropoda; class Arachnida; order Ixodida; family Ixodidae; genus Haemaphysalis; species Haemaphysalis longicornis. The sequence continues at coordinate 19,164,464 of NW_027526460.1, read as the reverse complement.
TTCTGAGTTACGTGCATGAACTTGCATTTGCTAACATATAGATTCGTTACCCTGCGCGAGCACCATTTTTCTTCCGAGGTTAAGTCATTTTGCAGAATAAATTGGTCGTTGCTAGTAATGACGCGATGGTAAATAACACAATCGGCGAAAAGACGAATTAAAGATGTAATGCCTGTTGGAAGGTCGTTTATAAATACTAGAAAAAGAAGTAGGCCAAGTATGGATCTCTGAGGAACACCGGATATTACTTTGGTAGCACCTGAGAAGCGATCTCCAACACAGATAAAGTGAACGCGATCTGTTAGGAAGCCAGTAATCCATGACAGGATTAGTGGGTCGAGATGAAGGCATAAAAGTTTCGACACTAGTTGTTTCTGAGGGACGCGATCGAATTGTTATTTGTTCGTGTTAGATGTTTTGTTGTTTCTTCGCTATTTGTTTCTTTTGTGCAGCAGCGGAAAAGTGCGAAGCGGATATGTGCTGCGTTGTTCCTCGACGTTAAAGGGGCCTACGATAACGTGGAGCACGATGCGATTTTAAAGTACTGCAGGCTGTGGGGCTCGGTGGCCGGGTCTACCAGTGGATGCGGAGCTACCTCATAGAGAGGTCATTCTTTGTTATGACTGCAGATGGGGTGACATCAGCTCGTGGTGTTCCCCAAGGAGGCGTCCTGAGCACTACACTGTTCAACCTTACACTAATTGGCCTGATTTCTCGCCTTCCAATGAGGGCTCACGTGTCGATATACGCTGACGATATATGTGTTTGGGCAGATGGCGTGGCTCGTCGGCATGTGCGCGCCCGACTGCAAAATGCCGCAGACTTGACGACCTCATATCTACACGGACAAGGGTTGGAAATATCCAGCAGCAAATGCGCCGTGCTTCCGTTTACACGAAAGCCTATGTATGCATACCCTTTGCATATTAATGGTGAAAGGGTGTCGTATGTGAGAAATCACATGTTTCCCGGCATAGTTGTCGACAGAGGCCTTTCTTGGAGCGCTCATGCTAACGTTCTAAAGGAGAGGCTCTCTGCAGTGGTGCATGTGCTCAAACTCATCGGCGGCAAGACGTGGGGAGTCAATGTTACAGCTCTACAACGCGCTGTTCTTGGGCTATCTGCGATACAGTGCCCCTGTCCTTTCTGGAGCGTGCCGCACAACTACTCGGTCACTTCAGGGTATACAAGCTCAGGCCCTGCGAACCTGTCTTGGCCTACCACGATGTACGTCCACAGCAGCGATCATTGCCCTGGCTCGAAATCACCCTTTGGCAACCTTTGTGGACGTTGAAATACTCAGGACGCATATTAGACACATCGCCCGTCTACCTGATCATCACCTCGCGGGAATACCAGCGACCCGTCCCCGGGCGTCGTTCGCAAGGGTAGTAGCTGCCCACAACACCAGCATTCCATCGAACTACACGACGGCGATGAGACCGCTCGTTCCGCTGTGGTGTGTGATACAGCCCCGAGTGTGCCTAGATATCCCAGGAGTGACAAAAAAACGTGATCTTCCAATTCCGGCCCTGCAACAGCTCGCTTTGACGTACATGCACGAGACCTACAGTGACCATGTATACACTGATGGCTCGGTAACATCGTCTGGTTCTGCCGGAGCTGTTGTTATACCACGACTGTCACTGTGCAGCAAATTCAAGATAGCCAATCTTACAACATCCACGGCTACAGAACTTACGGCCATCCGTAGCGCTCTTCACACCATCGAGCAAAGTTCGTGCCGCAGATGGGCTATCTTCTGTGATTCGAAGCCTGCACTTCAGTCACTCCAGTCAGCGCTGTGCCGGGGACCTCACGAACAGCTCCTGACAGAAATAAGAATGGTGTACGACCGTGCTGCCCAGGCGGGTCATGATGTCACCCTACAGTGGTTTCCTAGCCACTGCGGCATTGTCGGCAACGAAAGTGCGGACGCTGCCGCCCGGCTGGCGCATCAAACAGCGACAACTGTACTCATCCCATTGTCTAGGACGGACGCAGCTAGAGCCCTCCGCATTCTTGCCCGGGAAACAGCTATCTCCCAATGGTCTCCAGAAAATTTCACACGTGCACGCATTGGTGCCTTTGACCCGCACATGCAACGTCCCCTTCCACTCTATAGGCCTCCCACGGTCTGACGCAGATCTTCTTTGCCGTCTCTGGTTGGGGGTGGCATTCCCAAATGCTTACTCGTACTTAATAGGAATGGCAGCAAGGGCGGAGTGCGAAACGTGCGGCCCATCGGAGACGATACGCCACGTTTTATGCGAGTGCCCACGCTACTCGCCTGCAAGGAAGAAGCTGTTATCAGCACTGAGGAACTTAGACTTTTGGCGGCCATTCTCGGAGGAGAAGATTTTGTGCCACTGGCCTTCTCAGTCATTCGCTCAGAAGGCGACTAAGGAACTATTACGTTTTCTACGGGCGACGGACTTGAACACTAGGCTATAGACAGAGCCTCCAGTGTCAATCACTGTCAGTGCCTCAGTGCTGGGCATACGTGTCTGGTCCAACTTTTCCTCTTTTTTTCATCTCTCTTTTTTGCCCATTTCCCCTTTCCCAAGTGCAGGATAGCAAACTAGGCTCTAGCCAGGTTAACTTTCCTGCCTTTCTTCTACATTCTTCCTTCCTTCCTTGTTTCTTTTTCTGCCCAGAACCATGCTGGGAGATCCGTTCCGTATAGGCGGAATAAATTAAGCTAGGAGGAATGGATGTACGCCAACATTAATTGTACTGCACACCCAGAAAGTAGTCGAACGAAATATTGGGTTAACTGACGGAGCAAAGTCGGCTCTGACAAGGTCACTTAGGAGACCAGCCGCACGAAATGCAGCAAGTAGTCGGAACCCCGCGTACTGCCATGGTATAAAAACGTTAAAGTGGTTAAAGGTGTCGAAGGTTCAAACCATGCCGCGGGTTATATCCTGACGGCTATTCTGCTTGCAAGATTTCATATGTGCGTAGGTGCGTGTGCGCGTGCGCGGACGGATGCCGGAGAGTACATACCAAAACCGCCGTGTGCAAGGGCGTTCTTACGAGTAAACAGACGCATTTGGTTAAATTAACCCGCCGCTCCCCGCTAACCAGTCGGCTAACTAGCTTCCGCGAATACGAGCGTCGACTCGATTCGAATTCAGGCAGCGAATAGGATGCGTCGCTCAGACACCTCAAGCATCCCGAGCGAAGCAGCCGGCCACGAAGCTTAGTTAAACCCACAGCGTCTTGTTCTCACGTCCTTATGGCGTTGTATACAAGACAGCGCGAACGTACAACCGTCTGCACTTGGCCTATTGTCTTAGAAAAACAAATGAAGGAAGGGGACCAATTAGGCTCGACTCCAGACGATGCTAGGGCGCTGGGTTTCTTTCGCTGATTAGAACGGGATCAACATACATTAGCGAGCTTACGCATTCCTCGAGTACCGTAGAACAAAAGTTCTCCGTCTGGTTTGCATTGTCCAAGAGATGGAGGAGGGGAGGGGAGGGGAGGGGAGGGGAGGGGAGGGGAGGGGAGGGGAGGGGAGGGGGGGCAACAGTATAGTCAGATGGTGGGGAGGAAGACCTTGAAAGCGAAGAATACGTCCGCCCACCCACCAGGCACGACACCGCATACATCGTGCTCTCTCAGCACCCGATGAATGCCGTCTCCCTGTGCATTGCGTGGCTCTTGGGCAACCGCCTTTCCTTGTGCCCGCCTCCTTGTTGTTCTGGATGGAAATTAAAAGAGCAGGAGAGATGCGCAGTCACGAGCCGAGCGTTACGTCACAGGCGGCATGAGGTGTGTTACCGCATCTGTCGTTGATTGTCGATAAAAACGTCGTCAGCACAACTACAAACAGCAAGAAAATAAGGCGTGAGAGATTGGACGCTTCAAACGCAACTCCCGACATCTACATGACACCTCACTCCGCGAAAGGGTCATAACAAACATGTATACATACAAACGTGCAGCCGGAATCCGATATTGCGCAGCAACGGCGCCCCTTGTAACACCGTAAGCCAACATGTACGGTTTCTTGTAAGCGTACTCCTCTGGTTGACAAGTCATTTGTCTCTTATCACATTCCTTCCTCCCGGCGGAAGGCTAACACACTTTCGACAAGTCACTTGTTGCCTCTGCCAGTGTGGAAGGAGGAATTTAGGGGCGTCTCCTGACACGCCTTCGACAGCCGCTGTCTAAGCGGAGTTCTAGGAAGATGAAGCCACGTGGCGTCGAAGGACAGATGCGAGCGAAGGTGAAAGTGGAAAGTAAGCGCATTGCTGTCGGTGCACATGTATATTTACGGTCACGTGATTCCTCTCCGCTCGTAATGTCTTTGTTCCTTTGTTCTAGCGCAGTTCCTTTTATTAAGGCGCATACAAAGATGCCACATCTGTAAACGTGACTCCAGCACTGCCATTTTAGACTAAGCATTCCCATCTATCACAGCACAAGCGCAGATAAGCCCTTAATCGTGTATACGGCTCAACAAGGCATGCAGCTACGCTGACGTCAGAGCACGAGCCAACCTCTGAACTATGGCACACATTATTTTTAAGCTAATTTAGCTCTTGTCTCTTTCGCAGTGACGATGCATAAAAATGAAAAACGAATGTGAAACAGGAAATCTGTCCAGAAAAAGACCGGAAAAGCAACAAATGACGGAAAATTTGAGCAGACTACATGAAGCGAACAATGTTACGGAATCTCTAGCAAAAATTTAAAGCGAGAACGCGCAAACATTTTATTAATTGGCATCGGCATGGCCTTGGTGTTTTGAAGCCGCGTTCATTTATGGCAAGATCATGAGGTCACTGGGATTGAGTGTCCATGGCAAGATCATGAGGACACGGTCGCCAATGCCCCTATAACCAAACCGTTCTTCCCTTTAAATCATTGGTGGCAGTCAAGTAAGTCACTTGAGCGTTCATAAGAACTTTTCGCCAGAGCAATCATTTCCGCAGCATGACAGTCAGTCATCCCTATAAGGCTGCAGTTGCGTTGTAAGTATCTCTATACAGTTGAACCTCATTATAACGAACACTGATATAGCGAATTATCGGCTATAGCGAACTAGATTCGAACTTTGGTTGGTCATGCTTCATTTCAATGACACTTATTCTTTTATAACGAAACTGAAACCATGAAAGCCGCGCGCAATATCGGATATAACGAAGAAATGTTTGACCAGTAGGCTGAGAACCTACTTGGAAAAACTCCCGGCGTCCGAAACTGCAGAAGTAGAAAAAGTCCCTTTGTTCGTGGACACTTTGGAAAACTTCATCCTGCTCAGTGTTGTGAGTAGCCACCAGACGAAGATCACATCTTTCCTCGAAAAAATAAAAACGCAGGCATTTTTTGTCAAATCAACTTTGTTTTGTAGTAAAGTTCGCGTTTCATGTTCCGCTTCATTGAGCTTGAAATGCCACAAGAAGAAAGGTAAGGGTTACGTTGCCTCTAGTAGGGTCAAATCTCAAAATAATGCGTCTTTGTATCAATGATTTTTGCGGGAACCAGATTGCCGATTGGTTCGAGCAGATTTTTAACTCTACTGTTGCAACAAATATCAGATATAACGAACTACATTACTGTCCCGACACTACTTCGTTAACACGAGGCTCGAGTGTATAACTGGCTATAGGAAGCTCTTTCCAACCTTTAGAATTATTTGTTATAAGTGACTAAAACACGCGTAGTTCTCGTTTCACAGCGAAGCAGCGATCCACTCGTTGGTCTGGTTTTATGGCGCCTTTCTACGAACAAAAGCTCCCACAGCGTTAGATACGAGAAGAAGGGCTTTGGCCAACGCTTTTCCGGGATTTCCCTGACATTAGGCGTAATGCCACGCTGTGAGGACTAACAACGTTAACGAGTTGTGACGTACCTGCGCCTTTCCCGGAGATTTCCGACATCATGCCCCACGCTGCGCTATTAGTTCTGCGGACGTTATGTGTAATCAAGCTTTATGTGCAATAAAGCATTGCATAGCACCATGAGAAGTTGTAGTGATTGCCAACAGCTTCACTGGACTTGCACTTACGCAGGACCGAGATGGCAACTCAGTTTTTTGCTGGACATAGTACTTTTGTTAAACGGGTGTTGCAAATGTCAGCCAGGAATAGAGCAATAATTGCGGCTACGTATTTAACAGGTCTTATTTTGTGGTTGAATCGCGTGGTGGTGTTCGAAATTTTGGATTATGTGTTGTAGTAGGGCTTCTTGCGCAGTAACGTGTTGCAAAAATATAGAGCGGTTACTACGAGTGTGACTGTAATCAAAGGCTTTCAGCAGTCCATCATTCGTTGCTGCATTAAATAAGTGACAGCTCCACGCTTGAGCCGATAGAATTATATGTTAATATATCTAGTTCTATGCGATCAAAAGAAAATAAACGCTATAAAATTACGAATACTTTCAAATGCACACCCTCGATGCAGAAGCCGTCGCTACCCTAGAAGCACTGGAATACGTGAACATTGAAAATCGGTGCCGTAAGTGTCAGAATATAACGAATACTCTATCCACATTGCAAGGTGGGAAAATCCAAACAACTTGAAAACTTCCATTCAACAAATTAGGCGCGAATTAAACAAAGCCAAGGTCACACATGACGTATTCCCGCGTACGCCAATGGGCACGCTTGTGTTGCAGTGACAAAATGGCCGACGAACTAGAAAAAAAAAAATACCGCTATGATTGGTGACGTAGTACACATACCTTTAACAACACAGTTCATCTAAATAGAGAATAAATGGAACAAAATGTGGAATGCACAACCACCACTTATGATCGGGTAAAAAACATAAAAACAAACAGTTCTTCCGATTTTTATACAACGTAAGTGATATCAGGCCATGCTAGGTTTCCCCTTTACCTAAAAAAAATTATGATTAGTCCAAATCCCAAATTAGCCCAAATCCCCAGCATATTTGGGCCAACAGCCGAGAAATTGAACAATTATTTCACAATTGGGAAGCTTACGAAGAATGAACGCGATTTAAACCACGCCTACCTGAGCCAAACCACGGAATTATCAAACGCAAATAATCTATAAAGTTCGTAGAAAGGCTAGACAAAACTATTAATGACAACATTCCCAGATAAAAAAATTATGCAGAAATTCAGATAATAATCTACTAATGCGTAGCATTCTTTTGCCGCCTGTCTTGAGTGTGAGTTTTCTCCATCCAATTTTTTTGTTTTTCTAAATCCTGTCCGACCAATTATCTCCAATTACGCTATTATAACGATTGCTGGTGAAACTTTTGGGAAATCTTCATTATTGTGGAAATGCAGGGTGCTACACGGTTCGCCATTTTCCGCAATTATTTTATATTTTGATTACTTCTTTAGTTTTCAAAATGTCGTCCGACCAATTATCTCCATTCCCGTTATTACAACGATTATACATTTGGAACTTTTGCAATGCGGGGCGTTACACGGTTCGCCATTTCCCGTAATTCTGCTATATTTTCCTCATTTCTTTAGTGTTTTAAAATTTCGTTCGACCAATAATCTCCATTTACGTTATTATAACGATCGCAGGTGCAACTTTCGCGAAATCTGCATTATTGTGGAACTGCAGGGCGTTATACGGCCCTTGCATTCGGGTATACCCGGCAAAGAATGCTACGCATTAAGAGCACCAAACGAAACCAATACAGCCTATGCGCAAGATTAACTGTTTGACACCGATTAAAATTGTATAATTTCTTACTGTAAACTGCGTTCAGGCACGAAAAGACGTCACATTAGCACGTGCACGCCCATCCTCATTATCATCAGCCTACTTAGGTCCACTGCAGAACGAAGGCCTCTCTTACTGACCTCCAACCGCTCCTGTCTTGCGCCACTCGAGTACAGTCTTTGCCCCCAAAGTTCCTCATTTCGCCCCTCCATCGGACTAATGGCCTTCCCCTTCTTCTAGATCCTTGTCTCGGTATCCACTCTGTTGTCCTGGTAATCCACCGGTTGTCATTTGGCCTCACTGCGTGGCCCGCCCAAGTTCATTTCTGTTTCTTCATTTGAACTACGATATCATCTACGCGAGTTTGTTCCCCGATCGAGGAAGCTCGTTTTCTGTCCCTCGGTGTTATCCCTAACATTATTCGTTCCATGGCACATTGAGCCTATCTGAGTTTGCTGTCCAGTTGTTTGATAAGGCGCCAAGTTTCCACCCCATATGTCATCACCGGCAGTATGCACTTATTGTATATTCTTCTTTTCAGTAAGCTTAATTTTCATTATGTGGGAGTGTGTGCCGAAAGCACTCCAGCCCATACCTATTCTGCACCGAATTTCTGTCTCGTGCTTGGGGTCAGCTCTGACAACCTGTCCGAGATATATATACTCCTCTACTTGTTTTAGCATTTTGTTACATAAACTGATGAGGGCGCTTTCGGAATGTTTATTCACCATCACTTTAGACTTACTAATATTAAAATTTAGTCCCACGGCGTCGCTTTCCGATTGTAGTTCATCGAGGATTTATTTGCAGGTATTCCGCTGGCTCACTTAGCAAGACTATGTCATCTGCAAATCTCAAATAGCTCAAGTATTCCCCGTTTATCCCCAGTCCTGCGTTTTCCCAGTCAGTCTTTCTGAATACCCCTTCCAAATCGAAAAAGTTTTGGCGAGATGGTATCTCCCCATACGCTGCGAGTGAGAGTATGCGTCGTGAACGTCGTAGCGGGTGGCACTGCTTGGTCGACCCCATTTCGACACCGAGCATCCGCGCGTGGTTATCGCCATCTTATCTGACAACTGCTGGACACAACCTGGCGAACACCCGCTGCAGATGCTCCACTCGACAGAAGCTGGCCAACGTAAACGCCCCCTCCTCTGGCGAACGCTTCCTACACACGCAAGCGTCGACTGCAAGACCGGTGGTCGTGCCGCTTGGGCACGCAGCGCGTGGAAGTCCTCGGGTCGAGCATCGTTAGGAAGCAGCACGCAAGGCACTCCGTGTTGCAGCGTCATTTTGTACGTCAGAAAGAAGGGGTACGCGATGACTTTCTAGGCGTCTTGATACTGGGAGTTTGAACACCCTCCGAGTCGCTGAAGTTTATCATGGCGTTTGATTATGCGCGCCGCTGCGATGTTAGGGCTTGGGACAGGGTCCTGACTACTCCATTATCACTACCTGCAAATTTAAGGGACAGTGAAGAAAAAAAAAATTCACGCATCTCCACGAAGTGAATCATGACGAGTGGGCGAAGCACTGGGGATCGTTCGTACCGCAAATCACCCGTGAGAGTGCTTACTGCTGCTAAAACGATTTCCAATACAATCCGATCAAATACAATTCTATTTAATCCAATCCAATCCAATGCTCCTCGCGCATGCGCAGGCTCTCTCTCTCTCTCTCTCTCTCTCTCTCTCTCTCTCTCTCTCTCTCTCTCTCTCTCTCTCTCTATCTCTCACCTTTTGTGAACCTTTTATTTTGTGCTTGTTAACCTTTTGTGAACATTTTTGTTCACAGATGTTTCGATTTACACAGTGCTATACCGTGAGCACGGACGCCGTACGCCGGACAAACCTCGGCCTTAAGGTGCTTCGCCCCTAAAAATCGGGGAAGTTTGCACTCACGCGCAACACTTGAATGGCGAAGCTGTAGGTGAGCATGAATTGACGGAGAAGTCGTCGTATTCATGAGTGGTGGGTACAAAGTCACTGCACAGACGCTGACACGCGAAGGGCTCTTCTAAAATACTGTCGCGAAGCCCCCCGTCCCGTTTGCTTTTTATATTTTTTAGCATCCCTCTTCGGCCACCGAGGCCCAGCTTTTCTAAGAAACGCAGGCGGAGTGTGTGTGTCGGCCCGCCGGCCGACCCGGGAGCGCGGCTCTCGAAGACCATCGGCGAATCTTGTGTTACACGCGCGCACTGGCGTCTCCGACCCCCCGTTGCGCGCCTACGCGGGCTGCTATGTTCTCCGACCCTCGGTCTCGTTCAAACGGCCGCCTGTCTTTTCTCCTTTTCGAGTTTGTATACCTTTACTTTATTCTCCCCAGTAATTCTTTTGCCAGAAACGGGCGCCTTCGAGTTTGAACTTGTGTCTTCTGCGTGTGATGTTTTCCTTTTCACTTTGGCGGGGACATGTCTGATTGGAGCTAGGAAGCGTCTTCCTGATTGGCTGCGGGTGTGCCTTAGCCTTTTTCCACGCAGTCCGCACACGCTAGGATGCGCTTTTTCCCCCAATGCGTCCCCCCAAAGCAAATATAACGCGGCCCCTCTGGCGAGCGGAGGGCGAGAGTGCGAGCAACACCAGGAGAAACTCTGCCGATCGTCGGGGCCAGACGCCGGGAGCCCTTTGCCCGCCAACCATGTTTCGTTAAGTACTCTGAATCTTTTGACTGCCTTTTTCATCTATGTAATAAGTGTAATTGTTTCAAGTTCGTATGTGCTAAATGTTACCAATGTCATCAGTAAAGTAAACAAGTTAACCTTAAAACTTCTTCGACGCCTCGACTTTTTCCTTCCGATCTTCATGCTACCGTAGCGGCAGTATGTAACTAAAAGACTCCGTTACAATACTGAGCGCATGCGCACGACGACACGAAGAACTGGCTCTTATGCGGAGGAACCGAGAGGCGCACGCTATGACGTGACTTATCGTGCAAGCAGGTTTTATCACGTGTATTGATTGAACAGCGTTAAGACAGGACAAAGAGAAGAGTAACAAACACGAGCGCTGAGTAACAACTGTTTATTTTTGGAAAGAAAGAACTGTTTGGCTCATTTTATGGTGCAGTCAATGTTACCAACCAACAATCCCAGCTACAAACCCTGCTGCAGTTATCACGTGTCTTTCCGTTGTCTAGCCGGTATTGCGACGGCTGCGCCACAGCTGCGCGATAGCGTTCCTATCCGGTAGTTTTCTGCAACAGCGAACTTACGGCCAATAACAACAGCTCCGCTGTTAAAATTATCCCAGCTAGGGCCCTATTCTCGACTGCACAAATTGCCGGCATTTCGCCCATGTTTTTTTGCGTAAGCACGACGTAAGCAATCAGTGACGTGCTGCACCTATAGCTATGACGACATGCAGTGTAATTTGACGAGTCACTCATAAAGATCGCTACCAAGGTATCAAATATTGTGCAAGAAAGATATAAAAACACTTGGCATGTACTATAAAAATTAAGACGGTAGCTGAGGCTGACAAGAAAAACACATTTCTGGAGGTTAAATTTGGCGTCAACACCACAAGGCGATCGAGTAACGTTGATTTAAAAGCGAGCGAAAGGCGGATGTCAAGCTCAAGAACATCACACAATTTTTTTACCGTATCTATTTATTTCTTTCAATCGCTTTTAGTAACATAGCTGGGCTCTCTGCTTCAATGCAAGCTTTGTTGCGTTATCACCTTCCCTGCCGCCACCGCCGCCACGCCATCGTCTGCTGCTATGTTACAAGTTTATGGCGTGATCACAGAAAAAGACGGCCGCGACCATCGCTTCTATGACACATAAGAGCAGCGAAGCGCTACGCCTGATATAACCGCGGAGCGCACCGATATCGCCGATTCACTCATTCGTCAAGCTCGACTGCAATCAGCGCTGTAATGAACTAAATAGTCAATTTTCACTGTTATTTTTCTCTTGAGTTCGATCATGTGACCCAACAGCTTACTAGGACAAGTATGGACAAATGCCATGCATTGGGTTCTCTTTGTCATGGAGAGGCTTGTACTGCCCTCTTATGTTGCGGTTACGGCAAACAAATAATTTTTATTTCATTGCCAAACATAAAAGCAAAGTACTGCATGTTATTTGTATGTTTCATGATCGCTGACTTGGAAGCAGTTGAAACTATAATTTGTTTCGGTAGGAAACATGTTTTAAACAGCGCGCATGCGAAACTGCGCCTGCTGCAAATTGCCGCACATTTCGCGGCGCCGTAAGCCGGGGCAATATTGTGCCCTATTTTGCTTGTATTTTGCGACAAAAACAGCCGCCATTTTCAAGCTGTTACGTAGCGTTACGTCACTTTTACGAAGGCTGAAGTTGCCAATGCATGACGTAATCGTTCCCGCCAACTGCTTAAATTACGTCACGCCTTTTCAGCCAATCACAGAGGGGGTGTGTATTACAAGCAGTATTGTTGTTGAATAGCAAAGGCAGGCTTATGTTGTCATGTCCGCTGCATTTAGTCTGTTTTTTCACTGCCGGCCAAGAATTATGCGCCTTTAGTAACGAGAAATAAGGCAAACTTTAGAACTGGTGTTTGTAGACGACATGAAACGTCAAAATGACGACAGCACACACAACCGCTTTGTCAACCGGAAGCACGTGGCCAAAATTGAAAGCCAATCAGAAAAGACTTCCGGAAAATTGCCTGAATTGCCGGCAATTTGTGCAGTCGAGAATAGGGCCCCTAAAGTGTTGAAGTACAATGGCAGCCACCATTCAAGGCTGTTAGCAGTGTTGGTCGACGGAGTTGCGAAAAGGTCGTTTAAGGGCAAGTACAAAGTTCGCTCCAACTGCCGTCAAGCTGATTACTTGCCATTTTGCAATAACAGGCGTTCGTTGTACGGTAGATAGATCTCACAAAAAAAAAAAAAAAAAAAAAAAACGAATTGAATTTGGGAAAGGGGACCAGGCGATGTGTCGTTCTCGTTCATCCCCCACCCTCGCAGTTAGAAACTACCGCAAAGCTACAGCTGCGGTGAACCTGGTTTAAAATACTGTGTGTTAAGTACCGCTGGACCATCACCACTAATCGGGCAACGCTTTGCCTTAAAAGGCGCTGTCCCCTAAAAAGGTAGCGTAGTACTCACAAAAGTAATTAAATGCAACGACTCAGCACACAGTTTCGCGAAGACGAAAGCTTACCGCAAGTCTTTCGAATACAATCGTTATTAACTAAACAACTTATCAATGTACCGAGAGCAGCTTAGCTAGTTGCAGGATTGGATCCAGCCAAAATCCTACCAACTCAGGAACGAATAAAATGCAGTTTCTTAAGAGCCTCGGTTCCTACTAGTACTAAAACCCTGTTATCTCTCCCTGAACGCCCCAACTCCTGCATTCCACGCTTCCAAATGAGCCATTCAAACCAATTTCACGATAACGCACCTCGTATACAACGCATAAAGTCGGCGCTTTTGCGCATGGTTCCAAGTGGCGGCGTCCTTTTACATCGCGGGTTTGAACACGCGCCAAAACAAGCACGCGACCTGCCAGGGCTGGTAATTCCCTCCCAGCGTCACTCAAGGTTGCGACCGCGTGATCTATGCCCGTGCCTCGATCCCCAGCCCTGGCTAAAGCTTAACGGAAGGTGAAACAAGCAATGCAGCCGGGACCTCTCCAAACCATGCTCCAGGTCGATCTCTCCTTTCTGCTCTCCGCCCACTAACAATTTGAGCGGCTCCACATATACACCGGGCAACGACTCCCAGATAAGAAGGGGCAGAGTGCACATTGCCAACTCACCAGCTTTGCACCTCACATAATTGGTGGCACGCATTGCTCTTTCACTATGCTTTCTCTCAGCTACTGCGACGAATCAACGAATATCGCTGTTATAGGTTGTCTTGAGACTGACACCACGCGAGGATGTTTTCTTATCTAGGGGTTGTTGATAACGGTGCGGCGAGCAGGTGGAAAAGGCAATGAGGCGGCAGCGGGCAATTAAAAGCCGCCTCCCCGCCTGGGAGATGTAAACGTGCGGCGGAGAGAAAAGAAGGGTGCTTGCAAGCTCGACCCCGGGGTCATTGTCGCCCGCGAAGTGACCCTGATCAGATCTTGGAGCGCGCGTCCTTTGGCGGCTCCGATTCCCACAGCGGCTCGCGAGCGATGGACGGAGAGAGCGCCGGTGGATCATGCCGCCACCACTGGAGTGGAAGTACTTCGATCCTTCCGAAGTCCTCAACGGGATGGGTATCCGGACGTACTTCCAGTTGTAGGCGGGCTTTGGGTTGACTTTCGCGCAACTGTTGTTGTAAACACATTTTAAACGACTAAACCTATTTAAAACTATCTTTTATATGTTTATTGTTCTGCCAGCGAACCAACAACAAGGCGACGAAGACGAAAAATCGTCTGCTCCCAATCGTCTGCTGCGAGAAGCCGCGGCTCATAGATCCGCCGCGCTTGCAAGGAGTTACATCCGCATGTTCGCTTTTAGCCAATCAGGGCTTGCTCAAAATGGACACTTTTGAAACGGACACAAAACGGACAAAACACGAGAATACCGCCCCTGGTGGAATCAGAAAGTCATTGTCGTTTTCCCGCCGCCTTCCTGTCGACTTAAGCCTATCTAAGTCGCCTCAGCAACACCCCATCTCCACTCAAGGCGAGAAAATGCCTGTAATCTAAACTCAAATGCCTGAGAATATTGTTTCCATTTTATCGCTTCAACAATCAGGTTCAGATTATGAGCGCGACATTATGAAAGGAAAACATCATCTTAATAGGTTGAACACGGCCAGAGTGCTAAGAGTGAAAAGTGGACATGAGCAACATACGTGCCGCGCAGTACGGGCAACACTTAGGTCTACAGGAAGCAGAATTGACAGCGTGAGACGAGCGGTGAAGCCGAGTAAGGAAGAGAATTATACGAAGCGATGAGAAAGGAGCACGGACAAACAACTGGTTAGTGAGAAACGGTGTAGGAGGAGCCGGAAACCGCTGACTGCGGCCTTCGACGTGAACTCGACAAGCAACGGATGAGGGAATGATGACGGCGGTCCTGGCGATGATAATGACGACTGCGATGATTTGTACAGGCTGAGAGCATGGTGTTAATTCTTTCCAAACGGTTTCTCGAAAGCGCAAAACCCATTTGTGCTTTGGAGGCCGTGCCGTGCTCCTTTCGACAGGGCCGACCAGGGGGAGGCCTTAATGAATACGACCTTACTGCCACTCCGTGTGCGACAGCGGTCCGAGTCGCTAAACGCACGCACGCTCCGCGGCGCGAGGCGCATTCAAGCGCTGGCGGCCACCGCGTCTCGCAAGTGCGCGCTGCAACAACGCGCGAAGACGCGGCGTCGTGTCCGCATCGCGCCAGTCGCATACAAATGGCCCCCCGCCTCCGGGCGGCCGCAGAAGCGCAGGCTGGAATGCGTGTCATCTTCACCCACGACCAAGGGTTCCTCCGGTGATGTAGTGCGTGCGCTGCGCGTCCGGAGCAGCATGCTCCTTTGACGGGGCGCAGACGAGGCACGCTGTGGCAACCCTTCCCTCGGAGAAGTGAGCGTCTCGTACACACATAGCCCGCGTGCCTTCTCGAGCGCGAGATGCTATCGCGCACTGAGCGTACTACAAGGTACTATAAGGTGAGCGCGGAGAGAATAGCGGCCGAAGAATGGCGCGGCCGCGTGAGCGATCGTTACGGAATGGAGAGCCGGGTGAAGGGGGATGAAGAGGGATCATGATGCGCTCCACTCGCTCATTTGGTGAGAACAAATTTAGTCGTGCGGGACGCCGAAAACGAAAGCTCGAAGATATAGACACAACCGCCAGACTTTCGCTTTAATTTTTAATGATGAAGTTAAATTAATTCATTGCGATTCTTGAATTAGACAACTGACCCATGTTTCTCGACAGTGCTAGTTTACATCGCTCTACACTTAAAAGTATGCGCAACGTTGCATACCTGATGGAACGCATGCATTTTTGCGTAATTGAAGCACACTGCGACGTCTATAATATAATATAGTCTCCAGTTCCAACCTAGTCAAGTGATTTAGGAAAACTCATTTTAATTACGGCAGTCCGGTGGTTCTACTACACCACAGTGCACTGAGGTGACCAATTCATGCCGGGAAAGCTAAATTTGGTGAATGACGGCAACATGCACACCATTTGACTCCAAAATGTCAACTACACTGGTCAATTGACTGGGTTGTGATGAAGCTCTACCACAGGACGTTTTTTAAAGCGTAGCTGTTAAGAGACCGCGTGACCAGCGCCATTGATATGGTAATGCGGAGGGACTCATCTGTGAAAGAGACACCGGTGCGCGCGCTGCTAGGGAACCTTCGTTCGTTTTTCGTATGCTAGCGCGTGAGCGACTTAGAATCAGTTGCGATGGCTGTTCGAAGGAGGTTTACTGGTAGGTTTACTAACGTGAGCGAAAATTTGGTCGTGAAGCACAGAGACAGACAGACAGACAGACAGACAGACAGACAGACAGACAGACAGACAGACAGACAGACAGACAGACAGACAGGGAGGGAGGGAGGGAGGGAGATAGCAGAGTGGAAGAGGGGAGACTAGAAATAAAGGAAACACGAAGACTTCATCTACAGAATACCGAAATATCGCGCAGACAACAGAAGGCCAGTGGAGACGTAATAATGTAGACATATCAACATAACATAAAAATGACACAATGTCATCAAAACGTCCTTCACGCGCTATTCTTTAACGCTTGTTGAAATAATAAAAACCCGGGGGTCTCTTGCTGCTGCATCATACTTACTAAGTGTAGCAAGAAACGTTGGTTCAGAGACAGTATGCGCAGGAAATAGCACTGGGAATATAGTGGGTCGGAAAACAAAATCCGGGAGATTGTGCCAGACTGATTTTGCTTATTAATGTGGGTTAGAAGGATGTAGCCTTAGGAAGTCGGCAGTAAGCTAGCGGGAAGGGTGTCAAGGAGAACCTGTCTCGTTTCGAAATCGAGGGCATGCTTAAAGAGTACGCGCAGTGGTGTCTGGAATTCCACAATTGGTACCTATGTCCTGATTAGGAGAACCATGACAAAAACTTTCGTTTTGCAGAGGCAATGTTTGTAAGTGTCATTAGTTTCCTCAGGCAGACCTGTTAGGAGCGAAACGATGACGTAGTAGTCAGAGTACGGTTAACTAGGGAGGCAGTAATATATTTTCGGCGCTGATTGATGGCGGTCCGGTGTTCTAAGGGGCCATAACCACATTCTACAGGGGCTCAGCTGTCTTGGGGCACGGTTAGGGGCGATGAACGTGCCGTCAGATGTGCTGCCTCATTTCAGACAATAACGGTTAACTTTCACATTATCGAATCGAATAGTCGTCAGCCAATTTTCGAACACGACCAAAAGGAACAAAGCACATGCCCACGGACTTTTTAGCATATTTATTAAATACTGAGCATGTCTGATGGACAATTAATTGTGTCACCGAGCATTCTTTGGCTGGTAATTTCCGGTTTCCGGGGGATCAGTCAAGACAGCTTTCAGTTCTGCACGAGTTTTTACTGGCCCGCGAAACTACTAGCGCCATCTATGTACCTTCGGAACAGCAAAAAAGAAAAAGGGTCTTCCACGCGTTGTCGCGAGCGGCGCCAAACATAACAAAGAACAAAACGTAAAGAACGAGACACTGTGTGGGTTAAAAAACGCCATAGAATAGAGGCGAGGGAAAAACAATACAATAGACGATAAAATTATCATCACGCTGTCGTGAGCGGCGCCAAACACAACAAAAACGAACCCGAAAGAAAAAGAAGCTGTTAGGCGCTATCGAACCTAGCAGCGCCTTATCGCTGTTGCGGCCGCTATGCGCTTGAGCGGCGCTGCGGACGCGATCAAGACTACGTTACCCAGAGCACTGCTGCTAGTGGCTTCGCACGTGTCGTGCATAGAAGATATATACTGAATTTTCTTGTAGCGCGCTCAGCTGTAGGGCTGCAACGCAGTAGGAAAGCACAGTAGCCGGAAAATTATGCACTACGAAGGCAATTCAACTATAGGTGCTAACAATTTATGACAATTTCGCAATAGAGAAAAACTTCGGCACTTTTTCTGCAATTTGTGCTAAGTTATGTCCCTCTCTTTCATACCACACGAAACTAAAAACAATTTAAAGTGCGTACAAATAACACTTGGCTCGGCGACCACTCCTCTCGCCCGTATAAACTAATGCAAAGAGCGTTCATAACATTGCAATGCGAAGCTCGTGCTGCAACAAATTTCTCGCGACCACTGGCGCTCGCGTATCGTTGCATCGCACATCCACCATCAACGGTCCTAGCGCGAGGCAGGCTTGTACGACGCAGGCCAGCGCGCATTACCGAAGCCATAGCGCCTAAGTAAGATCGCCAAGGCACACTCTCCAGTCCGGCCGCCGCAGGAGCGAGGCCCGAGAAAGCGCGCGCATCTTGTTCAGCCTTGGGAAATCGAAAATAAACAGCGCGGCGAGTAGCGCGCGCTAGTTACCAGAGTTGAAGAAGAGCGCGTTACAGACGGGGAAAAACCATCACCGATAGTCAAGGCAAACCACCTCGGCGCTCACTTGGCGTGGCCCGAAGGGAAGCGCACGAGTATAGCTTGCGGACTTAATTTCCCTCGGGGCTTAAAGGATGAGGAGGACGCACTAAAGAGAAGGACAGAGAGAGAGAATGCAGCGTCAGGCGATTTTCCTTGTGCGCTGCTGAAGTCATTGATAACCGCACTTGGCGGTGCACCATCGTTATCCGACCGGAGCGTAGACGTTTACGTAAGGGACACCCGTGGGCCTGTGATATAAGCTGGGGCGGGTTATAGGCGAAAGGTGTGTAACCGCGTTTATCGAGCTCGACCGACCTACGGTTGCTGCGTATACGCCGCGCTCCGAGGTGAATGACTACATTGCAACGCGCCGCGCACAGCGGTGTTTTGCGTCCACCTGAAACGTCGTGATGCTTCCTCTTGGGTCGCGGCGTGGTGGTAAAGGTTACTACTAGCGCCGCGGGGATGGAAGCCGGTGGAATGAATTATTAATGGGCAGCAGCACCTAACAAGACGCGCCGCTGAGAAGGCGGGTAGAAGTGAAATGCGTTATTTAATGCATGAGTAGGCTAACGCCGCGGCTGACGAGCAAATGTTTACACGGAAACGGCATTCTGCGCCCATCGCAGCATACTGACGAGCCTCTGGCCCTAGGGCGCACTCAGGTGAATCGTACACTTGAGGAGCAAGGTGCATTCGCTGGGACCGAAAGCGCCTCGATGCAGTGACATGCCCTTAGGAGAATTACCGCATTGATAAGCACCCTGCTATTGAGTTGTTACGGAGGATGACCACTCGGCAGGTGCCTGCACATTACATCGATTATACGGTGCGAAGAAACCAGTAGTGTCGACATCTCAATAACAAACGAAGAAATTAACCGCGGCACGCGATGTACACCATCCACCTTGCTTGGCGAACTGCGCCTTCCTGCAGTGCGTACGATTGCGAAACGCCCAAATTTCTGGTATGTTTCTGCTTGGTGCAAATGTCTCGATCATGTAAGAACAGTCAGCTCCATCTTCTGGCGCACAGTAAAGAACCCTGTGGCTCGCGAACAAGAGCATAGCTTCCAATATCAGTTCTGATATCAAGCGCCTACAACTGGGCCATGAAGCGCACCATGCGAGGGACTAAGGATAAATTTCTCAGCATGTCGAGTGTAAGCTGAAAATCAAGAGCAGCGCCGCATGATATAAGGACACTCTAACGTGGTACAGTAAAATCTCGTTAATTCGAACTCGGTTAATTTGAGCGTACAATAAATTCGAACTGACGCCCTGGTCCCGGCACAGCCCTGTATATTTCCATGGAGGAAAACTCCCGATAATTCAAACGCGTCGCTATCCAGAACTGTTAATTCGAACAGGGATCCCCTGGTTTCTATCGCTCCTCGCAGAAGAAGTCGGCCCAGAGTGATAACAATGTATTGCAAATCGAAACCAAACAAAATTTGCCAGAAATGCAAAACAACGAAACAGAAAAACAACAGTGTAGCGCGCGCTACGCTGCCGCGACAGCATATTTTAGTTCTGCAGCTGGCGCCGTGCAACCGGCGCCAGTGCTCCGGCGCATACCGTTGCAGGTTTTCTTTGTGCCGCGGTCGCTGGTCTGGGAAATCACCTACCACAAACGTGTGGTAGTGCCTAATTTGGGATAACTAGTTCAGAGGTGGCTTGTTAAAGTTCTGCCGCGTAGAGTGGCGTGATGTCCATGCATTACAGCGCCCGCTTGCTAATTCGAACTCCGCTTAATTCGAACAATTCTGTGGTCCCCTTCGAGTTGGAATTAACGAGCATTTAGTGTACTATAAGATGGTAGCTGCAATGATGGCTAACCAAGAAATCCTGATGTCCTCATTGCGAAACCTAAAACCCCGCGCGGTTTCTCCTAGCCCTCGTATCACGAGACCGGGAAGGAGAGGGTCGCATTTGAGGAAATACCAATGCCCAAACCAACCACTCCCACTCGCCCTTCGCACTATTACCACGTGAGCGGAGGGGAGGAAAAATTACACGGGAGAGGAGGAGGAAGAGGGCGTATTAGTGCACGACAGCTTCAAGAAGCAGGGGGTGTGGAGGGGGAAGTCGATGCGCGCCAGTTGTGGTTCAGGGCACAAGATAAACTCAATATGGACGCCATGGATTACATTCGAACCCGAGAAGTGTAATAGTCAGGACATATCGATGGCCCCGAACCGCCTTGGTTCCGCTGTGAACTTGTGGCACGACTAAACGCCGAAGCCAGCCGAGATTGCTGCACATAAACGTGACGCTGGAGACAACTGAAGAGCCGCATGCATTAAACCGTCGTAATTCTGCGTGTCATAGTTAAATGGCACTCTCTGTATTACGCGCTCACCCCCGTTACTTTTTTTTCCGCCCGGATCAATGAGAAAGTTATGTTGATGTGGCAATTCTACCGGCAAAACTAAATCAACATTTTTGACTCGTGCAGTTTTTAAAGCGTAGGAACTTTTATGCAAACCCCGGACTTGTATTACAAATGATCAGAGGAGTCGTTATGTGGCTTAAGATTCTCGCTTCGGAAACAATAGGCTGCATTAGTTGTCCATAAAATATCTCGTCCTGTTGTAGAAAGCTGACAACTGATGAATTTCTCTCCTAGAAACTGCTCTAGAACGTTTCCTGCACGCATGCACGCACAAACACAACAATCTAAGATGGTCTTCTTTAAAGGTGTATCCCGCATGAAACGGCCTCACTACATTAACAAGTAACCCTGTAGTGAAGACAGACGTTACGCGTAGTTTTATTGTCTAACTCCTGTACGTGTTTGAGAGAGCAGCCCTTTGCGCTGCATTGTCACGGGATAATGGTGCAGCTCGCTCCGTTTCATGCTGCATTGTCAAAAGGTAATGATGCAGCTCACCCGTGCAGTCGCTCCCTGTGCGCAAAATAATCACCGTCATTGTCGGTGTCGTCTTTGTCGAACTAGCTGTTCAACATCGTAATTGACGGCGTCATCTTGGTCGAGACGTGGACAGTCAGTAGCCAAAGCAATCCTAAGGATGCGCATTGCTGTTCTTCGAGTCAAATGGCCCAAAATATAAACGTAAACCATCATAAATGCTACGGTCGCCTTTTGGCAGGGTACAACATCTCATTTGTAGCGACGCAGAAAATGTCTTTGGAATGATGACGCAGCAGACGACCTCCATAATTGCAACGCTCATCGACGCATAGGACGACCGTGGCAATTATGCAGAAGACGGTCGTCTGCTGCACCATCGCTTCTAATACATCGTCTCCGTCACAACTCATGAGATGTCGTGCCCTGCACAGCAACGTTTGGAGACGGTCGTCTGCTGCACCATCGCTTCTACTACATCGTCTCCGTCACAACTCATGAGATGTCGTGCCCTGCACAGCAACGTTTGGTTGTAAATTTCAACATGACAAAATCACCGACAGCTGCGGTAAAATCGAAGCACGTCCTCTGTTATCGCCAGACAGCTTTGTTATCAAAAAGTTACTTCCTTCTACACCTTACATCTGAATTTAGGAGGAGGATAGCCGCTGAAGTTTTACACCTGACAAATGCGCGAGTTTACTATGGATTGCTCGTCGGGTTCGTTTAAACTCAAATATCGCAATCAACCAATATACATACTAGCTGTACACCATAAAAGGGTCCCATCGCCAATAAAGTCGACCGCTTTTTTTTTTTTGGTAGTGCTAAGACTCATCCACGCAATGCATTAGTTTTTGTATCATCAACTGTTCATTAGTCATCATTAGCGTGAATCATAAACTGCGCGATAGCTCGCTGTGGCCATCGCGCGTTTATATTGAGGCGACGAGAAGTCAAAGGGCTGCGGGCCCCCAGACGAGGGAGAGTAATCCAAAAGACTCCTACTTCTTTTCCTCTTTTCACCCAGTTTTGGGCAAAATAAAGTTATCATCATCAATGAGCATATATATGCCGATGGTCATGTTATTTTCCGCCGTCGGCAGTTGTGTGCTCTACAGGAGGTATATATAGTCTGAAGCACGCGTGTATGATTCTACAAGCTATAGTATACGCCTAGTTACTTTTTTTCTTCTCCCTTCCCCACCTCGTAAAATAGCGTCTTCCGTCCCGTCGAAGCGTGAAGCCCGTCAATGAAGGCAACAAAGCGAAAGAATGCCGTACTAGCAAGAAAGAGCCTTGCCATAGGCTACGCATAAAGTACTCTGCCATGCTCTAGGCCAGTGGCTGCTATATGAGCCAATAAAGATTGGTAGCTGCACAGGATGCACACACTAAAGCCTGTTTTTTTCTTCGTCCGACAGCGCACAACATGATCCGACACGCTTGTCGGGTGGCTCTCCCGACAGGCGTGTCGTACCATGTCTGACGCCGAGGAGGAATTCGCTCACCGAGCGAATTCACAAGAGTCATTCGACACAGCCATCCAACACGACTTGGCTCCGCCCATTGCCCTTGGGCAACATGGCGG
This sequence comes from Haemaphysalis longicornis, assembly GCF_048455015.1. Taxonomy (NCBI): domain Eukaryota; kingdom Metazoa; phylum Arthropoda; class Arachnida; order Ixodida; family Ixodidae; genus Haemaphysalis; species Haemaphysalis longicornis. Next base: position 19,141,826 of record NW_027526460.1, on the reverse strand, counting down.
CGGAGAACCTGTGAGACCGGTGTGCGTCGCAGAACTTGATCCTCTTGTGCGCTTGCAGAAGTTACGACAAACCATCCCGTTCGTGGGTTGGTACTGTGATACGCTTTTGTCGTTCGCCTGTTTGAAAGGTTCGTGCTTCGTGCGGGATCGCTCACGCGTAGTGCGGTGCGCTATGTTTTCTCTAGCGCGACACGACCGCCCGCTACAATTCATCGTGGCCCGGCTATTGCGCGCCGAATTGCGATCAAAGCCAGCAAGATGAAACGCTACTCATGATCTTTGTCTAAGCGCTTGGATCAATGATGCATCGTGTCGCCGTGTCGGTACCACCGCGCGAGACGAATATTTTGATCCTGCTCCAAAGCTGCGTGGTCTGAAGTGCTGCAGTGTAAAAAAGTGCCGCGATTCGTGTTACGGCAAACAGGGGTTTATCCAGAATTTCGATTTTTTGTGGGGGAGGGTGTCGAAATCCTCCTGGGGGGTGTTGGGGGGCTTATGGGGTTCGTATAAATCCCTGGGCGGGGTGCGCTCGTGGTTGTAGAATCTTATTATTTTTTTTTTGAAGGGGGGGGGGGTGTTGTAGAAGTCCTTCTGAGAGGGTGCTGTTGGGGGGGGGGGGGGGGGTGTATAAATCCCTACTGCAAGAGTGCACGAATCGTGGAGAGCCCTATCAACTGGTAATGACGCGTCGCAGCGAGTTTTGGTTGCCGCGCACTGCAAAAGCAAGTGCATTCGAACATCTGTTGTGTTTGTATCTGTGCCTGTATATGCTGTGTCATCGTACTTGTGAATTTAATTGCTGTGCCTTGAATGTCGCTCAACGTAGATGATCGCTCACATTTATAACTGGCTAGCTGATGCGTCAGTGGTTTAGCAACAACAGGTGCCGCAATCTGTGTTAGAACTGCTATCCATACATTTACCTGCACACCACTTAGTGGACCCTGCATATATCTTATTCGTATTTGGTATGAACCTCAGTTGCCTTGCTGATCGTTATTGGAGAGTAATATTATTTTCATGTGTATTCAACATACTGACACCAAATCAAGCTTGCATTTATATAAATACATGCCATAACCTTATTTTCAAATAAATTTGCGCGTGCTAATGTAACACTGCAGTATTTATTAAACCACTACAGATGCTAGGACAATTTGTTAACATGTCGTTCTGAAGAATTGGTAATAGCCTGAACTTCTTTACTCTCACAAACATACTTTTATTTTTCTCAACTGATGACAACAAACCAGCTGTGCTTTGTAGATGTCTTCAAACCTTTTAGTTGCTGAAAGGATGCTTATTGGAAACAACGGCCTATTTAAAAGTGTGGAAATAGTTTCCTGCGGCAGCAAATGTTCAAAGATTAGGTGCCTCAGCGGTACTTTCAGTTGCACAATTTTCAATTGCACAAACTAGGAATCTCGGCCCTTAGCTGCGAAGAATTCAAATCATTGAGCTGCATGAACGCGATGAAGTTGAACGAGACCACTTACTTCGATGCCTTGCCGTACCGAGGAAACATATGCCGTGACCTCAGTCGGCTGCACTATGCCTTGAACGTCCCAAAGGCGCCCGGCATGACATTTCCCATCTATGGCACTCCAGGCAGGCGTAATTATGCTAAAGCACCAAAAATTGTCCGACGGCGTCGGTCCTGCCACCTATCCAGACGATGACCCACGCACATTGACTTCGTGAGTTGTCCTGCCCCACCAGCAGGTTCGCGCCATCAACGGTGAGCTACACGAATGGCGTGGGCTTGGGAACCATTCAGGGCGGCAGCCCACGGCCACACGGACTTTTCTAAACAGATCGACGTGAGGAGTACTGCGATCCGTTTAGAGCTCTGCCTGCTGTCAAGAAACGTTCCCCCAGCGCAGTAGGCAGATACCTTACCGTTCACATTCATGACGCGGAGTGAAAAAGCAAGAACAGAATATACCCGTTTGCACGCATCACGACGTCCAACACTTCAAGAAAGGCTAGTGTGAGGCCAGGAGCTCCTCTCGAGGAAGTGCTTCCTGCCTCTACAAGAACAAGAAAAGATGATAGAGACCAATTTGTTCGGTGATGTCTCTCAAGTCTCCGTTGGGGAACAAGCGATCGTTACATCCCAGGCTTCATCATTCCAAAATGCCAAAGATATGAGGCTGAACACAAAGACATGCAAGCAGAAGCCAGGTACGAGGTAACGTCGAGGACAAAGGGACGACAAGCTTGAAGAGCGAAACGTTACTCCAGTCGCAGGCAAGGATTATCCAGCGTCACTTCAAGCCGACGACGACAACCATGAAGTCCAGGACGTGAAAGAAAACATACAGCCTCCACCGTGTGGGTTCTAGTACATCTTCATTGCAGACTTCATGAAAGGGGAATCGTCGCTAGGCCGAATCCTTGAAGTAGTTCGGGAGAAGGAGGAACCACTTTCGCTCATCACTTCGGGTAGTTGTGAGGAAACAGCGAGGCCTGTTAGAGAAGCAGTGGAACAGTGTATTGAGCTGACACCAATCACGAAAATGAATGTGTCGGAATTAGAAGGTACAAAAAAGCCAACTTAAGGAAGGCACAAAACCCATTTGAGAACACCGCTTGACACCAGGACACTGAAAGTTCCTAAAAATAGGCACATGACTAAAATACTGGAAACATTTAGGGGGTCGGGACTCTGGACACACAGTTTTGTCATCTGCTTCACATTTGCGACGCCAAAGTGTGCCGAACGCTTCACAATGGTGGATGCGCCACTGCAGACGAAGAGGACAGCATTGGAAAGCTGTCCGGATACTGCTTTCCAAGGATGTACATTACAGACTAAAAATCAATATTATGATTACGGAATAATTGTTTATCTCGGCAACGATTTGTTGCGGGTGGGAGTTGAGTGTGTGGCAGGCTGGTCTAACCCGACAACCTGTGGTACTAAGAGTCACCGTTAGGGCCACGTGTGTTGTGCACCGCTACAAGGCGCTTGACGAGAGAAGCACCCGTGTGCTTGCAGACGACGTATGCAGGACCAGGTTCTTCGAAGCTGAGCTGCGACTTAGCGTGCAGAAGTTTGAGACTCGGCAGGAGCATCGCATCAGCGCATATCCCTAGTAGAGCTCAAGATTACTCTCAAGCATTTAGATGAACTGCGGGACTCGCTGTACACGTATCATCTGAAAAGAAACGTGCTAGAAGACAATGCTGGAATTGGATCGACATGCAGTAGCCGTGCCAGCTGTAGAAGCTGTCTACTCACAGGATGTTGAATCTTTCGTTAGCCATCATTATTATCATTGTGGAGGTTCTTGTGCCATTCAAGCTTTCAGCCCCGCTTAGGGCAGCCAAGGCCCGGTCTGCCTTGTGTGGTTCTTCCGCTACACCATCCCTGTTGCACTAAGTTCATGTACTTGTGCCTTGCATATTAAGTAACCTACAGGCTCCATGGGCTCGACAATGCCTCGATCGTACTGTGTGTCGAGCTTGCATTCCAGGTGCCGAAGCAGAAATGAAAGAATGCGCGCTTTTGCCTCCTGACTGGCGCTGAGCGTAAGTAGAAGTGGAAAAGGTCACCAGAATGGTTGAAAGCTGACTATTTTAGCTTTGGCTGTGTGAGCGTTCGAGTTTATGAGGAGCACTTTGGTAGTATCATCAGCATTATAGGAACTCACAACCTCAACGGAAACGGGCACGTGTTGTTGCAACAAGAGAAAGCAAGGAGCTGCAAATGAATCTTAGTGTTTGCTACCTCTCGATTCCTAACAATGATTTGATTGATTGTGGGGTTTAATGCGCCGAAGCTACACCTTCTAGAACAAAAAGGCTATACTTTCGCGGTACTTAACAAGGCGGCAACGACACATAAACAACCACAGCCATGCGATGAACGAGAGGCCTGTTAACTAGCAGATGCGTCATGAAACAGCTACAAGTTGAAATGATATGGTAGCAATCTGTAAGCCTACTGCTGTGAATACTCAAAACGGTAAGCACTCTTACAGACGCAAAGGTGTCCTAAGTGAATTGTGCGAAGAGAAGTGGTCGATCACATCATCCATAAGACAGACATATTTATTTCAGGATGAGAGCGCACAAGTTCAACCGAGGGGATGCGTAAAAAAAAACTTGCCTGATCGTTCGGTTGGGCTTGAATGCTTAGTGAAAGTGAGGTTGGTGCGCGTGAGAGACGAGTTTGACGACGGCCCTTGTCCTCCCAATTCGCATTTCATCGCGGAAATGTCTTTTTCTGCTTTTGTAGAAGGGCGAGTGTGGAAGGCTCACAGTCCCATAAGTGAAACCGTTTATTAGGCAGTCACAAAAAAGGCACACGGGTTCGCATCTGTAAATCAGGATTGTACATTTCCAACTCTTCTGAGCTATCGCTTTGAAGCCTCATAAGTGTGCATGTGATACAAATGCTCCCCAAGCGTTTGAAGAGACATTTGAGTCGAATGGCTTTTGAAATTTGAAATGCCATTCGAACTGGAAGGAGTTCGGCCGATTTACACGACAGGTCTCAAAAGCAGTTGAAAATTTCCGCATTCACCCGCCATGTTTTGGTGACTGGTGTCGTCTCTGTTGTTCAGTTTCGTTCTAATAACTTGGCAAAAAAATTAATTTTAGGCCAAAAAGCACATTTGGGGGCGATAAAATTGGTTATAACATACATACATGAGCAAGACATGCATAAAATAGGCAGCTTTTTTTTACACTGCCGGTGTTAAGAGTAACAAGTTACTTTGTAATTGTAGACCGAGTGATAGTGTACAAAAATAAAAGAAAATTTATTAGAGTGATAGTAAACAGTAAACAAAGAAATTATTAAGAACAATATGCTCTTTAAAACCAAGTTGTACTCACAAATAATTATTTTTTAAAATACGGCATGCAGAAACTGCGCTCGAGAATGCGAGCATTAGCGTTTCAAAGGCCTTTGAGATTCTGAAAAGTCGGTTGTCATGCTTCTTTGACCGAAATGGCATTTCAACCAAATGCTTCTTCTGAAGAATGTAAAAACAGCTGGCGGGTGTCATTTGAGTCAAATGACATTCTACTCTAAAGGCCTTCGAAACGCTTGTGTAGAACACGTATAATTCAGCCCCGAGGTACCTATTAAAACAGAGTTATCACAATACCTGATAACTTTTGAGTAAAATGCCTGCACTTGCAAGTAAACTGCAGCAAGTCCCTCATTCATTGTCGACACTGGATATTGCTTCGGCGGATTTTATCTGGGGCTGTTGATGCATGCAATGACATAAAATAACATATAAGGGGAGGTGCAGGACGTAAATATCAGTGCTAACAAACAAGAGTGGTGTGTCCGATACACTTCCATCTCCTATTCAGTTTATCCCTTCGATTTTCGACTTCATGTCTCCACCGTACATTCAAATCGCCCCAACCCATCCCGATCCACAACAAACTGATGCACAACTATTATTTGAAATAGCAGTTTATTCAATTAAAAGCGGTCCAGCACGGGTTGTTCGAGCGGGTCCTCCCCCGAACGAACTGGCGAAGGTGCACAAACCCTATTGCGATCACCACGAACTGGCCCATGAATTGCAGTTTCCAAGAACTGGACCAGTTATTGAGTTACTGAGGACGACCAGCATTTGTTTATTTTCTCTCACCCTCCCTCCCCATTCTTTTCGCCCATCGTGACCAGTGGTCATCCTTTTCTATTAAAGGTTCTCTCTCTCTTCTTCTTCTCCCTCTCTTCTCTCTCTCTCTCTCTTCTCTCTCTCATGCCTCCATCAGTTTATGTCATCATGGTAGCTTTTGAGCTTGTTTGAGAGTTGAGCGAAATAACAGCGGAACATTCACAGTGCTTTCAAGCGGTCGCCCTCACTGAAGGGCAGCTCCCCTAGACTCTAGCAGCAGACTTCTCTCCCGTACGGTTGAACCCGGTTATACTGAACCGGTTATTATAGCCGAAAACTTGACAAAAGTTCACCCGGTCAGGCATTAGTTCAAGAAACAGTAACACGACGACAATAGCAAAAAAGGACAAACAATAGAGATTTCAACGTGACGCTTCTGACTAATGATTGTGAGAAACCCCAATACCACGGACCAGAACGAAGCGAAATTGCCACTAATCTACACAAGGTCATTACGTCACAAGCTTTGTATTAAAATCTTCTCTGCTTGTTCTTCTTTGCCTCATTGCAAACAAGAAACCTCTGTGGGTTTTGAAACGTCTTCCAACATTTTTTTGCTTAGTGAGTGTCTGTCTTACTGTTTATTCTTATAGTGACAGGTTGAAGTGTTAAAACCGGTTTGATATATTGAATAATTCAGTATGCCTAAACCCACTTATAATGAACTAAACTTCTGTGATGAGTTCATTATATGAGAGCTTGGATCCGACATCTTGAATCCGACATGTCAGATCTAACATGACGAAGAAGAAAACAGGCTTTAGTCCCCGTAGGGCGTCTTCACCACAATGCTCCACAATGACCTATCGAAGTGGCCTAGTGTGCGAATTCGACGAATAACGCGGCCTAGCATTAAATTCGAACGACAAAAAGCGTCTGCGCCGGGACATTGCGCAATGAAAAACGCCATTCACGGCTTGCGTGTTGTCCCTGCGCACGCGCACTTTTTTTAGACCACGTAAGCTGCGTTCCGGCTTGCGTGGCCTTGTCTCACCTTGTTTATGCATAGTGCCCCCTCTATTTCCTTAATCGTCGAGCAAAAGCTTTATATAATGGATGGGCTAAATACTGAAACCGATATCAATTCTGAGTGTCCCGCTCGTCGAGCTTTACAACAGCGTAAACGACGCCAAGCTCAACGCGCGTCCATTGGCCCGATAGTAGTGGGTAAAATCATTTTCAGAAAGAAAAAATACCCGCTCCCACTCACGTTCGCCTTAGTAAAGCTACTCTAACTTTCCTTTTTTTTGGCATGAGTTCGTCGGGCCTTTTCGCTAGCGTGGCCGGACAGTCAATTGCGCACAACGAGCGCGCGGTCTCGGAACTTTCCGCCATCGCGAACCTTTCACCTTTCACGACCCGACCACCATGATGTAAGGGTAGCCGACGTGCTCGCTAGTCAAAACCACAACAACTCTGAGTAGCTTTGTCTCGGTTAGAAACAGCTGCGGTGCGCTTGGTCATAGCGGGCGCGCATATGCGGGACCACGTGTTCAGCCAATTTTGAAGCGATTTTGAAGCGTACGCTCGCCTGGCCTGGCGGTTGTCTTCCGCGGGAAAACGCGTCGAAAGCACTGCCTACTTTTTAAAACGCGGACGGAAGAAAAAAGTGCAGCTCGTTTGCTTCTCTCCCCGCCGCGACAGCCACCGAGCATCCAACGAAGTTAGCCAGTGCAGCGCAGGAGGGGAATTCCTCTGTAGGTCAGACGGACCTCCCCAGACAGGGTTTGCGTGCAACGCAGCGCGGGCCTCCGAACAGTCCCGCTCACGTGAGGTCAGCCCCAGAACGACAATAAGCGCGAAAAAGCCTACGAGTCTTCTCCTAACCACTCAGTATATTTTCTTAGTTCCTTCAAGTATACCTAAAGCTTCACGCTTTCGGGGGGCATTCCTGTCCTTCTGGGCTTCCGCCGATGAGTAGAATGCAAGGCGGCCATCCCTTGCAGCGATCAGAGAGCTCTGAGATGTTGGAGGTGTTGGTGAACCCTGTCTCACCGCAAAGGGCAGGAAGGGGTGGCCGTTCGTTCTTTCCTCCTTGCATGCGTACCCTCTACGACGCACTGTTGCGCACTTTTACTCCGGCGTATACCAACTCGATATTGCTTTGTTCTCTTGACGAACCAAGCACCCCCACCTGCTTTTCTTCGTGCTCGCAGCAAGCGCCTGGCGAACCCCGTTTTCGTTCGGAATCGGGGTATAACAGCGTCGTGGCGGTGTTGTTTTCGAGCTATTATCTGTTCTGTTCACCGCTCCTCCAAGTAGACTCGAGCCGACAGCGCCCGTACATCCGAGCGAACACACGTGCTTTCCCGTCGTCCTGATGGACTTCTATTAATACCTGAGCTGTCTCGTCCGTGCCAAAACAATAAATCCCGCCCGCCTCGCTCGTCGCTCGCTTCGGGCTTGTAATCGCGGCCTCGGCGGCCACTTTTCGATGATGCGCCCGGCGCGAATCAAAACGGTTGTACTCAGCAGGGAGTCAGGAAACGGGCGGTGTTTATGTCCGCGGTGTGTGTTTTCTCGTTCAGGAAGAGTTAAGGAAATGGGGCGTAGAAAACCGCCGACGGGCCGCAATTGCGCTTCAAAGGAAGAGCTGCGCGGGTGAAGATGGTCGGCAAGGAGTGTCGTGAAGGGGTTGCCTATTTTCGGCGTTACACAACGTCGGTGGGTGGCGGAAGGATTCGTTTTCCGGTTGTTGTGCAAGGCTTTCTTCTAGTCGTCGGTGTCTGTTGCCCCTCAGTGAGCCTTTTCTCGGCATGAGAACGACGACTATACACGGGCGCTTTAGCTTAAATAAACGTCTGTCGTTCTTGAGTGGACATTTGCACGTGTGTGAGCCATTGTTAGTGTACAGGAAGCACGCCCTCAGCCCTGTAATCGGAGAATTACACGAGCTTTATCGCTGTGTTTTGGTAGGCTCGTTGATCGGTTAGAGCTCCATCGAGGCCGGTCATTATCCGAGTTGTTTCCGTAACGCGATCACACTTATTAGGTTGGGGCAGGACATTTGGGGGGCCTTGGGGCGACGGAAGAGTATGCTCGGTCGACATTACCTTGACCATGCAGCAAGAGGTTTCGTCTTCCTCTTCGATAATGTTGTCATCGAGAATAGAAATGGTGTGTCTGCAGTAACAACTTGACCGCGTCAAGCTCAGAAATGAAGATTAGTTGCCTTGTGGCGGAATTGGTAACATTGCATCAGCTAAATACCCTGATTATCTGGCTTAAATTTATTTTGCATTAAATTTCGCTGGAGCGGAATAAACATCTCGTGTAGAGATTCATCCGCAGCTGCTTCCAACCAACCGTCTGCCAATGTATCATCGTGTGGCCAAATGCAGTTTTTTGGTGTGGGTTTGAGTGACGTGAAGCATTGAAACTTCTCTCAACAGCTGACGCTGTCAAATGTTCACATTTTAATCATAGTTACTTCGACAAACTGGAGATATGTTTAGACACCCTGCCTATGCTTGCACTATGAAATCTAATGAATCAGTTTTACTCATAACCACGCGCGACGATTCTTTTCCCCGTACTTTTCCGCTAACGTCCAACCGCACCGATCCCATGGAGTTCGACCACACACGCACATTTTGCAATGCAGTATTGAACATCTGTCTTCGAAGGTGCGCAGAAGGTCCACATTCCCGGCAAATACTCGTTGATGTCATGCCGCGACCTGACGGCGTAATCCTTAGGACAAAATAGAGGAATTTCATTTCTACACTATTTGAAAGAAACTCTCCGTGTAAGGTGACAATTTTTAGTCCCTATCTTAGATGTATTCACCATCTTAGAAATGCGAGCCAGCTTGTTATCCGCAGGGAATTGAGAAAAAAAGAAATAATTGGCGGCGTATCTGCTCCATTCTCTGCAAATGTCGTCGAAAGACGACAGTCTTTGGTCAACTCTGCCACGTAAATTCTTCTCTCCCCTGCACACCTCTCACGCCATTCCCCTCCCTGTTCACTCCTACCACGATAAACACGGAGGAGTTTGCCAAAGTCAATTCATTTTTCCCGCGTTCCACAGCTCGCGCCATCTACTCGAACCCTTTATTAGAGTTGATTTTGGAACATTGCCAAGAGGTCTGGGCTCGCGCGAGCGCTTTTTGTGCTTTCGGGTCAAAACGTTGTTTTCACCGATAATTTATTTTTAATTTCCTATCGCAAGAATCCAGCAGCCATGTAGGTTTAATAAAAAGAACACTGCAAATACCGCTCATGTATTGCCTTAAATATGCCTAAAGTTTTCTTTTTTTCTGAATAATCTTGAGAAGCGTGGAGAGTGTTTCCTGACTTAGCGGTTTGGAAAAGGTTTGCCTACATAACCGGTAGTTCAAGTATTTTTTTTTACTTCTGGTCGGGCGGCTGGACAAAGCGACAGACGCACATGCACACAGAGACCAAAATTCTCTGGTTTAAGTAGCCCAAAAAAGACTATCGTCTCTGAAAGTTACCGTGGAAGTGCCTGTTTTCGATTACAAACAAGATGGTGTCTGTAAGGTCCACTTATGAGATTAGCGGCCAGGTGCCTGTGCTGCGCGTGAGAACGCGCCGCTCTGTCTGGCGACGTAGCACTGCCGACACTGCGCTGCAACCACCGCTAATTCGTCGCGGCGTGCGCGGGAGACGGATTGTCTGGCCCTCCGCATTCCTAAAGGGTAATCCCCCATTGAGAAGGCAGACTGCGGCGCCGGATTCCAGGAACGCCTGCCGAACCCGCTGGGATTACCGGCGTGTCTCTATTGTTGTCGCGTCCTGGTCAGCATGACGCACTGTCGCCGCCTTTCGTTTTCACCCCGCGGTGTCACCCGAACTTGCTCGTCTACGAGCGTGCCGTTGACCTGAGATAGCGGCGCCTCATTGGATATTCCGTGACGTGCTGAGTGACAGCTGTCTACGTGAATTCGGGCACTCCCATACGCGTGTACGAACGCTACAGGGGCGTTCCCGAGAGAGGGCGATCTCGAGGTTTTAAAAGGCCGAACTTGGCCGTTGGAAAGGGTTCTTGTCTGAGCGCTGAGCTGGCAGTTCCCGGCGAGACAAGGAGTCTCGACCGTTAGCGCTAGGTTGGGATTTGTGAGCCCCCTAGTCGAGGTTAAGGTCGCGTCGGAGGTTAAGGGTGCAGCGCCGCACCGGGCAACTAGACGGATCTTGCGGCGAGACAGGGTCTCGGCCGTTGTTTCTCGAGCGGTTTGTGTACGCTCCGAGAATAGGAAGAGTTAGACGAAGTTCAGGAGCTCGAGTGATTTGTGCGCACTCGGAGCTAGCGTCTAGCCGAAGTTTGAAATTTTTCTTTTTATTTCTCATGTACCCAGTTTCCATACTGTAAATAGCTGTACATAAACTTCCGTTTCACTTAATCAACTTCAACGCCTCGAGTTCGTCAATTCGACCGCCATCTCCAAGAACTTCAACACCAGCACCCAGCCAGCCTCCTGCCAAATCAACCGGAGCCCGGGCGATTGGGTTCCTGATCGACACCGGACTTCGGGGAAACGATCTTTACTGTGTCCCTCTTGAAGGGTATGAATACTGATATAGTACAGGCCACTAGTTATGCCAAAAATCATGCTGCGTAGAGTACGCTGAGAGTGTCGCACATCAAGCTCCCCGTCTACGTAGAGTGTAAACTAAAGAGTGAAATCGCCACATTAATGACGAGCGGTATGCCTTTCCTCACGCCGGACATCAAATATTTGATAGGTAGCCCAGCATCGCTTGCGACAGCGAAAGGGTTACTACCACCAGCATCAGGCAAGAGGGAATAAGTTCTAAAGTTGCGTAGTCGTGACAAGAGAAGCCACTCGGGCACGACGACATGTCGGTGGGAAGCTCCGGCTCCCGTCTCTGTCGGCGGTGGCTCGTGTCGCAACAGGGAGGACCAGCTCTTTCAACGAGGAGCGCCCTGTGCGCGCCCCTCTAGTGAATGACAGTGCGTGCGCAGCCCTCGTCGGACGACCGAACGTGCTTGACTCTTCCTTTTTCTTTCTCTCTCTACCTCTTTCCTTTTTACTTTCTCTCTTGTTCTCTGTTTTTTTTTTTTCTTTTTCCAGGCGTGCTGAGAGCGAGTTTTGCGGCCTTGGGGTTGAAGCCTGGATGTTGGCGTGCCCAGACGCAAGGCGGAGGCAAGAATTTAGGGCGGAACGTCTGGCTGTCTAATAAACTGTGCAGAGGCCAATACAACAGAGAAGGTTGAAGTTACAAGAGGTATACGCGAAGTTCTGGCGTCATCTCAAAGCTAGTGGCGCGCTCTTTTAAAGGGGAACGCGCTTTTGGAATTCGCAGAGGCGTCTTGAGCATATCCTGGCGCCTCCATGCAATACGTTTGTTAGCTTGACACGAGACGGTGCGCGTACTGGATATTACAATCCGTGAGGGCGTAAAAGCCCGCAGTTCGGCGACGTGCCATGCCTGCTGTCAACAACGGAGACATTGACAAGTTGGTATGCAGAAAGTAGCTCTAAACGCGATAGCATACCAGACATCGCCACTGTCCCATTGCTGTTGCGGGTGGAAGGAGGACACATAGTCAATTTGAAAGCTGGAAAAATTAGCAAGTATTGGTCATTAAACAACACGCAACACAGGCTGTTTAATACTGCGGGAAAAAATTTGGCCGCGTATCTGCTCCTTCCGTTGAAAATGTCGACGCAAGACGATAGTCTACTGGCGCCTCTGGCAAGTAGATGCATCCCTTCTCTTTCCCGCTCACCTTTCATGCTGTTCCTCTCCCGTCTCGCTCCTTCCAAGATAACACGCTACAGGTTTGCTCGTCAATTTAAATTCACCGCATTTTACTGCTCCAAGTCGGGTGCCTCGATGCCAGCGCTGCCGTACGGCGGAGACGCGCGTGAATCGAGGCACCCGATTACAACGTTTATAGAACCATGTTGCCTTACTCCACGAGCGTTCCAAGCGAAACGCGGACCTATCTGGCGGAACCTTTCATTGCCGTTCCCATTTGATCTTTTTTGAATTCCGCCAGGTAGCGCGGGCAACAGTAGGCGAGGGTTTTCGCAGTTTATGTAGTATTTTATTTGCTATCGCGAAAAGCAGGCATCCTTAAAATCCAATCCAATTAAATTCTTTAATACAGGAACACTGCAACTATCACTCATGTATTGATTTTCTGCCTTATATTTTCGTAATATCTTGTTCTTGTTCAACAATGTTGACAAGTATGAACATTAACACCGGAATTGGACGTTTAGATTTGGCGGTGAGTATTTAAGACTATTGCGCAGCGTCTGTGTTGGTTTGGCCTGGTGGCTGAATCGAGTGACACAGGCAGACATATAGACAGATAGACCAAAATTTCCCCGTTGAAGTAGCCAGAGAAAGACTACCGTGTTTAATAAATGGGGCCGAAACTACTCATTGAGAAATTCTCGAATGTTTTGTACGTATATGCTCCCTTTTGAAGCTGTTCTTTCGCACTGAGCTGCAAGGTTGCGACTCAATTCGCGACAAAAAATGCTTCAGCGGACACTTAATTGCTGATGTAAGAGCACGGCGCGATAGCGTTGGCTCACCAGGGTCCTCTTCGGTCTTTGTCCTCTTGCACTTCACTTCGCATACAGGCACCACAATTAAGACATGTCTCTTATGTTACAGCGAAGCTGTGTATGGCTAGGATCCCAGGGTCTTCCGACAACGGAAACAATTTACCCAGCGGCGTGTTTTATGCAAAAGTCATAAATAAAGAAGGTCCGATGGCCTCCATATTTTGATGTAAGATGACTTATACTGTGGGTGTAGCCCGAAAGAACCCATTCCCGTTTGACCCCTTCCCGTTTGAACCCATTCCCGAAACGCCCTTCCCGCTTGACCCGTCCCGTGTGCGCCCGTTTCCGAAACGACCTTCCCGCTTGGGCGCTTCCTGTTTCAGCCCGTTCCCAAAACGCCCTTCCCGTTACAACCCGCTCCCAAAGCGCCCTTCTCATTTGAACCCGCATCGTTCCAACCCATTTGTATTTCTGAAAATATGCGTTACCGTCTTCGAAACTGTTCTCCAAAATGTGCTTACAAGCAACGGGTCATGCACTGAAAACTTGTATGCAGGAAATTTTCCGGAATCGACCGATATTTCCGGCCGATAAAAGTTTCTGAATGCCTTAGGCCGATACTGCCCTTTTGACACAAAATTTGTAGCGGCGAAAGTGTACTAGAAAGATACCCAATATCTTGAGTAATGCACGCATTGGATTTTTCTGCAGTTGGTGTTCGTACGTGCGGCAGAAATTTATTTATCAGCCGCTCGTATGCTCATTGTTTGGAGCGTAGCTTTGTCTTCGGGTTCGAGATATCTAGATCAAAGATGTCCGTAGGAGAGACTTTAAAAAAGGCAAAAACATGTGCATAGATCTGAGAATTGGCTACTAATGCCTTTCCTGCGGGAGTAATGGGCAGATTTTTTATTTATTTACCGATACTTTACGGCCTGGTCGGGCTCATGCAGGAGTGAACATAAAACACATCAGTATGTATTGGTTGGCGTAGTTTAAAAACGCCCAACACAAATAAGTAAAAGACATAAATATGTAATAGACGCAAAGAGGTCCGAACGCAAAGGGGTCCGAACAACGATATGCATTAATTCGTAATGTATTCCAATTTTAAAACACCACGATTCAACCAGACCACACATTTCCAATACGTGGGGAAAATTCTTCTAACGATACCGAGTTCCTGTTCGTTCAGTTAACTTATTCCAGTAAGAAATTGCACGAGGAAACAAAGAGAACTTTCTAATAGTAATTCAGCTGATTGGCTGCCTAATATTCTTACTATGATGTCTCCTCGCTAAACGTCTGAAAGGCCCTTGGAGGTAGTATTCCCGCGACGATTTTAAGTTTCTGTAGTAAAACAATTTATGCTCGAGACGACCCTGCGCTGCTTAAGTTTCTGAAGGTTTACTCTATTATGCAAATTGAGTATACTAGAGTGACGGGAATAAACAGAATCCATAAAACGCAAAGCTAAGTTTATAATTTTCTCCGCTTCTCATGACTGCGAATTTTTATAGCCAGATGTGACATATGTATCCAGATACATAGGGTTACTTTATTTTTATACATCTTTTTACCTTTTATAGTTTTCATCTGTTTCTTTTCGACATTGATGTACACTTGCGCTATTATAACGATTAAATGTGTTAGTCCGCCAAATACGATTTCTTTCAAAGTGACGGTGTTTTTGCGATTTTTTTATTTGTGCTTCCGCGGCGCTTTTCTGGGCTTTTTTATTTTATCATTTTTGGTAACGGAGTATCAGATAGTTTTTATTTATTTAGTTCACTTTTAACATTTGTTGTCTTTTCTGGAGGGGGGTTTCAAATATTTGTTTTTGTTAGTTATTTACTCGTTCTTTGAGGAATATCTTGAAGCTTGAGTTAAAGTTAGCTCTAGAGTGTGGATAAAATATATGCTTGTGTATAAACCTTTAATTGATTGTGTGTGTTAGTAGTTCCTCCTCACACTCTTTTGGGACACGGCCATGATGGCGTCGTTTTAATGCAATAAAACTTAAGGGTCTGGTGTTTTGGGGGTGGATCTAAAGAAGCTAGAGACGAGAGTCAGTCGACCGAACAAGTGCAGACGAGGGCAGACGCAGGGCGACCCTCGCGACCTAAATACATTTAGTTAAGTGCATTTAGGTATTTTGCTGTTTTCATTTTCATAAGCAACGTGTTTGTTAATTTGTTGTTAATTTGTTAATTGGTGTATTATTTTAAAAGATTTGTTTGCTAATTTAAAAGATTTGTTTGTTCATTTGTTAATTGTTAATTTGTTTGTTAGGCTTTGTTAATTTAAAAGATTAAAATATTTGTTAATTGGTATGGCTTGAATTGTAACAAATTAAAAACAATATGAAAATGTTTTTATAACGTTTCATAAACTGGGTACGTTATTCCGGGAACGGACTAAATAGGAAAATACGAAACGGGAAGGTTCTTTCGCCTCGGGTTGAAATGGGAAGGAACAAACGGGAAGGTTGAAACGGTAATGGGTTCAAACGGGAGCGGGCCAAGTGGGAAAGGGCGAAACGGGAAGGTCGTTTTGCGCCGGGTTTAAACGGGACGGAAGAAGCGGGAAGGGCGAAATGGGAATGGGTTCAAACTGGAACCTCCCTATACTGTCCCTGAAAACATCGGCGGCCACCTGTGCGGGGCACTAGAACGTGCGCCATATTTGCGTAGCCCGGCTGCAATAAAACGTCCTTATCTCTACCCACGAATCGTATGTGTTTCCTCACTCTGTGACGCAGAGATCGGGCCGCTATTTTTGTACATAAAGAGAATTTATTAAACACAGGTTACAGCTAGGACCCGCTGTAGTTAGCTACTACACGGGTCGACAGAGCACAGGATTTACGTAATGTGCCACAGAGGAAAAGGAAGTGAAGATCATGGAAGTTCACAAAACAACTAGTACACCGCACCGAAGGTCCTTTACAATAATGTCCGAGGCACGAGACTCAGACACCATAGTTCACGCGTGGGAGTGAACATAAAAACCACAACAGTTCACACACATCCGTTCTATGTCCGTACAGAGATGCATGCGCAGCCAGGCTGCCTAAACTGCGCCTTGGACTCAAACATACAACTCCTTTCAGCACGCAAGTTTCACCTTATTAATAAGGCACGACACACCATTGCACGGTGTTATTGGCAACCTTGATGAAGCGAGTAGACCAATTCAATATAGCAAATCCGCAGTGTAGCTATACCACAGCGTAGCAAACCCAACCAGAGCGCCGGCTTCGCTCGACTTCCCTCTTGGCAGGGTGGGAGGGCTCTGACTTTTTCAGATACTCACGTGGAGACGCTGGATTAATTATAGCTTTGTTATTTATTGAACTTGCAGGGCTTGTGCACGTGCTTTTGTTCCCGCAGCTCTACGTATGACGTCACATGTCAAAAGTCATCAAAGCTTCCTTAAATTCTATATGCACCGGCACTGAAACTCCGGGAGGAAGTGAAGAAAGGACGCCAGTCTATGGCGCCACACATGTGACCAGACTGCAACTTTGGGGGGGGGGGGGGGGGGGCAAAAAACTTGGTTTCCGCTGGATGCGAAGTTTCTATGCGAACTATGAAGATACAGAGCGATTCCCACTGGACTTATGCGCATATTATAGCTATACTTCCGTACCAGGAAACCAAAACGGGTTTTGCACTGCTGCACTGCATGTCCATTATTGAGAAAAAAAGGGGGCCTATCAAGAACCAGAAAAACAACAAAAGATCAAGTGCTGTGTTTGTCTTGGACGAGCGTTTCGAGGGCCTCGAGATTATAGGTTACCAGGGCGAATTGTGCCAATATTGACGGCCGTAATTGTCGGGCTGTCGGCAAGAGCGCCGTTGTGCCCACTTCCTATTACATGTTAACGTCGCAGAGCGGCCGTAAAGGTGCTATCACGGTGAAATGTTCAGACCTCCCCGTACTTTCCTTTTAATCTTAAATTTTGCCTTTTCTTGACAGCTGCTACAGGCCAACAAGCGAGCAACGCGATCCGATACAACCCGCTCTCCGTATGCGCTATTTCCATTCTGTCTAAAAAGTGTTCTTCGTGGGACGGGCTTGGCTACACAATGTTTACTGCTAGCGGCCTCACACCCGAACTCCATGTAGTGAACTGAGGTCACCGTCGCCGAAGGGTTGGAAGCGAGACTGAACAGGCCCATAGTAGTCCTAGAGTAGCACGCAAAACATTTATACACTTTTCAAGCACTCGCCGTAAGAATAAAGCGATTACGTTAAACAGAATGCGGATAACGACGACCAGACCATGAGAAGGGGGTGATTAGCCTCAGTTTGGCTATCGACACATCATAACAAAACCGTAACACAACAAAGGAAAACAAGACTAACAAGACAAGTAAAACCATGCCCTGAACCACGCAAGACCACAAAACGGGATAGAACACAGTTTGTTCACTGCTGCGAACATTCCGACGGCGATGGGCATAAGTAACCGACTTTGTTTAAAAGCATGAAATTGGTCTGTGAAACCCGCCGTTGCCAATCGAGCCTTTCAAACCTACAATCTCATATATGCACGCTTGAGATAACACGAGGGCGAAGTGTTCGTCTAAGTGAGGCGACAGAGGAGCCACATTTCAACCCGCAGCGGTGGCTCAGTGGCTAAGGCGTTGCGCTGCTGAGCACGAGGTCGCGGGTTCGATTCCCGGCCGCGGCGGCCGCTTTTCTGATGGAGGCGAAAAGCAAAAACGCCCGTGTGTACGAGATTTCGGCGCACGTTAAAGATCCCCAGGTGGTGAAAATTAATCCGGAGCCCTCCGGATTAATTTTGCCCGAGCCCCCCACTACGGCGCGCCTCATCGCCCGCGTTGCGTCGGCGCGTTAAACCCTAGAATCAATCAATCAATCAATCAGCCACATTTCAGCCGTTCAACTCGTCTAATACAGCGCAGCCGGATCCTGCGATAATGTGGCCTTGTACGCGATGACGTCATTGTATAAGATGGGCGAGAACTCGGGGGAATGGTGGCTATAACCCCTGGCACGGTAACAAGGCTCATTTTATGCATATTAAAGCGAAAGCTCTGAATGGCTCATTAAGCGAAAAAGCTGTTGGCGTCAGGGTTGGCGTTGCCCACGTCAGTAAAGCGTTTACCAAGACGGCGGAAGAACGCAGCCAAGCGAGCAAAAAGCGAACATTACTCGCAGCGCACAACTCGAAGGAGCTCTCAGCGGTGTTCACTCGTAAATTAATGCGTTCGCATTCACAACCCAAGAGGTTCTTCGGTGTCCTCGGATTTTAAGGAAGTAGGGCCATCCACCCACAGAAACTGAACGAGTTCTTACCCCTCCGTATGGTTAACCAAGACGAGCAAGTTTAACGAGCATGCAACCTTTTAACGACCACACCTGGCAGACGCGAGAGGCATACCAGTTCCACGCTGTCTCCGGCCGTGATTTAGTTCAGGGCACGGACAGGGAAGGGCTAAAGGCGACCACGACGCGCACATGAAATCAAACCGAGTAATTTGCGCCTAACCCTAGAACGCAAACTAACAAAAAGAAAACTGCATTTACAAGTGAGGTCATGGTTCACGCTATTAGCATACAGCGACTTCCTCGCAAATCATTCCGCGATTCCCCCTGAGGCGATTAAACAAACCGAGGTCACGTTAATTGGCTTTTCGCGTTGTAACGCGGATGGCGCACGCGCCACACTTTTTTTTTCTTCGAAGCAACTTCCACTGTGGTTCGCACATCTATGAAAGGTATGCAGTGGAGACGCGCGTCGGAGTCCACGTTTATATGCTACGCATGGTCACGGGCTTTACTTACAAGGATACTCGTTTGCATTAGTTGGAACACAGATGCTCGCAAAAAAAGGCGCATGGGTGCGAACGAAATTGCTCAGCTCTTCCTTGTCGCGCATGGCATCACCAGTACTCCAGCCAACGGACCCTGCATAGTTGTATGCGCCCAGTAGTGCCTGAAGGCTGAGTGATCGAGGTTGCTGTTTTTAAGGGGCCAGAGGAGGAAGACCTCATGGTTTGAACTGCTCAGAATAATGCATGAAACTGAATGGACGTTCTTCCGACTATGACAGGAACCCAACACCGGAGATCTTTTTGACACCCCTGAGGCGTCTTGATTGATGTCTTATCCAGTAAACGCAAAACGCTGCTATTATAGCTATCTTGCAAAGCCCCTTTCAGGCATAACGTCTTGGTCCTGATTCCGACATGCTGGGTTCCTTCACGACGAACCGTCTTACGGAAAGCATCCTGGCCACCCTTGTAACGTTTCCAACGATACAAGTAACTTTCACGAATAAGAACACTGAGGCAAGAACAATACTCGGGGTAAAGTGCATTTCGCCATGTATGAGTCACACGCTTTGGATCAATGAAGCGCTGAAGCCCGACGATGATGTCCACACAGACAAGAAATCTAGTCGACGTTTGGAAAAGATGTGGTGACGGAAGTGCTAACGCAGAATTTCAGACTAGTTTGTGAACAACTAGCAAACAATTCGAACCACAAGCTGAGAAGCGGGACATTGAAAAATAACTGGAAAAGCGACGGTGCAAGTTTAACTTCCCAATTCCCGCAATACCTAAAATGCATTTCCTCACCTGCCCCGATGCTGCCCCGATGCTGCCCTGCACGATGCTGCCCCGAGATGGAAGGTTCGAAATTGGGCGGGAAACTGTGGTGAGGCAACACGCCAGCGATGCGTCAATCACCGAAACGTTCGAAAAAAGATTTCTCTGTGTTAAACAGGACCACTGACGTATCGCCGATACACTTATCGCCTTTTTTCTTGATATAAAAAGCTTCCAAGAGCTCCCGTGCTGCCGCATCTCTGCTCCTACCCAGAATCCTAATCTCACCCAGAAGTGGCTCACACTTGCAGGCGTCGCAATGCGCGGGAAATGCGCGGGCTCCAACGGTGAATAAAATTCAGTTGAAAGTGAGCGCTTGTCCCTTCTCCTTTCTTGTGTACTGTCTTTGGTTTTTTGTGCTAAACACATTTTTTTAGGTTACACTGGTCGGCTTTGTGTAACGGGCAGAACAACGCACAGAACTTCTGCTAACCACAACGGGGGTATTAAATTATTGTATTTAATTTTTGACGATTATGACATATGTGTATCTTTTAACGCTGTCATTCCAGAAAACAGTGTATTTGTTACCTGTTCGTCGTGTGACAACTGTTATCACACATGAAACTGTTCAGGTCTGTCAGCTAGGTCCCTAAGAAAAAAGAAGACAGATGGAAGCCTGTACAGCTGGAAATGCAAAGAATGTGTGCCTTCTGGAGAGCTAAAGGGTTCGCGTCCTGCTGTCCAGTCCTCCTCAGATGAAAAGGGCATTGCAAATGAGATGGCAGCTATACGCGAGCAACTTGGCAAACTGATGCCTCTAGCTGCGAAAATTGATTCTCTACTTGAATTTCAGGAAACAGTGACTGATTTAAAAAAATCAGTTGAGTACATGTCTGCGAAGTATGAAAACGTTCTCGCTAACTTATCGAAACAAGACAAAGAAATCGCGGACATCAAAACCCGCCTTGCACGTTTGGAAAACACGTCCTTCGAAGGCAAGTGAACGATCTCGAGCAGTATGACCGTAGGCAGAATCTAGAGGTACATGGCATACCGCACAGCAAGGACGAATGTCTGCTAGAAATTGTCAATGACCTGCCCGGGTTCTGAGCCTTCCTTTGCTGACTGAGCAGGAAATTGACGGCATACACCATTTGCAGTCCGAACCCGGCCGAGTGCCACCCATCCTGGTGCGGTTTGTTTCCGGTAGAACGAACCAAACTGGCAAGCAAAGCGTAAAGAATTGCGAAAAATGAAACCTGAACTCGATTCTACGGCAACCTGACACCTCAAACCAAACACCTTCTGTGGCTAACACGCACAAGGGCAACCGAAATGGGCTATTCTTTCGCATGGCAAGGAGATGGTGAGGTTCTAGTGCGTAAAGGCCCAGGAGAACCTAAATTTCGCATCACTAGTGAAGCAGACCTCTGCAAAATTGTGAATGAAAATGCGATGGGCAGTACAGATGCCGCGCTATTGGCTGCTGCTCAACAGAAGCAGTCATAAGTGTCCGCCGCCCTAATTTTCGTTTTTAGTTTTTTTTTCTTTTCATGGAAGGCTCTGTCAGTCCTCCAGTCGACGTTTACTTTTCTACTGAGAAGTTCAAAACTAACCTATCTCGCATTGCTCCCCAGATAGAAAAGCTCTTTTCTTTATTTTGTCTGAATGCAAGAATCTTAAAGAATAAATCGGACAATTTTTGTATGTACCTCGAATCCCTTAGGCATAAATTACATATGTTTGCGTCTAGAATCTTCACCTCAGACAGTGTACCCCCTAAGAAATAAATATTATAGAAAGGCGAGAATTATAACGAATTATGGCATTCAGTTGAAGCAATATCAGGTCATAGACTTTTTTAAATAATAACGAGGAGATTGAAAAGCTTATTAAAGAGTTTAAATCCATAAAACTGTTCAAAAACATTTGCTTCAGGTATTGTTACAATGATTTGTCCAGTTTACAATGCGTTAGCAGACAGTATGATTTTCGTGGAAAGAGTGTTACGTTTGTGTTTCTTACTTTAATAATGCTTGTTTTTTATGTTTAAGTGTATTCAACTTGTCTTTCTTGTCGTGCTTTCACTTTCAATTGAGCTGTTTGGCTCTACTAAACGTGTGCATGTCACGCTTTTTTCAATTTTTTCAATTTTTTCTGCTTATTGTAAATTATGCGGTAAAATGTTAGTGTATGGTATATGTGTGTGTATTTTTTTTTTCTTTCCTTTACGATAGCGTTTTCTTTCTTTTTGGGCTTCGAAAATTGCGCTAGCTATGTTGTTCCTTTTCTGCATGATATAAGGAAATATTGTATCTACTTTTTTTCTTTTCATTTGATTTTGGGATGTGTGCTGCTCCCGACTTCGGTGCAAGTTACTTTGGAAGGAAGAGCCTCGTCAGGCTGTAGCCTCTTGCCCTCCTCCTTAGGTGTGATTGTACTTCACCCCCTCGAAAACGAATAAATAAAAATAAAGAGCTGCACTTGCGCTTCTTTTTTTTGTTGTTGTTGTTCGGTTTTACGCCACTTATCTTACCCCTCATCGAGATCTTTTGAAGAAGCAAGAAAAGATCCATGCACACAAAGCAAACAAATGAGCAAAAAAAAAAAAAACATACGTGGTCATGAATAAAATCAAAACGTTTGCGGGGAATCAATGCATGAAATTGACGCGGAGGAAAGACATTTTCTTGCTGCGTTGCAGCGCAGCCAGTAATCATTGACGTTGAAGATAACGATAATCTTGTGTCCAAATTCATCAAACGATAACTTCATGAATGAGAAAACAATCGGGACAAACAGAAGCAATAACCACATTTTATCCAGGTTCTTATCTAAACATATATTTTACTTTAAAAACATCTGACGTATAAACATGCATGGTTTATGCGCACCGTAACTGATTAAGCACTAGTTGTCGCCCCCTCCACAATTTTCATTCTTGCGAATCAAACAGAACGCATGTCTATGCTATCATTAAGAAGCGACAGGCTATGGACGCTAACGCCTCTAAAATCATCCCGCGCCGTCCTACACACATGTCATCACGTATAGGAACAAATTGTGCTGTGCGGGCACGTTCAGCGTTGCCGCGCCGACCAGAAAAGTTCGCCTCATTTAAAGGAATGTAATGTGGTCATGAAGACATCACCAGCAAAGAACTCCGCTATGGACGCCATGTAATATGACAAGATAAAAAATCAAATTGCGTTCGCTCAATCATACGATGTGAAGCAAAGAAAAAAATGGCAGCATCTCCACTCCGGGGATGATGGCGAGGGTGCGGAGTATGGGGACTAGAAATGACATCGAAGTTGTGCCCCGAGTGACATCCGATTTGCGACCTGACCGTCATTCGATTTGAGCAGTGAGTTGCACCTTGATTATTCCCTAAATGAAACTGCAACTCACGGCTCAAATCGAATTTCGCTAGATTTTCGCTTGGCGGTGGCATGCGTACGGATGGGCGCGGACGAACATTGGGAGGTCCTAAGGTACTCCGCACCGTTACAGGCGAGGGAGTAAGCCTTTTGACTCTCGGTTACTAACTCACGGTCGTAGCCCCCATGGGTAAGACGACTGACACTAACTCTGTCTCGTCTACCAGACACAGGCTCGAATCCTGCCGGTGCCTGTGTGATTTTTTGCGATTGTAAATGCTATGCGCACGGACGCGGACGGACATTGTGCGGTCCTAAGGTACTCCGCACCTAAAAAATTTCCTCGCTATTCTGACCTCGCGAAAGTAGACGGCCAGCGAAGCTTTTAAGCACACGACATAGACGTGACGCTGAATTGAGGTAAAAGGTATGCGAAAATATTTCACTTGACCGTTGACGGCTGTCAACCATAAGAAAGACACGTACATACACGCACGCACTGATATTTTGACTTTATACTGATCTTGAAAATGGTGCCTATTACCCGCCGCGACGGCTCAGTGGCTATGGCGTTGTGCTGCTGGACACAAGGACGTGGGTTCGATTCCCGGCCGCGGTGGCCGCTTTTCTGGTGGAGGCGAAAAATAAACACGCCCGTGTGTTCGAGGTTTCGGCGCACGTTAAAGATTCCCAGGTGGTCAAAATTAATCCGGAGTCCTCCACTACGGTTCGCCTCATCGCCTATGTAGCGTCGGCGCGTTAAAACCTCAATCAATAAAAAAAATTAGCAGTGGCTTAGCTCGGCTATGCCAGGATATACGTAGCGTGAGCTAAGGTTCAGCTGGTTATTGTTAGCGTTCCTAGTTATCTAGGATTAGCTTGATTACCATGCTTACTGCTGCTTCAATGACACACACACGGTATACGCATTATGTGGCACATGTATATTTATCAAGAGGCTCCGGCGCAGCGTCACCAATCGCCCCAGAGCTAAGCTGGTTCCACAGGCGCACGCCGGGGTTGCTGCGACGCACGAGCCATCGGTTCCACACCCGGCCACCCCTCGCATGATCAAGTTGACCGGGCCGCTACGTGCGGAACGGAGGTCGGCGAAGACGCTGGGTGCGTGTGGTATGTGAGAGACACCGGGCAGCGAGCAACGTTCTGTGCACCGTGTTAATTCCCTGCTCCTCGCGCATGCGCAGCACGGCTCTCCAGGAGCCACGCGAAACTGCTCAACCTCGGCCAGTGTAGCTCACACCACAAAATGGTGCCTATTAATGATAACTAATCCACTCCAAGTGCATATCCAAGTGATGAGACGCATAAGCTTGAGGTCCAAATTACGTTTTGAACGGCGAACGACTTTGGTGGTGACTTCGTTCTAATAGCACACGGCACGGCGCAGTGGGCTTGGTCGCATCATCAGGGGCACATTACGTCACGCATTGCGTCACACATTCACAGAGACACGGAGCTCTGACAAGCACAGAGACACGTAGCTCTGACAAGCACAGAGCACAGAGATATTGCTTAGGCAATATGCGTTTGCTTTTGTTGTTAGCTGTTTCACCTTCACATTTTAGGAAAGAGTTTTCGTTCCGAAGCGAGCGGAGATATCCCTTTGCTTGGGCGATTGGCATTGGCTTTTATTTTTAGCTCCTTCGCTCTCCCGTTTTCGGGGAGAGGTTCCGCTCCGACACGAGCGGCGATATGCGTTTGCTTTAGCGGTATAAGTTTTGTCCATGCAAGCTGGCTTTCCCACATTGGACACCATAAAACTTCAGATCGTACTTTTAGCAGCTTCTTTCATCTGTATTGAATAAAAATGACCCCGTGACTGCTTTGCTTCACTTTTAATGACGTCGAAAAGCGATAGCACTTGAGTCGTCCCTTCTCTGTGACGCCCCCTCCTGCCTTCCCTCCACCCTCACGTTCTTTCCCTCCCCTCTCCCTCCTCTCATTTACCTCCCCCTGCCCATCTGTCCTCCTCCGTTCGCCGCCCCTGACTCAAGCCTGCGTTTTCCCCCTTATCTCTTCTTCTCCCCTCCGACCCTCCTCCGGGGAGTATTCTCCCTTCCCACTCGCCCTCGAATGCCACGTCACCGTTTATTCCCCCTACAAAAGACAGACAGGTACACAGACAGACATTGCAAAATTTTAAAGCTTAGGTAGCCCAAGGAAGAATATCTATCGTCTTTAAAGCGCCCCTCGTACTGAACTACCTACTTTCGCCATGCCGCTTCTCACGACACGGGAGTGTTAAGACGAAGCAAACTGACACAGGTGCTTGTGACACGCGTGCAGCGTTGCGTTGTCCAGCACGGGCCTTGACTACTCCACCTTGGCTGCAAAGCGGCTCAAGACAGTGTTGCTTTCTTTCGAAACAAGGCTTCATTTTCCTTCAGACCCTCTGTAAAGACAGGCCTTAATGGGTAAGGGTATGAGTGAATCAGGGTTTCTTTCGGTAGAGTAACAGCTGGCGGCCATTTTTCTGTTTCATTTTCGTAGTGTAGCCGGAGCCATTCTGAGTAGCTGTTTCATGCACGGTTCCCCGAAACACGCAAGGCCGCGGCGTCTATCGCGCACGAGCAGGTGTCAACTTGGACGTGTCTCAAGAAGACGCGGCTAGAGCGGTAAGATAAAACTCCAAAGAAACACCCATTATCCTTAAAAAACATATGACGCATCGGTTTGATGAGGCAGGGCGTGTTTAGCCTTCAATGAGTGCAGAAAAGGTCTCAATTTTTCTTGCTTAAATCTTACTTGGATCTATTAAAACACGCGTCCCGACGGATAACGGTGCAGACGCGTGAGAATTAACGGCACCCCGCGTACCACGGGAAGCGCTTATAGCAATTCTGTCGCTGGTGTCACTTGTAATACAGGCCCTTCGTCGCGCGCGTCGGCTTCCAATTAACCGAAGTAGCCCGGCGCCTCTTCAACGATTATGCCGAGCAGGGTGCCAAGCTTGTAGCTCTTGCGCGCTCGCATCGACGTTGACGATTATCTACGATTTAGTTGTCGCACAAGACCCTGGACATTTTTTAATCTTTTTTTAAGGAGTTACTTGCGTGGACAGTGCCGGAATGCGGAAGTTGGCAGACAACTGCGCAGCTAGGCGGTCATACACCCGGTTACATTGTACCATTTTTTCTCGTTTATAATTACGTGAGGCTCTGCGAAAAGAGATAACAGATGAAATTTAATAAGGAATGGCACGGAGGTTCAGAACCTGGCTGGATGACCTGCGCTGCGCGAAGGGTTAGGTGGTCAAGCGAGAGCAGGGGGAAATGGGGAAACACCCGCCGCGGTTGCTTAGTGGCTAAGGCGTTGTGCTGCTAAGCGCAAGGACACGGGTTCGATTCCCGGCGGCGGCGGTCGCACTTCTGACAGAAGCGGAAAGCGAAAACGCCCGTGTGTTCGAGATTCCGGCACACGTTAAAGATCCGCAGGTGGTCAAAGTTAATCCGGAGCCCTGAACTATGGCGCGCCTCATCGCCTGAGAAGCATCGGCAGGTAAAACCTCACAATCGATCAATAAAATGGGGAAAGGCAAGGAGAAGCACTGAGCATAGATTGCTTCCGACAATCATTACCGACTTTTGCCTAGACTTGTGGATTCGAGAAGACCAAGAAGAAAGTTGATATTGCTACGGGTCAGTGACGGTAGAGAGAGAGAGAGAGACTCGATGTCGATGTTCCAAGATAGTCCACAGCGTGAATTGTCGATCGTACAAACGCGTGAGTTGTGAGCTCAATGGGAACACTCACGTATCTTAAGCGTAAATTTTGGGCACTGGCACACTACGTGTTCACTATTATGTTAAGCCTCGCCCGCGCCGCAGCTCGCGCGGCCGTTTATTCCGACGAGGAACCAGTGTAATTTACAGGCGGTAGCAGAGGCCGCTCACAGCTATATGGGACAAAGTAAAGTTACCTGGAATCGAGAGAGACCGGACGGAAGATGACACCTGAGCAGAGGCCCGCTGTCTTCTACGGATTTATGGTTTGGTGTGCGCGAAAGAATGAAGCATCCTCGCCACATCAGTCCTCGACTGCTGAACCAAGCTTATGGGCTCGTTGACGGGGTCAGAGCGGGAACCTTCACCAAGAAGATTGTTTCCGACGTAACCACTGAAAGACAGTGTTATGGCCATTCACAGCAGAAACTTAGAAACTTATCTTGAACTGTAGACAACAGATGCTAAAAATGTCCCTGGCGTAAGGATGCTCGATGTCCCGGAGGCGCTTTTGCAAGCGCATAAAAAAATGGAGGCGGGAGGGGGGGGGGGGGGGGGAGGTCCGCTTAAATAGTGTGTTCTAGAATGTATTCACTATTGTCTATTCGGGCATACGAGATCTAGTGTGCATGTATATGCTTTTAATCTTCATCCGAAACCAACAAGCGCGTACGCATGTTGGCTTCTGATGTTTTTCGTTGCAATCTGATGCGTCGAATTTTCCTACCTTTCCGTGAGAGACTAAAAACCCTAGCAAAGTGTTCCCCGTATTAGAATAAAGCCTCCACAATTTGGATTAAAGCTTGTTTGCTTGTGTTAATCCCTTGCCCGGCCATGAACTCAGCATTCTACATCGTGCGCAATGCATCCGATGCGGGTGTACTGCAGCAGCTTGATAAGACTGTTCGAGAGAATGTGACGAACATGATCGCTATGGCTGCATTGAAAGGCAACGCATGCGCAGTGACTTTTTGGTTATGTACTGAACACGCACAGTCATACTACCGCAGCTTGTCACGACCACAGTAAAACGATACCGTTAAGCTGGAACGCCCTAATGTTACGACTGCTTGCGCTTGCAGATAGGCCTATTGGGCTTAAGAGAAAATGACTTCATTATTATTATTAGTCACGCGAGAAGCTGCGCTCAGCCTTTCACGATATAACCCCGTAGTTTGGTACGAGATGATCGATGAAAGCCCCCTCATCTTCTCTAGAATACTGAAATCGCAGTAACGGCACCGGCACCGCGCGCTTCATTTCCATAACCACTTTCGCCGCATAACTAGCCATACAGTCAACCGTTCGATCGTTCCAACTCACGCGGGAGCACTGTTGAAGCAGGCGTCGGAACAGCGACCCACGCATCCATCTTTTTTCGCTACGTGCGAAAGGAATGTGAATATTGCCAAGACATTGAGCTCAAACCGTCTGCTATTTCCACCCAAGGACAGCCCTCATAGACCGCGAGAAAGGAGCTGGGATTTAAGAAGGCAGAATGCGAAAGGCGCAGCCCAACGCGCGGCGGAATCGGTGCGTGTAATGTATTCTGGGTGACGCGTCCTCCTAAAAGCAGGGATGCCCTGGCCGCGAGAAAGCGCGCGCTGAGGTGTGGCCGCGGAATCCTGCGCGCGCACAAGCGCCCGAGAGGCTGACGGCTCGTCTGGGTGTACCTGCCGGCGGAGTGACCAACGCGCGAGGAAGGCCCAACGGAGACGGACTCACTGTGTCAGCGTCTGCGCACGCAACCGACTCTGGAATTCACAATTCTGGAACAAATAAATGGCGACTACAATGTTGGCTGATTTCTAAAGCGAAAGCTTTTTAATGGGACCGATGGTGTTCTATCACAAAACTAATGCATTTCCCCGTTGACTAGGTGGTCGACCGAAAAGCTCTGATAAGGTCTCTGGAAACACGGCGCGTGCTTGAATCCGGGCTTCCACTGTGTCGAAACGGTTACCTGAAAATCTCGAAAATGGAACGGTTTTAGGTAGGACAATACACGCCTCGATCATGAAGAAGGAGTACCTTTAACTCACAAACCACGTATCGGTGTACATTTATATCGTTCGTGGATGTGATTACTTAGCGCGAAAAATCGTCGCACGGGTTCGTTTTACGTTTGCCATTGGGTCTTTGGCGGTTTGGCTAGTGTCACTAGATAAGGCTACAGAGTATCGGCACTCTTTTCTCCTATTGCTCCGTACCGCCGCCATGATCATTGGTCAGTTCACATCACGTGACACGTGTTCACACTGCGACGGTTCGTAGGAGCCACCATTTTGTGGTTTATGCGTTCTAGACGGTCAACCGTGGTAGGCTTAGCTTGTCCTCCATGCTCTGCGGCTGCGCGCGAGTGACGTCGTTCCGAACGCGAATCAAAGATAACGCGTGTCGGAGCATGTCAGCAGCATAAGTGTGCCTGAAGATGCCGTCTTGCTGCAACTTGGGCAGCGTTGTTAACCAGCGAACCGATCGAAGTTAGCGGCGAGGCCGTAGATGCGGAAATCTCGCATCACTGATAAACACCAAAACGGACGCCGTTGCTGACTTGCGTGCCTCAGTTGCGGTACCCTTATACCTAATCTGGTGACACTAGATTTGGCGATCGATTGGACGCACTTTCAGCGAAGGTTGGACGAGCTTCTAGCTTTCTCGCTTATCTCAACTTTTTTTGAGGAAGAGCTGGTAAACTTTTATTAAAACGAGACTGGGTTATCCTGCCCCCTCAGGAATAAAACTCGTCATTGCACGGGCGTGCAAATAAACTTCCCCCATTTCACGTACCGCTTCTCGCTAACCGTAAGCAATTTAACGGAATTAACGGAGGAGTATATGTGTATAAATTTACAAAGAAAAACAAGTTTGGAATGTTACTACGAAACCCGGAAAGAACAGTACAAGAACCGTTCATTGGACAAGTTATTTACGGTTCATTCGGTTCAAACAGTGCAAAGACGATGGGCGTAGAAAAATGGGAAAGCACGACCCGCTGACGAACAACTGTTAGTTAAGCTAACACCTGGTGGTTGCTAGTCAGCGCGTGTCTTATGTCCCCCTTTTCCTACGTCCATCTCCTTGGAACTGTTTGAACGGAACAAACCGGAAATAACTTTCAACCGATTAAACGTTCAGTATAGTTAGGCTGGAACGTAAAAAAAGCCTCCTAAGCCACGGTGTTATTTTCTTCGGCGTCATGTCCGAGTGCGGCCGAGTGGCGCACGACGTGTCTTCCTGGTTGGCGCCCCTCGCATGCACGGGTCGACGCCGGACAGGCGCGACAAGCGGGCCGCCTTGTCCGCACCGGGGCCTAATGAACTTCAACGGCGGCTGTGACTGCGCTGACACGGTGGCGACTCGCGCCAACAGGAAGCCAGGAAGCGCCCGGGCTTCCGAGGAATTTCGCCAAGACGACGGGCAGCGTGCATACTGATCGCGCGATGAACGGCCGCGGACAGGTTGCGCTGCTGTGGTCCCAGGTATAGCCATAGGGCGGTAGGCAAGGTACCATTCGAGCAATCACCTGTTTTTTTCGTTAAAAAGGTTTGACGTTATGTTTGATACGCGGTTCAAAAAGGAAGTTAAGCAGATGGGGATGCGGCGCTAAGTGCGAACAGGGAATCGATCAGGCAACAAATACCTTCTGGTCCCTTGTTGTGTTTGCATTTATTTCATAACCTCAAGACTTAGTTGGTAAAAAGCTCATCCGAACTGTGTCCCGGAAGCTATAACATTCTGGGCGTGGTCTAGCAATGCATGGTGGGTAGGATCGTGCAGCCACCGATGGTAGTGAGTGTCCTGCCGCAAATCCAGGTTTGCCACCATACCATGTCTTCTTCGGCGGCCGTGGGTCCCAGGGAAAGTCCATTATTGATAATGAAGGTCTGTCGGAGTCGCGGCACCGAAGCAGCCTAAGCATTTGATACTGGTAAAGGAAAACGTTCGCGGTGTGTGGTCTCCCCGCGAGTTTGTAACGCACCTCGGCAACTGGTTGCAGCCCCCACTACGGCCGCACCCATCTACGGAAGAAAGCGCTGCTTAGTGCGCGCTCCACCTTTTATGCATATTAATGACAGATGTCGATCTATCGCGGGTACTTGTGTTTTACCACACTATGAAGGTGCTTGCATGTGAGAGAAGAGTAACAAGTTGCTGACTTTCATTAATCTCGGCCGACTGGTTAAACAAAAGACCCGGCCCGCGCGAGGGGGGCCGCGAGCATCTGAAACAGACCGGGGGAGGGAACCGGGTTGGCCGAGACAAAAACAATCTGCGCCTTGCGTTGGCCGGTGGGCGCTTGCTTGCTTATGCAACAGTGCCACGCCGGCGATGATGGAATTGCAGTCGAGGGCGTCGAGCCCGACTAGAACGCGATAACCTTGCGATCCCGCTGGGAAAGAATGAAGTCATCGATCACAACACTGTCCGGTGATGGCCTCCGCGCTTCCGGCGAGATCGGACTGAGCGGAGCCGGAAGCAATAACAACAATGACAACGCCAACGTCCGAACTGAGTTCACTCGGGCGGTCGGTCCGAGCCACCCGAAACAAAGGCCCGTGCATTCGCTCTTCGACGTCACACGAACGTTGGCTGATCTTTGCCTTGTTAGCGGTCCAGCTTCAAAGCCTCACGGTCCAATGATATTGGTAGCAAGCACTGCCGAGACAACAATGTATCCGTTCCTTGTACCCAATGACTCATAACCAAAAACCGCCTTATCTATAGACGCAGGCAGAAAAGCGCCATCAGTAAAAGTTTGAGATAGCCAATCGCATGATGATGCGAAAGGAAGCGAGGAGAAAACCTGCAGCTGTAACGGCACTCAGTGGGGTGGGTACGTTCACGTCGGTATGTCTATGGGCTACGGGTCAGCTAACGGTGCCGTCCACGGAGAGGCTAGCGGACAATTCATTGTACACGAAATGTTGCTCTCGTCGTACGGCTTATATCGAAGAGTGCGCGGCCACTTATCTCTCGTTAGACAACCGAGGATCACCTGGAAAGCAAACGAGGAGTTTTATGGGTGGTGCTGATATGAAAAAAAAAAAAAAAAAAAAGATCGAGAACAGGACAAATTGCGGGAAGAGATTCCGATGCGTGTGGGTCAACTTTGTTTTTCATAACTGGTTTCGCAAACAGAGAGGGCACCATGGAGGTGGGCGCGCATCGATTTCATGCCCCAGAAGGGCGACCCATGTTGTTCTCATACTTTCTTTGTGACTACAGAAAAACGTTCCGGAGCGAGAGCGCTTCCGAAGCGTGCAAGATTCAATGCAAAGCACGCTGCGGGTGGTGCAAGCGGTCGCAGCTTGCCACCGGGCTTGCTGCGCTGACACAGCCAACGGTGCGTTATAATCCGCATATTCCTTCGCAATCCGAACTCGCAATCCGAAACTCGCAATTCGGAACTCGCAATCTGAAACCTTAGGCTAACCGCTGACCTAGTAAAACTACTGCGAAAAAAGTGGTATTTTGCATTCAGAAATAAGTCGGTTTGAGCATGAACACCGTAAAAAACTTTGCAGAACTCTGAACAGTTCTTGTGTAACTAGTTGCCAAAAGTTACTGCTCATACATTTAAAGCTGATCGATTTCGTTCCTCTGGAACCCGGTAAAGCAACTTGCTGTGCTTGAAACTGCACACAAAAGTTTTCGTGCTTTTATATTAACTTGACGGAAATACTTCGGATTACACTGAT
>NW_027526460.1:19036861-19109153 GCF_048455015.1 Haemaphysalis longicornis | reverse complement strand
CTTCGGATTACACTGATTAACTCCAGGACAATCACTAATGATAAAACTGCGATGGGGCGGGAAATTGAACGTGAAAGAATTTGACGATTCCTACGCATGTGCGACGAGTTTTGAGGCATTGAAATTAATAAAAAATCGCTGATGAAGTTCGCTGCAATGCGTACAACAGCACAACGGGACAACATGAATACGACGCTAGCGGCTCGCTCTTGCGAACTGTTTTGAAAGTATTGCTTCAGACGTCAGTGTCTTTTATTTCGTTTTTTTATTATATTTCCTCCGGGTTTCTTTTCAAGAGACCGGGTGAGGTATACTGGATCTGTGAGGTTTAAGCCATCCTAGCGCAGTTGTTTACTCGAGTTTTTACAGCGAAGCTTGCTATATAGGGTTCTGCGCATTTTAGACCCCAGCTCTTAAAGAGGCTGCGCGACACTGCCGATAAGCGCATTCACTCTTTACTTCGCGCCTGGAAGCACTGCGAAAGCAACAGTTATCGCCAGCCCGGAGCTGCACTACGTGATTTGCTCGTCGCACCAGATGCGCCTTCCGTTTATGCTTTGCTTTTGTGGCATTTTTTTGAAAGTGGCTATCAAATGCATTTATTGCCGCAATTTAAAGAAAGCCGTCATATAATTGCTCCACGGCTGTAATGACGCAATTCAAGGGTCCGAAGAACGCCAAGACCGGGAAAGAGAAAATTCTTTTGTGCCAGTTTCAAGCTTATCTGACGCGCATATAGCAGTAATTTTTGGCTGGGGTACTTTGTTACTCCTTATTTTAGGTACTGAGTGGGCTTGTTTACGTTCTGAAAGCATTGAGGATATAAAATAAGTCGAAAAAAGTGTTGCAGGGCCCCTTTATGCGCAAGCTCCTTTATTCATAATAAAATTGCGGTCACTGACCAAGTCAAAAGAATAAAATTGACGTTTCGGATCCCCTACGGAATCCTTGTTCACAATGAGGCGAGGCAAGACGTCGTCGCGGTTTTTATGCTGTCAAGATGCGTCGTAATGATCGTGCGTAGATACCGGGCATATTGCCCTCTGTCCGGTTGATGGTATCTGCCGTTGTTTGAATAAAAAGTGATTCAACGAGGAGCCTGGTTGTTGCGTTTCTTTCTTTGGCGATGATTGTGGCACTGTCCCAGTCAATTTGGTGATTATGGGCTTCCGCGTGTTATGAACTTACCACCTGACCAGACGGACTTCCGTCGAACCCTGGACTACAAGCTCCTTTATTGTCGCGTCGTCCCTCGATGTAACCGAGAGAATGAGGAGGACACCGATGAGAGAGCGAGGAGGATAGCGGAAGAGAAGAAGAGAATGGCAAAAATCTGAGGGGGAAGCGGTATGCCGCGGGTGCCGCGCAAAACATGCTCCGCGACGGCGGCCCGCTACGAGACAACCCCAGAGTAGCGCGCGCCGTCGTGCGTTCGCCGATGCGCGATTTGAGAAGATGGTGATGACCGTTGGATGTTAATGGCGCAAGGCTAACTAGGACAAAGAGCGCCAAAAACATTTGAGACGAAGGAAGCATAGAGTTTCATACTAATATACGCTAGAGGGGACACTGGCGCTGCAATGGTTCAACCACACCACGGGGCCGATTGTGCGACGTAGACTCGTGAATTTCGAACTTGGCTTAACTTGAGGCTTGACGGTTGTTATGTGCACTTGGCTTCGGATTTTTCTGCGCCATTAGTTTCGGTTTCGGCGTCGAAAGCGTTGAGGGCTCGTTCCGGGGCAGAATTGCTGTTAGCGCCCGATTCCAGTGGCTGCAATAATCAAATACTGTTCGGCTGGAATGAAGTGGACGTGGAAAGCAGTAGCATCACAGTGTAGGCCCTGCACTAGAACTAGTCATGTTCTACGGCATTTCTTATTAAAACGGACGCGAACTAGAGATTCCGGACAAGGTAGACGGTACGAGCACACTGTTCTATCCTAGTCCCGTTTATGACGATGCTTGCGAGAACAACACGAGCGCGGTAGTGGCCAATCCAAAAAAAAAAAAAAAAAAACCCTTACCAGCAGTAAGTATACGTGTACAG
Organism: Haemaphysalis longicornis; assembly: GCF_048455015.1. Taxonomy (NCBI): domain Eukaryota; kingdom Metazoa; phylum Arthropoda; class Arachnida; order Ixodida; family Ixodidae; genus Haemaphysalis; species Haemaphysalis longicornis. The sequence goes on along the minus strand of NW_027526460.1, from coordinate 19,107,103 downwards.
CCGTCTCATTTTTCTTCTCAAAACAATATAGCGGGAGGTTCGTACGGCGGGTGGGTCACCACCAAGTTGATCGTGGTCAGCACCTTATCACGATAGAAAGCGGCAAAACAAGCGAGGGTCGGTCGAATGCACAGAACGATTTCGCCAATGCAACCGTCATCTGCTAGTCTGCCCTTTTCCGCCGGTAATCACATGGCCGTAATTACTGGCGTGAACAAGGCGCACGCCCAATAGCTGCCACCACCCGTGACCATGCAAACTTGTGAAATGCAGTACAGCCGCCCTGCATCAGCCACACGCCATCGCCGACTCGCACGCAAAAAAGCAAACGCTTCCCCGCCTAATCGGTCTAATGTCGGCACCGCCAAGATCAGCCGTGTATACACTTTACAAATAGCTTCCCGTCTGAAAAGGAATTATTCCAAAGCTGAATGTAAAATTAAAAGGAAGAACAATTTGTTCTCACGATTAATTATATATACACTAATCAAAATTAGTGATATCTTTTGTATTCCAAAAAACGTACTTTTAGTCAAGTCAAGATAACGGCTGGGTCAAGCCAAGTTCGAAAATTTCGCATCTAGGGACCATATGCCAGGCATGGCCGCCTCGTGGGGGGTTGAAGCCGCCATTCGGCGGCTCGCATAGACACTAGCGACAGTGTACCCTCTAGCGTATATTATTATGGAACTCTATGGAAAGAAGTGCGTCGTCTGCCGCTGCAGCTCTCAGCGCCGCCGGCGTCAGAATCAAGAGGTGCGCAGCCCCGAAGCAGCAGCTATGCGCCGTCGCCGAACAGACACTGCAGTTCGCGGTGCGCTCAAATTTCGCATTGGGCAGTGCCGTAATTGTCGGTCAGTTTTTTGTTCTGCACGAGCAAAATCCCCTCTTGGAAAATCCAGCTCTGTCTCAGCAGAAAACGGCTGTAACCCTTGTTTTATAAATACCTTCGCAAAGAGAATTATGTCACAATGGGCCGGTATAAGGACGACTATCATTGCGCGGTTTGATTTACTTGTCATGAGTAGTTAGCTCGCAGTGTAGTTGTAAGCGTTACAGAAGTCCCGTCTGCTGCCCATACAGGGGCATCTACGGGAGGAGATTGGTACAGAAAACGGATTGTTTTATCGAAACTTTCTCCACAAAAATTAAGACAATCGGCCGCTAAGGCGACTTTATCTTTCTGACCAGTTGCTTTTTATCCCTTTGCGACACGGCGTGGACAATTGTACACGCGACTTTTAAGAGCATTTTTGTGAGTTACAATCGTCGTCTCCCCAACTTGAGCCGCTCAGCCAGCATTCGCATTTCGCGCTCTACTGCGGGAAATGCGAATGCTGGCTGAGCGGTTCAAGTGAAGTTCAAGAACACCTACTGAGTGGTTCAAGAACACGTACTTGACACGCAAAATTCTCGGCGCGTCAAGTAGGTGTTCTTGGTTTTCGTTTTCTATCTGTTAAAACGTTTGTTAAAGCCAAACTGAAGCTGTTACCTTAATATATAATGGCTACAGATCACAATAATGTGTGTAAGGCGGCGCTGCAAACCTTACGGCATGCCAGCTGTTTCGGGTGTAGCCCGAAAGAACCCATTCCCGTTTGACCCCTTCCCGTTTGAACCTATTCCCGAAACGCCCTTCCCGCTTGACCCGTCCCGTGTGCGCCCGTTCCCGAAACGACCTTCCCGTTTGGGCGCTTCCTGTTTCAGCCCGTTCCCAAAACGCCCTTCTCGTTACAACCCGCTCCCAAAGCGCCCTTCTCATTTCAACCCGCATTGTTGTAACCCATTTGAATTTCTGAAAATATGCGTTACCGTCTTCGAAACTGTTCCCCAAAATGTGCTTACAATCAACGGGTCATACACTAAAAACTTGTATGCACCAAAGTTTCCAGAATCGACCGATATTTCCGGCCGATAAAAGTTTCCTAATGCCTTAGGCCGATACTGCCCTCTTGACACAAAATTTGTAGCGGCGAAAGTGTACTATAAAGATACCCAATATCTTGAGTAATGCACGCATTGGATTTTTCTGCCGTTGGTGTTCGTACGTGCGGCTGAAATTTATTTATCAGCCGCTCTTATGCCCATTGTTTGGAGCGTAGCTTTGTCTTCGGGTTCGAGAGATCTATAGATCAAAGATGTCCGTAGGAGAGACTTTAAAAAAGGCAAAAACATGTGCAGAAATCTGAGAATTGGCTACTAATGCCTTTCCTACGTGAGTAATGGGCAGATATTTTTATTTATTTACGGATACTTTACGGCCTGGTAGGACTCATGCAGGAGTGAGCATAAAAACACATCAGTATTGGTTGGCGTAGTTTAAAACGCCCCACACAAATAAGTAAAAGACATAAATATGTAATACGCCAAGGGGTGCGAACAAGGATATGCATTCGTAATGTATTCCAATTTTAAAATACGACGATTCAACCAGAACACATATTTACAACACGTGGGGAAAATTCTTCTAACGATACCGAGTTCACTGTTCGTTCAGATAACTTATTCCAGTAAGAAATTGCACGAGGAAAGAAAGAGAACTTTGGAATAGTAATTCAGCTGATCGGCTGCCTAATAGTCTTACTATGATGTCTTCTCGGTGAACGTCTGAAAGGCCCTTGGAGGTAGTATTCCCGTGACAATTTTAAGTTTCTGTAGTAAAGAAAATTTAGGCTAGAGACGACCCTGCGCTGCTTAAATTTCAGAAGGTTTGCCCTATTATGCAAATTGAATACGCTAGAGTGACGGGAATAAACAGAATCAATAAAACGCAAAGCTAAGTTTATAATTTTCGCCGCTTCTCATGACTGCGATTTTTTATAGCCAGATGTGGCATATGTATCCAGATACATAGGGTTACTTTATTTCAGGGTGTCGAACCGAAAAAAATACTGGTTCGGTTACGGTTCGGGTTCGGGTGAAATCATTTCGTTCCGGTTCAGTTCCGGTTCGACAAAGTCACGTACCGAACCGGTTCGCGAACCGGTTCGGGAGCTTGAACCGGTTCGCGAACCGGTTCGGTGAGTTGAATTATCACTGAAATTAGAAAAAAAAAACATTTAATAGTTTCGAACGACCGTCAAATCAAAACACAAACTAACATTCAAAATGCTGCTGGTCCCCAAAGGCAGTGGCGCAATTGCAAAGGAAACGTTAAACAATTACGAGATATTAGGAAAACACATGAAGTGGCGACGATTTACCACCTTCTTTATCACTCAGACTTTATGTTGTCCTAGCAACTATTCATAAAGCCAACGCCAAGAGATATGATGGTGGGATATATTTTCTGTCCTTTCCTTTTTTTGTTGAAATCGCAATTGTCGCTATGCAATCGTCCATTACGCTAACCTTGAAGTCTTAAATTTAGTCCTGCGTGCTGGCGTGTTCAAATACCAGCGCTTAATACCAATGGCGCACATTTTTTATAGTTGTAACAAAACAGAAGAATTCTACAACAGGCACATAAATACTACCAATGAATTAGAATATTTGGTCTCCCTGAATAATTTGTTAGCTGTCACTTTATCGATTGTGTTAGCCACACCTTTGTTAAAAGTAAGCTCAGTGAACGCTCAGTCACTGCATTATTGCTCTGACCACTGCAATTACTTTTGCGATACCGAAAGTGTGCATTACAATCAGTATGTCATCGTACCGCCTGAACCCCTACCATCGTTCCGTGTGCTACATTGCGGAATCTTATAACAGATAATGCGGTTACAAAATGAAAGGGAAATTTGACACGTGCAGCATGAGATGGGACTTTTTGGGTAGACGCTCTTTAATTCGTCCACAGCAGTACTCCCCTCCGGAACGAGTAGCAGTAGAAGCAATGTAGCGAGTTGGGCAAACGGCTTAGCAAACGGCTTAGCCACTGAGCAGCTCCTGCGGTCACACTTGTCAAGTATTAATAATTTGCAGGTGTCGGACCTTTTAAACATATTATGAAATGCAAAAAGTTTGCACACATCGGGTGTGAGCTTTCGCTGTTGCGCAGTGGGGCACTCCTGCAGCCTGATTGCTCCAATGAAGTCGCAGCTAGGGAAGGGCAGAGTCGTTTTATATCCCCTGCAAGCTGCCGAGAATGACATTTCGTTTGGTCAGCTTGCACTACGCTCGCGCTTCCAGCAGCAACAGACCAATGCTACATTGGTGCTCATTCATTTACGCTTTACGCGGATGACCTCACCCTATGGACCCCTACGGGGTCCATGGGCGAGCAACAGGACGCCATGCAAAGCGCTATCGAAGAAGCACAGCAGTATCTAAGCGCCCGGGGCCTTGAGTGTGCTTCGGAAAAATCGGCCCTCCTTACTCTCTGCACCAAGACAGCGCAACATCGCAAACAAAGCATCCCGGATCCGGCGCTCACAATTGCAGGAAACCCAGTCCCCAATGTTGCCCATCTCCGCATCTTGGGTCTCACGATTCCGAAAAACGGTTCAGGTCTCCATACGATCGCACCGCTGCAACGAACGCTCTCCCAACTCATTCACCTAATACATCGTGTATCCAATCGAAGATTCGGAATGCAAGAGTCTGATACATTACGCATTGTTCAAGCCGTACTCATTAGCCGGGTCGCATACGGCACACCATATTTGGCCCTCAAAGCGAGTGAAAGAGCAAGGCTTAACATTTTGCTCCGCCAGGCGTACAAGACTGCCTTAGGCCTACCTCCAAAGACATCAACCAAGAATTTGTCGCGTCTAGGAATCCATAACACATGGGAAGAGATACAAGAGGCGCATCACATCTCCCAGTTAGAACGCCTAAAACTAACACCGACCGGACGGGCCACGCTGAGAAGGTTAGGCTATTCGACACCCCCCCTTCAAGAGCATAAAGAACGAATGCCACTGCACGTACGAGAAGCCATTCGTGTAGCCCGGATTCCGAGAAACATGGATCCGGTTCACAATAAGGCTCGACGCATCGCCAGAGTGCAAGCTATGTGCGCTAAATACGATAATAGCCAAATTGCACGATACACTGACGCGTCCCCGTATCCGCATCGGCCTGCCCATGCTGTGTGTGTAACAAATGCAGCAGGGCATGAAATAACCGCTCTCACAGTCCGCACAACATCTGCAGAGGCTGCCGAGGAGGTTGCAATAGCCCTAGCCGCCACGACGGGTGACGACGCCATCACAGTGCTGACAGACTCCCAGGCAGCTTGCCGTAATTACCTACGGGGACGCATTTCCAACACAGCGCTTAACATCCTCAAGAGCATCCCCCGACTCCCCGAGGTACACCTCGTCTGGGTACCTGGACATGAATTCCTCCAAGGTAATGAGGCGGCACATGCCGCTGCCCGCGCGCATATACACCGGGCCATTACCGAAGAGGGAACAACTTCGCTTTTTGCCCCCAAAATGGACCCGCTCACGAATTACGCCGAAATTTTGGCCCACTACCGTCTCGACCGAAGAAAATACCCGGACCCGCACCCAAGACTATCCAGAGATGAAGCCACCACCCTGAGAAGACTTCAGACAAATACATATCCCCACAGCACCCTTCTTCACGCCATTTACCCAACTCAATACCCCGCCACCTGTAATTTCTGTCCTTCTCCTGGCACCCTATATCATCAGGTATGGGAGTGCCAAAGAACCCCGCACCTCCCTCCCAACCCCACCCCATCCTATGAGCAGTGGATGGCTTGCCTGACTAGCCCGGACCTCAGGATCCAGCAAGACCTGGTGACCAGGGCCCGGACAGCCAGCCGCAGCCAGGGTATCCTGGACTAAGGATGCCCTCCACCAGGCGGGCGCCCTAACATCTGCGCCTCAGGCTCGCAAATAAAGATTTATCAATCAATCAATCAATCCCCTGTTGTTACATAGAGCGTGATAGTGTTCAATTGTCTGGAGGGGAAAGTGCGCGAGCAAGTACGAAGTTGATGGTACGTGAAAGAAAAAAAGACCTGAATTGCATTGACTGTGCAATATCAACAACAAAAGGTCGAACCGTTTCGGCATGAACCGGTAACCGTTATTTCTTTTTCCGGTTCAGTTCCGGTTCGGGTTCAGCGTGCTCAAAAAATAACGGTTCGGGTTCGGGTTCAGTTCCGGAAAAAATACCGGTTCGGTTCCGGTTTTCGGTTCGGTTCGGTTCCGGTTCGACACCCTGCTTTATTTTTATACATTTTTTTATCTTTTATAGTTTTCATCTGTTTATTTTCGACATTGATGTACACTTGCGCTATTATAACGATTAAATGTGTTATTCCGCCAAATACGGTAGTGAAGATCGTTTCCCCGAAGTCCGGTGTCGATCGGGAACCCAATCGCCCGGGCTCCGGTTGATTTGGCAGGAGGCTGGCTGGGTGATGGTGTTGAAGTTCTTGGAGATGGCGGTCGAATTGACGAACTCGAGGCGTTGAAGTTGATTTAGTGAAACGGAAGTTTATGTACAGCTATTTACAGTACGAAAACTGGGTACATGAATAATAAAAGCAAAACTGCAAACTTCAGCTAGACGCTAGCTCCGAGTGAGCACAAATCACTCGAGCTCCTCAACTTCGTCTAACTCTTCCTATTCTCGGAGCGTACACAAACCGCTCGAGAAACAACGGCCGAGACCCTGTCTCGCCGCAAGATCCGTCTAGTTGCCCGGTGCGGCGCTGCACCCTTAACCTCTGACGCGATCTTAACCTCGACTAGGGGGCTCACAAATCCCAACCTAGCGTTAACGGTCGAGACTCCTTGTCTCGCCGGGAACTGCCAGCTCAGCGCTCAGACAAGAACGATTTCCAACGGCCAAGTTGGGTCTTATATAACCTCGAGATCACACTCTCTCGGGAACGCCCCTGTAGCGTTCGTACACGCGTATGGGCGTGCCCAAATACATGTAGACAGCTGTCACTCAGCACACCACGGAATATTCATTGAGGCGCCGCCACCTTCGGGTCAACGGCACGCTCGTAGACGAGCAAGTTCGAGCGACCCCGCGGGGCGAAAACGAAAGACGGCGACAGTGCGTCATGCTGACCAGGGCGCGACAACAATGGAGACGCCGGTAATCCCAGCGGGTCCGGCAGGCGTTCCTGGAATCCGGCGCCGCCGTCTGCCCTCTCAATGGGGGATTATCCTTGAGGAATGCGAAGGGCCAGACAATCCGTCTCCCGCGCACGCCGCGACGAATTAGCGGTGGCTGCAGCGCAGTGTCGGCAGTGCTACGTCGCCAGACAGAGCGGCGCGTTCTCACGCGCAGCCCGGGCACCTGGCCGCTAACTCATAAGTGGACCTTACAACGGTTTCTTTCAAAGTAAGGGTGTTTTTGCTATTTTCTATTTGTGCTTCCGCGGCGCTTTTCTGGGCTTTCTGATTTTATCATTTTTTTGGTTTGTTAATTTAAAAGATTTGTTTGTTAATTTAAAAGATTTGTTTATCAATTTGTTAATTGTTCATTTGTTTGTTAGGTTTTGTTAATTTAAAAGATTTGTTAATTGGTATGACTTGAATTGTAACCAAATGTCGTCGTCTCTAGATTCGAAAAGTGAAGCCCAGGTTTGAAAAGCAGTCAAGGACTCTGGATGTACTGAGCGTGCTATCGCAGCGGCTGTGAACAAACGGAAATAAATGAAAAATAATATGAAAATGTTTTTTATAACGTTTCATAAACTGGGTACGTTATTCCGGGAACGGGCTAAATAGGAAAATACGAAACGGGAAGGTTCTTTCCGCCCGGGTTGAAATGGGAAGGAACAAACGGGAAAGTCGAAATGGGAACGGGTTCAAACGAGAACGGGCCAAGTGGGAAAGGGCGAAACGGGAAGGTCGTTTTGCGCCGGGTTGAAACGGGACGGAACAAGCGGGAAGGGTGAAATGGGAATGGGTTCAAACGGGAACCTCCCGCTGTTTCAGCCTTCACGAGCATGTATCCCGTAACGTCACGTACCTGCACCATCTCGCCTACGTCGCCGGTCACCGAGTGACCCTACAATGGATGCCTGCACATTGCGGCATTCTCGGCAACGAGGAAGCGGATGAGGCAGCTCGCGGAGGCCTACAGATGCGAAATGTAAGAAAGATTTTTTTTTTTCACAAAACACGAGGCCGCAGCGCTAGCGAAGGAGCTAGCCTTAGAGGAGCGAAACCGCCTCTGGTCTTGTCCTGAAACTCGGCACCCTTTCCTGCACCATATAGATCCTGGACTCGGAATGAGGCTACCAGAGCGGATTCCACGTAAGCTTGAAACTCTCTACCACCGGTTGCGTCTCAACGCAGTGCTCACGAACTCTTACCGCCATCGCCTCGGTCTAACTGCAAATCCCTATTGCGACAATTGTGGATTGCCCGAAACAGTAGAGCACGTCCTTCTAGAATGTCCGGCGTACATCCAAGAAAGAAATCACCTCGCAGAAAAGGTTGAGTGCCTCAACAACGCATCTATATCTTTGAAAGCTCTCCTTGAAACCTGGCCCTCTCCATCGTCCCAGAGAAAAGTGTTGGTTGCCTCATTTGACTATTTACGCGGAATCGGCGTCGCAGAGACAATTTAGAACTTTACCTGTTAGATCGTGTGGACTTTTACCTCACCACGCTACGCTTGGTGTTAACTTTTTCTTTTAACCTCTTCTTTTTTCCCCTTTCTTCTGCCCTACTTCTTTTAGGGCCTTTACTCCCTTCTCCCGATCCCCGCAGAGTAGCATGCAGGCGGGAAGATGCCGGCAAACCTCTCTGCTTTCATCTAATAAAGAGCTCTCTCCCTCTCTCTCTCTCTCTCTCTCTCTCTCTCTCTCTCTCTCTCTCTCTCTCTCTCTCTCATTTTCTATTGTAGCAATGGTTAGGAAACGGTGGTGACTTCTACAATAGCGTCTTTACGATTAGGACACGACCTAATTTATTAACTACTGATGAGATCGAGTAGTTTATGGTTTTTAAGTGAAATTTCGGAATCAAACACATACACAGGCAGTTTCAGTTTTTTGTTCTGACGGCTACATACTATTGCGTGTCGCAAAGGGGTGTAATGGGTTTATTCCCGGTGAATTTGTAAATGTTACATAATTCCCGTCCGCTGTCAATACATTGCTGTCTACGAGTAGGAAACGGGCGGCCCAATGTTTTGTCCCCTAGGATAAAACTCTGTTCCTCCCACGTTTCATGATGTAATCACAAAGCCATAGTTCCTATCATTACAAATCCCCGAGAAAAATAAATATCTGTGCGTTCTCTTACCATGAATTTAATCTGTATTTTATACAGCTTAGGTGGTCCTCCACCTCCCCACAGTGGAATGGCTTTTTATTTTAACAGCGAAGCTGTTTAGCAAATAGCTAGAGCATCGTGTCCACGGTTAAAAATACCAAGATAATGTCGAGCGCTCGTGTGCGCGTGCCTCGCGGCGATCGCCCAGCGTCCCCGGTGCACGGTTGTCAAGTCAAGCATACCAACTTAGAAAGATTGGCCAGGATTGGCAAAAAAAAAAAAAAAACCTAGCGTTCGCCGTAATTGTGGCAACGCTTGCTCGGAACAAGGAAGACGAGCCATAGCGTACGCCCCTCCAACCAGATGTCGAATGATCATCACTTCCAAAAAAAAAAAAAAATGAAAGAAGTTCACATTTACTGCAACAGTGATGTAAAGGTCGTTAGGGTAGCGAAGAAAAAGCAAATTGGCTGCAATCTGCAATCGTGGACTTCAAACCTCCGTGATGGTCGTAAAGGTTGCGTACAACTTCGCTACGTTCAAGTATTACGCGTTAGTGTAAGCTTCTTTCATTTTGTTTCGTTTTGTTTCTGTTGTGTTTGGCGCCACTCGCAATTCTTATCTTCTTGATTCTATATGCTTCGTTTTGTTGCCGTTTTGAACTCAGACGTAGCCTTGCTATTTCTTTTCTGTTTTTGAATAAATCACGCGACAGCGTCCAATCTTACGTAAGTGGGCTTCACTTCGATACCCCAAGTTCCTGTTTTGTAAGCTGCACTGTTTAACTTTGTTGCATTGCAGCAAACTTTATTTAAAAAAAACTACAAAAATGTTTGGGATGGCTCTGCTGCAGTATACAAACGCATAATGAGAAAGCCAACTCCACGAAAAAAATGTCATTTTGACAGTACGTCGTTGCCATGAAATAAAAAAAATGTCGAACGCCTTCGCGGAAGCAGCGAAGCGAAGCCATACCTTAATAATCCTCGTAAAAGTGTACGTGCGGTCTTTTAAATTTACGACACGCAATTCCCTCTTTTCGCAAGGCGTGTGCATCTTGGATCATGGGATTTTGCCGTTAGTATATCTGAAACGCCGCGCCAATCTTCGTATTCAAGAGCAAACGAAAATTTAAAAACGGTGTTGTTAATTCTTCGACCTTGAGAGAAATGCAACTTGAAAAGAATGAAAGAAAATGAACACTCTCTAAAGAATAATGTCACGAAGCCAAAGACGACGCAGTTGTCTTCAAGGGAAATAAGTTTATTGGAGCGAACTTGTGCTCCCCTAACAACTAACGAAGTGACATGCGCAAGCGAGCGTCGGCGAGTCCAATGTCACGGCGTCCGCTCTGCGGGAATTTATCTTTGGGCGCGAATGTTTCTCGAACCGTCGATTTGATCCATAACACTGTAGATCAAAGGAGAGTATTATAGACTGTTGTCCTTAGTTCGAAACGCTCTCCCTATCAAAAGAGATAACACGTGCAGCATAAAAATAAAGAATGGAACACGGGCGTCACTTGGCACACGGATAACACAGATAACACAGCCCGGCGCAGCCGGTCGGCAAAACCAAAACATAAAGAAACCCAATGCACGGTTCGCCGCAATAGAGAGTTTTAGCTGACCGTTTCTGACGCTCCGCTATGCTCCCGACGGCCCGCTAAACACAACCGCAGCGTCAACGGCAGAAAGGCTTTTAGCTAAGCGATAACTATCTGCCTCCACGGGGAATGATTCGCGTCACTGGTCGTGCCCTGTGCGTGTGCAAACCAAACCGTCATCGCAAAGTAAAGATACGAATTGGAATTTCGTCGCTCAAGTAAAGTAAAGCACCGTGTTTAGTGCCTTATTTCACCTTTCTATACAATGTAGTCGCTTACACGGTATAATGGTTCTAAATTATTTTATAGAAGCTGTAAGGTCCACTTATGAGATTAGCGGCCAGGCACCCGGGCTGCGCGTGAGAATCCGCCACTCTGTCTGGTGGCCCAGCACTGTAGACTCTACGCTGCAGCCGTCGTCAATTCGTCACGGCGCGCACGGGAGACGGATTGTCTGGTCCACCGCATACCACAGGGATAATCCCCCATTGAGAAAGCAGACGGCGCCGCCGGATTCCGGAGAACATCCGCGTGACGCGCGGAGGTGGTGGGATTACCGGCGTCGAAGCGCGCGCCGCGCAAGACACCATTGTTAACGCGCCCCGGCCGGCACAGTGCACTGTCGCCGTCTTTCGCTCTCACCCTGCGGGATCGCACGCACCTGCTCGTCTGCGAGCGTGCCGTTGACCCAAAGATGGCGGCGCCTCATTGAATATTCCGTGGCGTGCTGAGTGACAGCTGTCAACGTGAATTTGGGCACTCCCTTAGGCGTGTACGAAAGCTACAGGGGCGTTCCCGAGAGAGGTGATCTCGAGGTTTTATAAGGCCGAACTTGGCCGTTGGAAATCGTTCTTGTCTGAGCGCCGAGCTGGGCAGTTCCCGGAGGGACAAGAAGTCTCGACAGTTAAAGCTAGGTTGGGATTTATGAGCCCCCTAGGCAAGAGGTTAAGATCGCGTCGGAGGTTTAGGGTGCGGCGCCGTACCGGGCAACTAGACGGATCTTGCGGCGAGACAGAGTCTCGGCCGTCGTTTCTCGAGCGGTTTGTGTACGCTCCGAAGATAGGAGAGTTAGACGAAGTTGAGAAGCTCAAGTGATTTGTGCGCACTTGGAGCTAGCGTCTGCCTGAAGTTTGAAGTTTTCCTTTTATTACTCATGTACCCAATTTTTCTACTGTAAATAGCTGTATATAAACTCTTCGCTTCAATTAATCAACCTCAACGCCTCGAGTTCGTCAATTCAACCGCCATCTCCAAGAACTTCAACACCATCGCCCTGCCAGCCTCCTGCCAAATCAACCGGAGCCCGGGCGATTAGGTTCCTGATCAACACCGGACTTCGCGGAAACGAACTACAAACCATCTTTACTGAAGCCGATAAACTTTGGAATAGCCAAGACAAGGCTGTCCTCGACGCTGCATAGAAGCAGCTCGTTGAAGAGTGTGGCACCTTTGCGTATTCGGAAGAGCTTTCGCGATTCCGTCGCTCGCGTTTCAACTAATGAAACGGAGTTCGCGGGAGCGCGCTCGCATCGCGGGGAAGCCATTTTGATATTCCGCACGGTAACGTAAGCTGCCGCGACGGACCACTAAGAGGCCCCGGTTAGCGGAGCGGGGCCCCTCTCCGGTATCGCCGCTAGCGCCCTTGCACGCCACGCATGCGCGATGGCGCTCCCGCTAGCTATCGGAGCGGAGCGGACCGTCAGAAACGGTAAGCTAAAACTCTCTAATAATAACAAGGGCTTCAGAAGCCAGATAGTAACGTTTGTTGAAAGGAACGAAAAGGAGGGGGCAAAGGGTTAAGGCGGAGTACCTTTTTGTAATGCTTCTTCGATGCCGGTATCGTTACCACGACATCAATGCAGCCATTTAGATGCACAGTAATTAACGATGACCCCTAGCAGACCGATGAGGCTTGTGGAAAGCAGGTGAACTGAACGGCACAGGCTACAGTGTTCTCGAAGCCGGTCTCCTCCCCCGACCCGGTCTCCTGCTCTTTCGCAATACGCGGGACGAAAGTGAAATCGTGCGCCATCGACATTCCCGTCGAACGGGTCGCGAGGTCGCGAGTAATTGCGAGCCCGCGTTTCCGCCAGCAGCAGCGCTTGCATGCGATGGGGCTTTAAGCCCCGTTGCACGTGAGGGGGCTCGCCTGGGTGGCCGGTCACGAGCGCGCTTTCACTGCACGGCACCCCCGTTCTCGTTTGGCGCGTCGCATAAGTCGGGCCACACGTGGCCCCGCACAGAAGGCCTCCCGGAACATGCGGAGCAAAGCAATGCAGCAGCCGTATCGCACTTTGCGTTGATTAGAGAAATTCCTACCGGGCAGCAAAGTTCGAGCTGACACGCGAACCTCTGCACACAGCACTGGGCTGTACTAGTTGAACACGACATTTATTTCTCCTTTTACTGCCATTATCAGCCTGCTGTGAAAAATTAGCAGTGGCTTAGCTCGGCTATGCCAGGATATACGTAGCGTGAGCTAAGGTTCAGCTGGTGATTCGTAGGTTTCCTGGTTGTCTAGGATTAGCTAATTATCATGCTTACTGCTGCTAAAACAATTTCCAATCCAATCCGATCCAATTTAATCCGATCCGATCCGATCCAATCCAATCCAATCGCGGTGGCGGCGGCTCCGGCACGCCAGCTGTGCGCCGTGAGACGTCACTGCTCCTCGCGCATGCGCAGCACGGCTCTCCAGGAGCCGCGCGAAACTGCTCAACCTCGGCCAGTGTAGCTTACGCTACAAAAGGTAATAAGAAGTAGAAAGAAAAGCAAAAGGAAGTTCCCGCTTGATTATTGGTACCGACCGTTACAGGCTGTGTTTTCAAGCACGGTGTCCGGGCCGTCCCAGCCATGAGCCGGTGGCAGGAGCCTCTCGACACCCGTAAACTCGTCGAACGAGTTTTAACGTGCAATTCGCAACACGCCCGTCACTTCTTAATTTTCCACTGTTAATAATTACATTTTGCTACGCTGCATTACAAAGCAGCTCGGCTATACTTCGTTTCACACATAGGAATTGATTGGCAATTAACCAAAATTCCCCCGCATTTCCCCGAGGGGGAGAATGTGAAAGTGCGAATGCACGGTTGTCGGCCCGCTTGCGGCGCTTGCGCTCGGCCCCCGCAGCCCACCGCCTCGCCGCCTTCTCTTCCATCTCTTCCATCGGGTTTGTAGTATCACGTGTACACCACGCAGTTATCAAGCCGCTATAACGCCGCTGAGTCGCCAACGCACGCCGCTGACGACGTAGTTTGAATGCGTTAAAGATATAAGGCGCGTCACTAACACTGATATCACCGTCGCGTCCGTGGCTTGGTCGGTAGAGCGTCGCGCTGCGGCCGCAAAGTCCTCGGATCGAAACCTGGCGCCGGATGCTGTTTCTTTTTTAAATATAGAGGAGCACTGCGGACGCCGCCGCCGCCGCCGGCGGTGGATGGTTTGGGGTCGCTTATAAAGTGCATTCGCACTTAAAAAAAATTTTGACGAGAGAAATGGGGGAAAATTTTTTTTTTTGGCGCTGTACTGCACAACTGGAGGTGCCAATTGCGTTCTCTCTTTTCTGATCCCGGAAGCTACTGAATTAGGCGTTTCCATCGTTCTTCCCGCCTATATTAAGAAACAGTCTACCACGCGCTACGAGTGACTCAGCAGCGTCAGCAACGCCCGAAAAACAATAACGTTCGCTCGCCTGAAGGTCTAGAATACGCAGCTCATGCCCAAGGTAAGACAGCGCTGGCACCTGCCAGCCAGCGGGCTGCTTCGGGCCTGCGATCCAGCCTGCACGTAAGGCGAGACAGCCTTCTTAGTCACGCTGTTCGCATGGACTACGCGAGTTCAGATCGCGTTCCCTCGAGAACATACGCTGGGCCGCATTACCGTTACGTTAAAACGGTCTCGCCACCTCGCGTGCGAAGGACGTGCGGGGTGGCTAGCTCGGACACACGGGAACGACTGCAAAAGAGGAGAAGAAGAATCACACCTGGGTTCATTACGTTTGTGCAGGTTGTACGAACTACCGCGCTTCACACCTCAGGGACAAGGGTAAGCGCCGACGCCGCCGCTTGCCAGAAATTCTGGGTCACCCTGAGACGTGGGCGTTACGGATTCCGACGCGGATGCCAGTTTTGATTCTGTTCTCCGCGATCCCCCGTCCCGCCCAGGATTTCAAAGAACGTCGTTCTCATCGTTACAACCGCGAAGAGCTTGCGCACTTTGCAACGTCCGAGCGCGATTACGGGAAAGAGGTTGGGGGCGGCTGCGAAAACGTCAAGGGCGCAGATGAGCGGATGACTGGCGTGCACAGAAAGAGCAGTGAGGTGCAGCCTCGCGTCACCGTATTGCGCAAGGGAGACAGCGAAAGCCGGCCGGTGAATTAGATGAAGAAGGGAGAACAGTGCGTGCCGTTTCCAACCACCACATAGTGTTACACGCGGGGAAAAGTGTGGGGAAGTATCGTTAGCTGAAGCTTCCTCCCGATAGCGTTGTTTGAGAAACCTACAAAAACGGCATTATAGACGTAAATGGTCTCATTTCAGCATATTCTGTAGGACATGTCAGCCAGAAAAGAGCACTGTGTGGACTTGTGCGATTGTTGGCAGAAGGTTCGTTGAGTATGTGAAACGCCAAGCCGAGGGTACTTGCAAGGACTTTATTTACATGGAAATCATATCAGGGCACCCTGCACACATCCTAGGAGCTTTTATTGCACTGTAACGGAAGTGAAGCCATCCTTTAAAAAAACAGACATAGTGCTTTTCAACTCATAAGAAGCGCCTAGGCATGTAACAGCGGTGAGCGTCTGCTGGGACCCACGTTAGCTCTAACTATACCGTATTTTCGTGCGTATAACCCGCCCCTGCGTATAATCCGCACCCCCACTTTCAGCCCGCCGGAAAAGAAAAGAAAAAATCCTCGCGTATTGCCCGCACATTTGACACAGGAAAGGCTGCACGAAAGCTACTGCTCAAGAAGCACATCACATACTATGTAGACAGAAAAAGCGCATATTTAGCAAGTAGAATACACTGACTGCAAGGTTAAAGTCACAATTCACTCAGTGTCATTGCTCTCGCTAGAGCTATCATTGAGCCGCTGTCCTCAGTGTTGTACACAAGTTCATCTTTGGTTCCATCCATGTTGTTTGTGATGCAGCATTTTTTGAAGCTTTTTTTGCAGCATCTCACCTGGAATCGGCCTCCATCCCTCCATGCCTTGTCCTTGTACGTTTTGCGCAATCGCTGCCATGGAAGGCTTAGTCAGTGTTACTGCGTAGGAGCTTCACGGCACAACGCGCATTGCCGTGAAGCTGCACTAAAGCAAAAAAAAAAAAAAACGCGTATTATCCGCACCCCTACTTTGCCACTGGAATTTTCGCATTTTTTAGCGTGAGATACACTGGCCGAGGTTGCGAAGTTTCGCGTGGCTTCTGGAGAGCCGTACTGCGCATGCGCGAGGATTAGTGCCATCTCACGGCGCACAGCTGGCGCGCCGGAGCCGCCGCCACCGCGAGTGGATTGGATTGGATTGAAAATCGTTTTAGCAGCAGTAATCATGATAATCAGCTAATCCTATACAGCCAGGAAACCTAAGAATAACCAGCTGAACCTTAGCTCACGCTACGTATATCCTGGCATAGCCGAGCGAAACCACTGCTATTTTTTTGGTTCGGGTTATACGCGCGAAAATACGATAAACACCTTATATGCGGACTGCTCGAATTCCAACAAAAGATGCTAAAGATAAACCATAAGCAGGGAGCCGATACATGATTCGGGCCGCTCGCCGCTTTTTATTTTCCTACGGGGCACCATTCGACCCCTGTTTTTGACAACGGACTTCGCCGCTGGGTGGGGAGCCACGCGGAAGCGCCGAGCTCGTTCGCTCCACAGACGAGGCCGACTATGCTGCAATGCACCAGAGTCGCAGACTGAGGAAGTGGGGTTGGATAAAGGCGGGCTGCTACACGGCGGAGAAAGGAGGAGACTCGCGCCTAAAACCAAGAAATGAGACGCACGAAACAACTTTCATTGAGCCCATCGCCCCGCGCTTCTTCTGCTCTTGTCTTTTGTCTAGAGTCGGCTTGTGTCCGAGCGACCTAGGGGCGCTCTCGCGGAGTGGTGTGCGGCGGGAATTCGCTGACCCGTCGAGCGGCTCCAGGACGACGAATGAACGGGTTTGAAGGGCTCACGGCGGCCACAACTATTCGCTTCCTGTTTGCAAAGAAGTCTGTCCGTCTGCGTCGTTTCGCGCGTCTGCGATCCATCTTTATTTTCATGCGCGCGCAGGAAAGGCAAGGAAGGAGAGAAGAAAATAACTTTGGCGGGAAAATATGTGCCGATGGTTCCCCCAGGGTAATAGCGGTGCGCAGGAAGTAAGATTCGTGTTTTGTGTTCGTTAGAAAAAATCTCGGGGGCGTTTGCAGCGGATGCAGATCCCTGCTGTTAATTCATGATTTTTTCACACGCAAGGTCCTATTTAAAGAACACTTTCCAAACACTTTTTCTCGTTTGTTGTCTAAATTAATTATAATATCGCGTTCTCGCAAATGTTACCAACTGCTTCCAGGCTTCGACTGGTTCATTAACGTAAGCAATATCCTAACTTTGCAAGGCTCTTAGCCAATGCCATACGCTTTCAACTTCCTTGGTGTAAGCCCTGTATTACACTGGAGCCATTACTAGTGGGGAAACGACACAGAACACTAACCATAAAGTGAACGCAAGAGCTCATCGCCCACTCCGCTCAATATGCACGATATTAAAACGCGTGACTTCATCGTGGTGTATTTCCTTTCATAATCTTTTTATGTGTGTGTGTGTGCACAGCCGCTTTGAGCTGATCTCCTTAATGAGAGTTGAATTAACTAAGCAGAAAAGGTACGCGTTCTATTGCACGTGCTCTCTCTCTCTCTCTCACACACACACACACACACACACACACACACACACACACACACACACACACACACACACACACACACATAAACAAACCCAGAAATGCAGGTGTGCGCGTGTGCGTGCATGCGTGTAAGCGCGCGCGTGTGTGTATGCGTGTGTATTGTGTTGAATGTGTCAGAAGGAACTTTCAGGTGAAAAATTCATCAATTGGCGGTCAACGCATTTGTTCTGATTAATGTAACAATTTCGGAAGTGGAACTACTGCCTTCATCAGGAACTGGCTTCCCCGTTGTAGGGCATTTTATACTTTACAGGTTTAAGTCCACAACTCGGTTGTTAAGCTGCGTTGAGTCAGCAGATGGTGGACAATTACGTGTTGTCCTTGATGTCTGTGAAGTTCGTGGGAAGTCAAAATCGCGTGGGAAAAGGACGGCTACACGGGGAAACTTATTTTCAGCGCGACAGAGTGAAAGTAGTATGACGCAGAATGGCAAAGAATGATCGGGTATGCGATATCAGATGCCTAAAAATTACTTGACACCAGTGGTGTTTTTTACGCGAGAACAGGGGTCTGTTTTATGTCACTATGACACCTCAGTGAAAGATGAGGAAGATGAGTGGTTGTTTTCGACGCCAGTTGATACGCTTCCTCCTCGCCGAATGATGCGGTCATGACGATAGGATGCAACAGATTTTCCGGAAATACCCCGTTACCTGAGATGCATGATCCCGCTGCCATGTAACGAAGTTTTTGTTAGAAGAACTTCATCAGTAGCAACATCTTCATTGAAGCCGTACAGTCAATAAATAAACAAGAACAGGCGTATGCACAGCATGGTGTCGCTGAAGGAACAATTAATCACGTTTCGGTACAACGTTGCGGATATTAGTAAGCGCGATGTTTTAGTGCATAGTCGATAGAGAAGAGTTGCGAAACAGAATCTGAGAAGCGTGTCCTGATCTTTTTTTTATTTTACTTAACTTAACCTATCCAAACCTTGCCTGGAAAGATGAAACCCTCACTGAGCAGTTAGCCAACCAGTTTGTTTTCTCTTCTTTTTAATCAAGGAGACACCGAAAGGCATGATCGGTCACAAGACTCCGCGATATACCGTCCCGTACAATATTTGCATTTCGGATTAAGACTTCGCACCGGTGCAATTAAACTGCAGTACATTTCCTTTTCATGGACGACACGTTACAACTTTCCTCACCGGGACAAGCTTAAAGGACCTCACCTTGTATACGCGCGCGAGAATGCAAACTATGCGTGCAGCAATCCTATCTACAAAACAAAACTAAAAATAAATGCAAATGGTGTACATTTGCATTTTATTTCATTTTTTCAGATTCAGCTGCTGCTGGAACGATAAATCCCCGCGCTCGAAGGCAGTAGGGGGATTTCAAGGTTCGGAGATCTGAATTCACGTTTGCCAGCGGCGGCGACTCGTGTCACTGATTATCCCCAAATACCAGTGCCCGGAACGCGAATGCCTCGACCATCCTCGCAGGGCCGAACTCATCGGGGTATAATCCCACACCGCCTAAGCAGCAACAAGGACGGCTAATAGCGAACGATTATACCTGTTACCGTGCACACAAGCCCGCGCTCTAGGTGGTGACCGAAGATTCCGATCCTCGGTGACGGAGGATGCCGAAGCGGCAGCACGGACACGGCTCAGCCGAGAGGGCATTTCGCAACCTTTCGGCTTCGATAGGGAAGATGTGCCATCTCGTCGGTCCGAAGCAGGTCCGACACGACCGGAGAGAATTATGCAGTCCGGCGCTCGCGAGCGCACCTGCGCCTACAGCCCGCGTCGGTCGCATATCGAGCACGATCACGCCGATAACGAAGCCGACTCGCCAGCGGCCACCATCACCGATGCGGCTGCACGGTCGCCACCGGCCAGGGATGTGTCGTCGAAGTTCTCGATACAAGCCAAATAAGCACCGCGTAGAGATAAATGAGACTGCCGAGTTGGTTTTAAACAACACCGCAGAAATTAAAAGGCGGGAAAGCAGATTTTAAAAATGCGAAGGTCCGACTAGTGCGAGCCCTGGGGAGTCTCGCGCTGGTTGGAAACGCATATACGAGGCCCTCCGGCTAAACCTGCGACTCTGACAGAGGCCAGTCTTCTACGGAGCAGGGTCATGCAGGCGATATGCAGCGGCGCTGAATACTGGAAACGCCAGAGAGGCGGTATTGAGCAGGCGAAGATGCGAGCGAATGTGCTGATCTAGAAGGTGGCATTTAGGCCAGGGATTCGAGAATAAACGATTGCTTGTGCCGCAGCGACTCTTCTTGCGAGCCATGACAACCCGCTAGGCTTTGCGGGGAGACAGAAATTGTGTGTATAGAGAGGCAGAATGTGCGACACTTGTGCGCACTTGCGATCAAATGTTTGCGTGAGGGCGCTTAAGTTTAGAACTTTTACCGCGCTGCACACCTGTACGAAGGGTCAGAGTTATTTGCGCCATGGCTTGAAGAACACAAACAAACAAAAAAAAAAGAACCCGGGCTTTGTTTCTTTTCTTTTTTGTAACTACAAGTCTCGACTGCTGGTCGGCTAGGGTCTGGAAAACGTTGACAGCTCGTGGGCTGATGTTACAAAGTGAACGCATGGCTGGCAAAACAAAACTAAATAAAAAAAAATTGCCCGCGTATCTGCTCCTTTCGTTGCAAATGTCGTCAAAAGACAATAGTCTTTGTAGACATTTGCCAAAGAAATGCCCACCTTTGCTTTCCCGCTCACCTCTCATGCTGTTCCTGTTCCGTCGCGCTAACCCCAAGGTAAACACACTAAAGGTTTACTGAAGGCGATTTGAATTTACCGCGTTCCACTGCTACAGGCCGGCTTCCTCGATGACAGCGCTACAGTACGGCGGAGACGCGCGTGAATCGAGGCGGCCGACTTCAAGGTTTATAAAACCGCGATGCTGCGCTCCACGTGCGTTCCAAGCAGAACGTGGAACCTAGCTAGTCGAACCAGGTGGATCCTTTCGTTGCTGTTGCCTCGTGATTTCTCATATGCCGCCAGGAGGTGGCGCGGGCAACAGCAGGCGGCGGTTTTCTGCAGTAGATGTAGAATATCATTTGCTATCGAAAAACCATGCATCCATGAACTTTTAAATAAAGGAACACTGTAAATATCTCTTGTGTATTAATTTTCTTTCTTATATTTGCGTAATGTCTTGTTCATGTTCAACAAATTTGAGAAGTATGAACATGTAAACCGGGCTTAGACGCTCACACATTTGGCTGTGAGTATATAACACTATTGCGCAGTATACATATTACTTTGGCCGGGTGGATGAATCGAGTCACAGACAGACAGACGGACAGACAGACATACAAACAGACCAAAATTTCTGGGTTTAGTAGCCCAAGAAAGACTACCGTCTTTAAAAGACGGACAGATAACAAACCATGCTGCGTGGCGAAAATCTCCTCCCCTGCCAGATCCTGTAGGAAGGGAGCTCTTGAGCGTTTTGTAAACTTTATTTGCAAGTGAATATTTACAAGTGTATACGAGTCAGAATGAATCAAGTGAATACCTGATCCATTTTCGAGTGAATGTATCTATTTACTTAAACTTCGAGTTCTCTATTTCACACCTCTCCGTGACTACAAAATTACCCTTTTAGCCAACAGCATAGTAACTTCCAGCTCTTCCCTGCCCTTCACTTTTTTTTTGTTTACCGGCTTGTAAGACACGCTACAAATAGAAATTTCAACCTTCCTGTTTGCAAAAATGTGTATGGTTAAAGGTTTATTTGTTCCTTGGTGCGAAATTATGGAATGTATCAGTTGAAAATAAACTTGCAAGAAGTTTTCGATTGACATTTAAGAGGTTTTACTTGTTTAGTCAACATGTATACTTTTCTACCCGCCACGGTGGCTCATTGGCTAAGGCGTTGCGCTGCTGATCACGAGGACGTGGGTTCGATTCCCGCCCGCGGCGGCCTCTTTTCTGATGGAGGCGAAAAGCAAAAACGCCCATGTGCACGAGATTTCGGCGCACGCTATGACCCACAGCTGGTCAAAATTAATCCGGAGCCCTTTACTACGGCGCGCCTCATCGCCTGCGTTGCGTCGGCGCGTTAAACCCTACAATCAATCAATCAATGTATAGTTTTCTGTGGTGACGTAATTCTTATATTTTCCTTTTCTGCGTTTTGCCCCATTGTGCCATTCCATAATGCATGTCTGTATTAGACCGGACACTAGCTTCTGCCTATCGATCACTCCAAGTATTGGTTGTATTATTTCCCAAAAGCATTCAATAAAGTTGCTTATGATGATGATCCATTTTTAGTGAATGGGTTGAGTGAATACTCGCCCCCTTGAGCATCTGTTATTTTTAAGAGTAGCTTTTCTTGAACTCCAAACCAAATACAAATTATCATACTTGCTGATGCTGGGAGATTTTTTTAGGGGCGAAGCTCCTTAGGGCGTGGGTCTGTCCCTCCTCGACGTATGTATGTAGCCACCTCTAGTTTAGTTCTTGGATTGTTTACTAGATGGCGTGGCTACTTCTAGTTTAGTTCTTGGATTGTTTACTAGATGGCATGGCTACCTCTAGTTTAGTTCTTGGATTGTTTACTAAATGGCGGGGAGCGTTGTAATAAAATCCGTTCGCTGTTGGCGCGCGCTCGGAGTCGCCCCATGGATAAGGCTGCAGATGTGCGAGCCCGCGAGGCAGAAGCGCTCCGTGAAGCTGCGCGACGCCGCCGCCAAGATCCTGCCGTACGAGAGCGGGAGGCCGAAGCGTGTCGTCTGGCTGCGCGACGACGCCGCCAAGATCCCAGCGTTCGAGAACGAGAGGCCCAAGCGTCACGGCAACGGCGCGAGGACCCTGCCGTACGCGAAGCGGCACGGCTGCGGCGCGAAGAGGATCTCCAAAACGTCAGAGAACGGGAAGCGGCGAGAAAGCGCGCGTATCGGCAGGCAGACCCCGATGCCGTGAGAGCTCGTGAGGCGTCTGCAAAACGCATCAGGCGAGCTCAGCCCCAAGGTGCCGACGCGCGGTTTAAGCGAGACTTTCTAGACGTTACGTTCGGACACAGATATAGTGGGCGAACTTTCACTGAAGAGTCACGGTTTTACCGATGATTTCCCCTTAGGAGCTTCGCCCACTCATCATCATTCACCCCGTGGATATGCTGTGAATTTTTTTCCAACACCCAGATAACACTGGCTTGGTTTTAGACCAAGAATGTATGAACGCAAAGAACTGGAGGACATAGACAAGCAATCGTTTATATACGGTACATCTTTTCTCCCTCGACTCTTACTGGGCCAAAGCGAAACCGCAAGCAGCTGTCACCAACTAGCCCGAGCCAGCACCTTTGGCCGATAACTAACTTTTCGCGTTTTGTAAGGACTAATAGGGTGCTCGACGTAAAAGGTACAACACTACGCGCTGGTGGTATGGACCACCCGCACGGAAAAATTAAAGAATGCAAAAATCACAATACCTTTCCAAGTCTTAATAACAGACTTTCCAACGGCGCTATGGGCGTTGGCTATATTAATTACCTCGGTAAAAAAATGTATTGTATTAATATGTCACGCTCCTGTCCCCTCCCAGTCTCTCGGTTATCTCATAAGATTGCTCATACGATGGCGAAAGGCACGCCGTTCTATATTTTCTTTGTTTTTTTACCAAGAACACCTCCTAAGAAGCTCACAATGTGGCCACCGTCTTCGGGTTCGGTGCGGAGGCGAAAAGTCAAAGTCGTGACTGGCGTGCACATCCGAACCGGTCGCGTGGACAATGCGATATAAAGCGCGCGTCGAACTAGACGCCTGCGCCGGGCGGTGGGAAACTAATTGTTTCACGGGTTTAAACCTCCATTCCACGCTGCCTAAACACGAGAAGAGAAGCAGTAATGGCACGTTACCGGGCGCTGAAATCTGATATCGACGGCGGGGCAACGTCCGCTTTCTGTGGGGGGCACGTTCGCGCAATTTTGTAGCGGATGCGGTCGGTTCTCAGACAGGTCCCGGCGCTAAGCGGACACGCTGTGTGACCGGGTGATAAATTTCGCACATCCGCAAGAGCTCTGGAACGTTACGCTGACAGAAAGAAAACTAGTAAGTTCGCTAAAAACGAAAAGAATAAGAAGCGAAACGGGTGGTTAAGCAGCGTTTGACAACATATAGGTCAGGAAATTGAGGCAGGAAAGAAACCAAAGAAAACCTGCCCAAGT
Organism: Haemaphysalis longicornis; assembly: GCF_048455015.1. Taxonomy (NCBI): domain Eukaryota; kingdom Metazoa; phylum Arthropoda; class Arachnida; order Ixodida; family Ixodidae; genus Haemaphysalis; species Haemaphysalis longicornis. The sequence goes on along the minus strand of NW_027526460.1, from coordinate 19,083,221 downwards.
AGCTGCGGCTGCAGCTCCATCATTTTTAAGTACGTGTACGATAGCTTTTTTTTTTTTGTTTGTTTAACAGAACTGGTATATGTATATGACCACTTCTACTTCGTAACTAAATATTTTGTAACGGACTAAAGTTATGCTTATTCGCTTTTTTAAACAAAATCTAGAGGATAGTTTCAAGTGAATCCGTATTTCGCGCGGCCGGACATTACCTAATTTATATGATCACTATTTATTTATTTATTCGCTTATTGTTCTTCTATTTATCCATCTTACTATTCGTCCAATTATTTCTGCGGCGTTCGAGCAACACTAGCGCGGCTTGTGTTGCGAGAGAGAGAGAGAGAGAGAGAGAGAGAGAGAGAGAGAGAGAGAGAGAGAGAGAGAGAGAGAGAGAGAGAGAGAGAGAGAGAGAGAGAGAGAGAGAGAGAGAGAGAGAGAGAGAGACCTTTTTAATCTAAACTGGTGAAAACAGCCCTGCTAGGGTTGTTGATCCGTGAACATTTTGATCCGTCATATAACCCAAACTATCTCATCAAACGCTTCGCCCAGCTCATTTCATCTCTGGAATAGCACATGCCTCGAACTTTATTCCCTTTTCTTTTAGATTGCTGCTTTTAATGTTCGCGTCACTTCATGACTATGCCTAAGAACTTTTCTGTACTGTTTCAGCGTTGTTACAAAATTTCTGTCTTACTCGATGCTATGTAACACTTTTCAATTTATTTGCACTCATTGTTCATGACTGATCATCCTGCTGCTGTTTGCTACCTTGTAATCGGGGTCGGGACCTCGTCCAGCTGCTCGAGCTTTTAGTCCCGTACTCCTCCTTTTCAAAGGAAATAAAGCTGATTGATTGATTGATTGATAGATTGATTGATTTACGCAATGCTCCGCCGCGTGCAATCCGGTGTCTAACTTTGATGCGTATAACGGTGCCATACTGACGAAATATAAATAGCGATGTGCAAGTTCATATCGATGCACAATGAAAATTCCACTGCTCCTGTGAAGGCACATTTCACTTTCGTTTTTTGACGGTTCCTATGGAAGGCGAAGCCACCATTTTTTTTTTGTTCCGTTTTTCTGCCTCTGCTCACGGATCGACGGGAAAAATTCTTGCCAGCATGCCCAACCTATCGGTCATGCACTAATAACGTCGAATTTTCTGTATATCCTAGCATCTAGCGCTACGACGTAGTTGAAAAGCCAAGAGAGACGTAGGCCACGCGACAGTCAGTAGTACCACACGCTGCCTGATACCCTCCTCCTAACTTGCAATACTTACTGAAAAACGGGTCCCCTGCGTGCTTCGCCAGGGACTATTTTTTCACCATGCAGGTCACTGTCACCTGGGACGGATTTCAAAACATAATGTAATGATTTTTTGTTGTAGCGGTCATTAAAATAGCTTTGTAGCTCTCCTTTCAAAGCTGCCTTTAGAGCCATCTTTGGAGCTATCCCTGTGTTGCCATTGCCTTTGCTAAAATATTGCTGGAGAGGGGCAGGCATTTTTATGCGTTACATCTTTGCATATTGGAAACTCTTCGACATTTACCGCTTGTGTGTATTGTACGAGAAGCCGCCTCAGGTGGCCTCGACTTAACGAGGAAAACGGCTTTGTTTCTTCAAGTGTTACTTCTTTGTTGACAGCCCAGCATGGGGTATTGAATGCGGTGCACTACGGTGACGCCGACCATGCACGGTGATCGTGCGAAGCAGCTAAGCCGACCTTACGGGTTCAACTCGATTACTGAAAGGTCACCGAAGGTTATACTGGTTATCAAACACGGGCCCTTTTTCCGGTGCGCACTGTTATGCGCTTTTTTATTTCTGCTGACGCATCGGGACCTCGTGATCGGCATCGCCCCCTTTAACGCCGCTGATTCACGGCGGCCGGTGGAGAGGAGGACACAGCGGGGCTCTTCAATTTACCGTTTCAGCTCACTACGGACAGTCCGCGGGTAGTCCGAAGATTGTTCGGGCCGTATAAGCATATGTGAAAAATGAATGTCGGATTGCCTCTCGGGGAGTGCGCTGCGAGGCCGGGATTGATAATCAGAGGGCCCCGGTAGTGTCAGCCCACAAGTGGACTGCTACGTGAGGCAGACCAACACAAACGCAAAATTGGCGGTTGTGCGTAGAGGATACGCAATGGGGTGGTACTGCATGTTTTAGATTTTCAGGGGAAAAAAGAACCCGTGAGAACACCAAGAGGATACACGGCTGATAGGTGATACAACGGAACAACAAAACGCACTGGCTTACGGTTTTGACAAATTTGTGGTCCCTCTTGCGCCCCAGGCAAGGCTTTAGAATAAAACATACGGAAGAATTAGGAGGATACCACAAGAAGGAATATGTACCATTCACAAACTGACGTCACTGACAGAAAGAAACTCAGATTGTATATAATGAATATGTTTATTTCAGGTGATGGGCTCAAATAATTTATTTTATACCAGGAAACTAGAAGTTGTTGGTAGTTGCCGTAATTCTAGTGCCTGGAGGAGTATTCACCGCAATTCTTGAACATTTATAAATGAAGTAAAAAAAACTGTGGTTTATTCCTCTGTCATAGGAATCGGTAAAACACAGAAGTGAAATGTGCCGCGAAATCTGCAGCTGAACATGATTTGCGGGTCAGCGGCTGTGTTGTGGGTGTGCTTGGCGAGTGACGTCCTGCTGGCGCGTCACGTCGGCAAAGGTTTACTGGCGTAATGTCTGTGAGGGATATGACGTCAGTGAAATCTTGGTGTATCCCGGCATAATACACTGACGTGTTAAGATATAAAACCTGAAAACGAACAACCCTAAGTATAACGCACTCTTCAGTACTATAGGTTGCTTCCCCGCAAGAAGACCTTGTGTGCAAGGGTGCACCCTTTACAGGCCGCTTGCTTCGTTGTAATGGCGTCACTTCCGTGACGGATATGGCGTAAGTGAAATCTTCGTGAATCCCGGAATAAAACACTTTCGTGTTAGAAAGCAATCCTAATAAGCTGCCCTCGAGAGAGCAGCACGTGTCGGTTCAGCAGACCGCGTAGCGTTGCGAAATCAACAAGTTTTTTTTTTTACGCGACAAATGCGCTTTCAGAAGCGTATTACACTCACGTGATCCCATTTTATATAATTTTAAGTATAAAGTTCGATGTTTAGTAAGGTCAAACGCTTCGGGTGACCGAATATAGATGTCTCCGACAATTGTTTTGGCAATGTTTCAAAGATTCAACTGTTTCTTAAGCGCTCTTTCGATTGATTTCCGTTGAAAATAAACAATATCACCATGTTCGAATGCTGGAATGGCACGGGCAATTTGCAAATGTTTAGGCACGATACAAAAGCACACAACTACATTATAAATGGTCTCGGTCACGGAGTAAAACACGTCATTACACACGTATATTGCCAGAAATCGGGATTCGCAATTTTTGATGCCCTTAATATCAGCAGGACAAATCTAAGGAAACGTCCTATTACCATTTTTCTGCGAAGGAAAAAGCAAATGAAGTGGCTGAGGCAAAAAGAAGCGCTTGAAGGCCATGCGGTAGCTAGATAGCGTGTAATTTTTTTTTCCTTGAGTACGTCACCCACTTTTCTTCATATTTCTCTCTTTCTTTCTTTTTTTTTTTTTTTTTGCTCAATAAAACGTGTTTGCCTCATGCTGGAGGTAAACGGAAATGGTTGTGGACGCCGGCGGATGTAAAAAAATATTTAGATGCTCCTCGAGTATCATCGACGTACGGCTCAGTACTGTCAAGACGTGTGGACAAGATCGAAGCGCTTGTCCCTTTATCTCGGGGCACGTTGTTGGGGAAGCGAACGTTTGTAGCGCTGGGCAACACGGACGCAATTATTATTCTGGAAGCACTGTTGGGCTACACTTAATATTAACACCTGCGCCTCTACCGCGAATGGGGATTAACAACACGATCCCGCCGTTTATTCCAACGCTCGCCTAACTCCACAAGCGTCAAAGGACTTCATTCGCCACGTGTGCCAACACCTCTCACACTGCTTCCATCGTCGAAGGAGGATCGGAAGGCAAACAAACAGAAAGACCGGGAGGGCAACCAGAGGTAGAGGCCGGTTTGCTTCTCTGCACTGAGAAAGCGGGGTTCAGGCGATATCCTTTGTAGCGTAGCTATACTGCTACGAGAAACGCAACGATCTGCCTTTTCTTCTATTTTAGAAAATGTGCCGGTGGATTAGCAGGGTTTATTCGTTACGTGGTATTATCGCGCTCAGTGGGGTCAGCAACGCGCGAGCGAATGGCGGAGTGTAGCTGTAAAGCTGTACCGTAGGTGCTTAGTGGCGGCTCGTGTAAAAACGTTGGCTCGTGTACGCTCGCACGGCGCACTTGACTGAGCTTTATTCGCCGCGAGCTCGACATGTAGGTGGCGACACCGTCGCGCTGCTAGTGTGGATGCTCCGCAGAGCGGCCCGTAGGAATGCACACTGTGGGCGCGCTTCGTGCTTTTTTCTCGCAGTATGAGCGCACGAAAGGTGCAAACAAGAGTGGTATGCTGTAGTTCGGTTCCTCAACGTTCAAGGTATAGCATGGAAGCGGCAGTCAGTTTTTATTACTACGCCAAAAAAAGCGACGGCTCATCGGGAATCTCAGAATGGCCGGAATTGTGACAATGAACTTGTACGCTGTGGCTCGTAGCAAGCTCGATCTTTCCCGACTATGGCTTTGAGCCTTCAATAACAGCATAAATAGAAACAAATCAGGAAGCCTCGATCTTTGAAATTCAGTTTACAACGGCAATCTCAATCGCTTTCACTGGTAGCATGACGCATTCTTGCATTTGTGGGATGCCCTGAAATGGTAACACTACTTAACTGCCCCGAAATTCTTTCTAAGAGCTTACGATATTTTTTGTGTGTTCAAAAGGCAACATAAAATTACTGAATTTTGATCAGCGCAGAGATATAAATGTAACCTCTCTAACGGGTCTTTTAAATGAAATTTTAGCGACTCTGAAGGAAGGTTTGATGAATAACGGTTTCGGATCACTTATTTACGGCTTTCGTCGCAAGTGAACTTGCGAATTGAATTGTCAACGCACGCAGTACAATCAACATCTCATGTTTAGCTAGGTTTTAGCAAAGTGACAAGCAGGTTTACAGTGTGCAAACCAAGCTTCTGGGACCTCACAGTGAGCACAAATTTTCTGTTACGGCTGCTCTGTTGACCAATTGCGTTCCTTTTAAAATCTAACAGGTGCCTGCAACACTGAGATGTGTTTGCATTCTTGCGTATAAGGTCGCTTACGAACCCTAAAGATGGCAATAAATGAAGTTGCGCTGTTGCATATGTAGTAAAACATTTCCTTTTTATTTCTCGTTGCGAATCAGCGCAACGGGTTCCCGGTAACTACTTTGTTCTGTAAACTGAATATCGCCTTTGTCTTTTATTTCTTGAGGATTGGTTAAAAAATGAAATTCTGTGCATTTCCTTTTCTTTCGTGAAGAGGGGGGAGGTCCTGCCAACGGTGCAAGAGCAGAGAGAACAGAACGCACGTAACGCGAAAAGCCAAACTATGGTTATCAGTATTACTTACAATCGAAACTACACTAGGCGTTGTGTTCTGTAGCGGTGAAAAAGCAGTACTTTAACACTTATTTTCAAAATTAATTAACCCCCCTTTGATCCGAGATTGTCCAGGAATTGTGGCTCGCCTTTTTCAAAAATGTATTGAAAGCAAGCATTGTGGGAAAAAATTAAAAAAAAATCAGCGAGTGAAGGCACACACGCCCCTCACACATGTGGGCAACAACGTGCATTATATTACGCGTTTTCTCCTCTTTCTTTAAACTTAGGTCCACCTTAAGAGGTTAAGACGTGACCATATTAGGCATTTGGTTATGCTGAGTGAGACACGTTTCTGGACAAGGTGATTCATGTCGCATTTGAAATATATGAAAATGGCACACGAAATGCCACATGACAGACGCAAACTCACAACTGCTTAATTTTACCGGAAAATCCCCCCTAAATACTCTTGCGCATCCATAGAAACGTATTTTAAATAATACGTAAAAGTAGCAACTCAACACAGCTGAATAAATGTTTATTCCTCCTCCTGAGTATAAACAACGACTGTCCAAAAATGGTAGTTATTTTAGAAATATACGGGAAGGACACGATCACACAGGCGCTTGCTGGTGTAAAATACGTGTCCGGTAATGTATGGGCGATAGCTCAGGGGTCGTGTGCAGTGTAAATGTTTTTGTTTGTTTCTTCTTTCTATAAGGACACAGCGCAGTTTTACAAGGGTGTGGAATTTGCACGCGTACGCAGGTCTTGTCGCTTCTTACCCGTTTCGCGTACTAAATTTTATGCTTTAAATAATCACCACGCCACCTTCAAAAAGCACCCTTCGACGTTCCCGAAACGGCAGACGACTGCACTCAACAATAGGAAAAGTGCAATGTGTGGAAGCAATGTTCACACTCAAGCGGTGACCACGGCGAAGATGTTTCGTGGAATTAAACCAGCGCATTAACCCACAACGGCCGCTGATTATTGCGTTTCTAGAGGAAATGCGCAAGCAGAGGTAACTATGTCATTGCTTACTGCCAAACGAGCACACATATTGGTTGTTTTGTCGTGTGCAGCACGCGTCTTGCGCCGCACGCAACGTGAAAAAGCAGACGACGCGAGAGCGCCATCCACACTAGGAGCGGTTCGTCCCGCCGCCGCCAGGGGCCGACTCTGTTCGCGCTCGGGGCGAATAGTGCGTCGGTATACGCACGTGTCTGCACGTGCGCGCGTGTATGTACGGGTGAGAGAGGGAGTAGTGACACTTTCCTTGCAGTTTCTTAATGCCAGACAGCACGAAACAGTTTGTGCGCACTCCAAGACGCACCGCCATCGCCACCATTGTGATTCGCTCCCGATCCTGGTCCCGATTATGGACAGCACAAACAGGTCATGCATCCTGTACTTCCATTCTTCAGTAAAGATCCTAGCACGACAGCAGTATCGCTTTCACGTTCCACTCCAATTCTTCTTAAAATGACATTGATCGGAATTTCCAGAAGCCTTATTTGCGGCTGCGCTGTGCAGGCTAAACCATGTAACCCGTTATTTGAGTATTTAGCGGAAGCCTAGAGCGTTAGTTTATCTGTAATGTGCGGCAGAGGAGAAAACACCAAGCGCCATTCACAGCCGCCTCACCCAAACTAACGTGATTACGTCCCACTGCACTGCAACGCGCTCCCATGTTGTCTCAGCTCTCCGTTCCGTTTGGTCATGCACATCTTACAGGCTAAACGTGCCAGCAATTCTCTAAATGTAGCCTCGTGAACTTTTGCGGTGGGTCTTCACAGCCGGCGTCAGCAAATCGGCGATGTCGGTGGTGTGAAGGAAACGGCGTCTTCAAACTCATTTTACTCCTTAAAAAGTGTTCATAAGCTGAACAGACAAAAACCCAGAACACGGTCTACGCGATCCAGACTTCGACCTCGTAAACTAATTCGTCAGTAGTTAAGCCACTCACATCAGTGTCCCTTTCACGAGGAAGGCTGTAATTCCCCTTCCCGCACACCCTGCCGCATCGGTAATGCATTCCAGGGAAATGGAACGGGTGCAAGAACACGTGCTGCGCCCGCACTCGGTTTCTGGCGCAAGCAAACCGACCTTGCTCGTCGCGTCTTCTGCCATTCCATACAGCGCCGCGAGGCAGCCGCCGCCGATTATGCCATCCTTCACGCCGCAATTACAGGCACCGGCAACGACGCTTTCCCACGCGCACGCGCGCGCAGATCGCCGCGCATCCAGCGCGAATATTCCGGAGTATCGGCGTAAATTAAATCCCCCCACGGCTTAACCTCGACGGGTGAGCAGTTAGCCGCTCTTATTTTCCGCTCGGCTCCGCTGGAGTGATCTCCTCGTAACTGCAAGGAAGAGCGCTTATCAGGGGACAATTACAACACTGTCGTAAATCAGCCACCACCAGTGGCGAGCCTTATGCGCTTGCAAATGGCGTTGCGCTCAAACGCTTCCAACACCGCATGCACGCAATCGGAACACCGCAACACCGGTTAAGGAGAATGCCTCGAGGTGGGGGACGTAAAGAGGGACCTTATTAATGTTGTAGCTGCTAAACACTTAAAAAAACGAGAGCACGCCGAGGCCAATGCAAGGCCTACCTTGCCAACCGCTTGGTCGGTATAAGAAGACGGACGTCCGTTCCGATTTTCGTCAGTTGCTTTCGAACCGCTGCTTTACACTCTATCGCGCGGCTATGGCGTACGTGTTCAGATGCTACGTTGCCGATTTCATCTCGGGCACTGGCATATCTTCCTAAAACCCCGCCGCGGTGGCTCAGTGGCTAAGGCGTTGTGCAGCAGAGCACGAGGACGCGGGTTCGATTCCAGGCCGCGGCGGCCGCTTTTCTGATGGAGGCGAAACGCAAAAACGCCCGTGGGCACGAGATTTCGGCGCACGTTAAAGGTCCACAGGTGGTCAAAATTAATCCGGAGCCCTCCACTGCGGCCCGCCTCATCGCCTGCGTTGCGTCGGCGCGTTAAACCCTACAATGAATCAATCAATACGTTCCTAAAAGAACAAGAAAGACAAGATTAAAACCCAGCGGCGCACCCGGCCAGAAAGCAGCAGCAACTCCCCGTAAAACCTGGAAAACAGCCAAAGAAAGCTTCGCTTTAAAAAGCCTGCGTCCCATCTCCGCTCATCAAACGGCAAACTTCCCGAATGACACAGTCAGGAGGCATTCGCGCCTTGCAGGTGTTGGTACACGGAGCGCAGTTCCCCGATTCCGACGAATCACGGCCGTCCTGGCGCTCACGAGCCGGTCACGCGCTTGGAGGCTGCGCCTCGGGCCACGCGCCGTCCATCTGATGGCGAGATTGGTACGACCTCTGCTGCTCAGGCGACAATTAAAGCTCGCAACGCGCTCACGCTCAGCTCGTAATGGATATTTCGGCAGAGCGGGTCGCGTAATTGACGTATGCTCGTAATGGACGTCGCGACTTGCGTTACAAGCAGACTCCTCTCGCATTCCTGCGGTTAGCCTTCCCAATCCTCCTTCCTCCGGCTCCCGCCGACGCGAGCAATAATCAGTTTTGCGTACATCACCGTTGGGGACAAAGAAACTGATGCCATTGGTATTCAATTCGTGCGCTTCGCGGCAGTGATTTCCGCTGTCTGTCAGGCATGGAAACGAGGACGGGGAAGAGTTACGACGCTGGAGGTAATCGATTAGTCGTCTTGCAGAAATAATCTACCTAGCCTGAAGCAAAGTAAAATCATTGGGGCGCTATAGCTTACGCCATTAAAAACAGTCATAAATTTCCTAATGCGAAAACGCTATTAGTTCGCCTCTGCCGGTTTGCAGGAAATTCGTGAAGCCTGTTTCATGAAGCCTCCGTATTAGCAAGTTTATAACCGGCATGCGCAAAAGTTGACTCGGATATGCGCCGACCTGGCGTTAGGCTTAACGTCGTCAACCAGTACATCTCTGAGTACAATGAGCATGACGATTTTGGCTCGTCGTAAGGCCGAACGTAACCTTCGTTCAGCTTAAACATAGGGCGTTGAACCTAACGTCACGCTTTGAGGGCTCACGTCGCCAACTGGTAGCTACCTATGGCAAAAAGTGCTGCATAGAGTACTTTTTGCCATAGGTATAGTCACGGACAAATGAAACGCGAACACGAAAATATGAACCAGAACACGCACAATTGAAAAAAAAAAATACAGTTCATGTAGGCGAAATAATGGCGCGCTATTGGTACATTTAGAAATTAGGATGCCGAAACTTCGTTACTGCAATTATTACACGCGTCAATTTGACCTGCCTGGAAAGCAATCACGCTTTTTGTGTGGTCTGGTTCATATTTTCGTGATCGCGTTTCAATTGTCCATGTCTGTACGAATACGGACTGACGTGGTAAGGCCCAAAGTAAAGCGTCATACCAGACAGTTGCACCGGTTAGTCTAGCAAAGTGATACACGCACGCTGTGGTGTATTGGAGGACGCTTCGTAAGCATGACACAAGCTGGAACATGCACCACGCAATAAATGAACCATTAAATAAAATTAAAAAGGGCTTTCTAGGGAAAGGGAAAAAGACATTTGAGGCTTACCACGCTGTAAGCACATGCAAGCCAGTGAGGGAGTAACAGAAATGAAAAAAATTGGGCCCATCTCCCCGCGAGGGGGACTCGAGTAAATGCGTCGCATAGGGGGTGGGTGTATTGCGTTAACGTTTAGTGTTTGGGGAGCTGGTGGTAGTGAATGCATTGTATCAGCAGCTTCTTGACGTAGTTTGAATGAGTCAAGGATATAAGGCGCGTTCGTAGCCTCCCATTCTGTGTCGGCTTTGTGGCGCAGTGGGTAGAGCACCATGTACATTGCGTTCCACCCGCAGGGTCGACGGATCGAAACCAGGCGCCGGATAGTATTTTTTTATATATATTGTAGGGGGAGGGGTGCGGGCTACGACTACGGACGTCAACGCGGGTGACATCGTGAGTTACTGAAATGCTCTGCATTTAAAAAAGTAAAGAAAAAAATTGAAACTAGATCAGAACGGAGTGACGGTAACAACACCGGTCCCCCATACAAAGAACGCGTCATCCCTATTTCATATTTGCCGCGCTTTCGAGGCGCTTTTTCAAAGAAAGTGCTACGAGTTGTGCCGCGCCTCCGCCAGATGGCGCCACGGGTCCCGCGACCGAGAGAAGACGCAGTGAAACATCCCCCTCGCGAGGGGCACGATCAAATGCAGAGCATTTCCGGGGGCGCACGACGTTAAGTAGTTTGCGTTACGTTAATGTTGTTGCACTTGTGGCAACTGCTGATGAGAGAGCGCTCGTCAGCAGTAATTTGAATGAGTCAACGATATAAGGCGCGTACGTAGCGTACCATTCAGTATCGGCTTTGTGGCACAGTGGGTAGAGCACCATGTACATTGCGTTCCGCCCGCAGGGTCGAGGGATCGAAACCGGGCGCCGGATAGTTTTTTTTTTATATAGTAGGGAGGGGCGCGGTGCGGACTACGGACGTCAACGCGGGTGACATCGTGAGTTACTGAAATGCTCTGCATTTAAAAAACATTTTCAGAGGGAGAGAGAGAAAAGTCTTTATTAAAGCGAAGTTTTTATGCCTCGTTGATGGCTTCGAAAGGCGGAAGCGCGTTGCAGGAAAGCCAACTTCCCACAATGGGTCTCACAAAACGATGATGATGATAAGCGAAGGCACATCAAGCGCCTCAAGAAAAAAAAAAAACGCTGTGTCCCTCGCGTTATGAAGTCGACGTCCGTCCAACTGCGCCATTCCCACACGGTCGAAGCAGTTTGGATGTTGGACTTTGACTCAGGTTGCATGGCAGGAAGCTTCGCGTTTTAACAACTTCCTTAAGAGGCTTTGATTTTTTAGACAGCATGGACTCTAAGCCTGTACGCTGGGCGGAGTGGGTTAAAGATGGTTCAAGAACGGGGGTGAGGTGAATTGAGCCCTGAAACTGGGAGGGTCTTAACCTTGTCGTGGGTCTCATGGGAGGAGGAAGAGTCTCGTGGGGATCGCGTCAGGAAGAGTGCAGCAGTCGCACCATTCTAAACTGCTCTCGTCAAACCGCTTTTTTTTTATCGCAAAACTTTGACCCCGAGCACTAACAAGCAAGGTCAGCCCCAAGAAATCTGTGCCCCGACTCTGACGCTTGTCTGCGTTCTCGGAAGCCTACCGAGACGTTATACATACCGATGGAGTAGCAGAAAGTCACAGTGGTGTATTGGACAACGCTTTATAAGCACGAGTGTATGTTGCTTTCATCTGACATTTCTTTCCTTCTTTCTTGCACCGCGTAGCATCTTGCGGTCCATGGCGACCGATGTGCGTGGTCTGGCCTTGCCTCAATAAGCGCTAATAAGAAAGCGATAACACTGCGTCAAGTACGTATGCATTTTAAACATGGACCACATTTATAATTCGTATGGAGAAGTCGGTATGTTGCAACTGAACATTAGCAAGTTGGGAGGAGGTGAAAAAACGAGCACTAACCCCCTAAAATGTCATACCAAATTATACGTGCGATGCTTTTTCCTAGCGGACCCACTGCGCAGCATATTTGTGATCGATAAAGCAAATGATGAGCAGCTCCGTATACTAGTCTCGACAGTACAGAAGAACATAATTCTAAGGCAAAGCAAGAAACGTTCTAAGTTCATTGCCTTTGTAGGGCTTTTTGGACAGGAAACGCTACGCGTAATATTCAATCATGTGCAGCTTTCCCGCCCATGGCAGTCCGTTCAACAGCGATTAATCTGTAGTTATTTAGCGTAATGTAAAATTCTTTCGCGCTGCTAATATTGGGGGTGAAAACTTGCTTTGCGCACAGTTTCAAGTCTTGCACGTTTTGCGGCTAGGTTCCTGAGACATGGAAACTATCCCATAGCAATCCATGGGGAGTAAAATTTGATCGAGAATTACACATAAACTATTCAGAACCCTGAAAAGTTCTTGTTTCTATCTTCCCGTTGAAGTCTTGCTTTGTGCCAAATATCACTTTCCTGAAGTAATTTTCCTAGGTTCCTGCGAGGTTAGAATTTTGAGCGGGAAAGCTGGGTATGCGTAGCGTTTCCTGTTCAAAAGCACTAGAAAGATCTTGCGAGTGCGAGATTGTGGTAAAAGATTCAAGTTGTGGAAACAATACTTAGTTAAAGCGATCCTGCAACCCTTTTTCAACTTTTCTAAATCTTAAATGCTTTCAGAAGGTCCTCTACAAACACATAAAGCCCCTAGAGTAGGCGGTCGCAAAATACCTCAGCCAAGAACTTACTCAAAAGAGTTCTCTCTCTTTCCCGTTGTTGTTGTTCTTCGAGCGCTTGAAGTGCGTCATTACAGCGATGTGGCGGCTATTGGCCAGCTATTCATTTAAGTTCCAGCAATAAACGCATTAGTTGGCAACTTTTAAAAAATCGCAACAAAAGTAAATCAGAAACGGAAGGAGGATCTGCTGCGACGAGCAAATCACGCAGTGCCGCTCCATGCTGGCGATAATTACAGCTTTCACAGCTCTTCCAGACGCGAAGGAAAGAGCGAAAGCGTCTCTCTAAGAAATATAGCCTTCTTTGCGTGTGTTAAGAACTACTTTACCATACCTCTCAAGGTGTGAATAGTTACTGCAGACAGCACGGACACCGGATACGAGGGCACGCGTTAGGACATAAGACCTGCAGGGGCAAATCCTATTTGGTGCCGGAAAACTTCCGACGATGTTGGTTGCTCGTGTGGTCTCGCGTGAATGGCTGCGCGCGCCGTTTTTCGTGACGTTTTCGCGCGTGCAGCCAATCACGCGAGACCAGGCGAGAAACCAACCCCGCCTGATGTTTTCTGGCACTTTATAGGATTTGCCCCCAGAACGAGAGGCCGGCCCGGATAGGAAGCACCGCTGCCCCCTCAAATGTGGCACTGGTTAATACGCCAAGTACTACATGAGTGCCGTCTATCTTTCCTTCTCAGTGGCGCCACGCAGACGGCGCCACTTCTGTGAACCACGAGATGACCCCCCGCGTCGGTGTCCTTGAGCACTAGTTGGCCTCGTTCGATCTTCCGAATGGCGAACGGCGCTTTCTTCGCATGTCGTCCCAAATGTACACTATTGAGCGAAGCGTAATAGTGGCGAATCGAATTCATTACTGTTGCTCCTTCGAAGGAAGCGTTGATTAGTGGGGCGAATAAATGGGCGACCTTTGCAGAAAGACGTCTGATTAAGCGCACTATGTGAATCGTGCCTGAAAGGAACCGTGTCGTAATATCTCGTGAGCAACGAAACGCATGGCCTGCTTTGCGTTCGGAGCTCGTGTTTAGGCGCCGTTATTTACGGGTGCCGTCAGATGCAAGAATGAACAGTATTTCACCACACGGATACCAGCCACGCTCGGCCTCTACATCAATACTTTTATTTTTCTGCGGATTCAATACTGACCGCTCGAATCGCTGGCAGCGAAGTCATCTTTTCAGCCAACAGATCACTTAAGCCAGCATTGGCCGAACAGCCACCGCTGCAGACTGCGCGCTTGTCCCTGTGCTAGGAAAGACACGTGACCTCTCACAAAGTGAAGAGGCTTGCGGAGTCTGCACGCCACACCACTATTCTCACGCGCATTTAAATTCCGTGAGAATAATTAAATTAAACTGCTCAAAGCCAGAATTCGGGCCGTATGCCACGACATGCCCATTTCCATGTGGGTGCAAGCAAGCACTTCCTGTATAACCTAGCGCCATCTACTGGTAGGCTTTGAACATTCCCGCTATTCATTTCAGCAACCCGCAGAAATGAACCTGCCGTTCGACCTCGTGGCCTCGAGGTACAGTCGCGGTTTTGATGCCAACGGCATGGGTTCAGGCCAGTTGCGTAATTAAGCGGGATTGGGGGGATGGGGGGGGGAGAAGGCGACGTTCCCCCTCCTAAATTTTTTATCCGGGGGGAAGGGAGGGGGGCGGAACGGACGACACCACTAACTTTTTCTATCATCGATTAACGACTACCGATAATAATGTGTCTGTTAATATCCGGCTTAGATTAATGCTCTCACCACAACGATCAGCCGTTTTGCAATCTCACTGGGAAAAAATGAACAAAACAGTCAAAGTTAAGCAGAGAACAGCATCATTAGGGTGACCAGGCGTCCCGTTTTGGCCGGTCCAGTCCCGCTCTTGAGGTCCGCTTGTGACTTTTAGGGGCGAAGCTCCTTAGGGCGTGGGTCTGTCCATCCCTGACGTATGTATGTAGCCACCTCTAGTTTAGTTCTTGGATTGTTTACTAGATGGCGGTACTTGTATATGATGAAAAGATGCGCTTGGATTGTTTACTAGATGGCGTGGCTACCTCTAGTTTATTTCTTGGATTGTTTACTAGATGGCGGGGAGCGTTGTAATAAAATCCGTTCGCTGTTGGCGCGCGCTCGGAGTCGCCCAATGGATAAGGCTGCAGATGTGCGAGCCCGCGAGGCAGAAGCGTTCCGTGAAGCTGCGCGACGCCGCCGCCAAGATCCTGCCGTACGAGAGCGGGAGGCCGAAGCGTGTCGTCTGGCTGCGCGACGACGCCGCCAAGATCCCAGCATTCGAGAACGAGAGGCCCAAGCGTCACGGCAACGGCGCGAGGACCCTGCCGTACGCGAAGCGGCACGGCTGCGGCGCGAAGAGGATCTCCAAAACGTCAGAGAACGGGAAGCGGCGAGAAAGCGCGCGTATCGGCAGTGTTACGAATCGGCCAGCAACACGTGTTTTCCCGCATCAGCGACCACGTGGGAATCGACCATGTGCGCCCGCGTGTTGGTGAATCATACTTTCGTGTCTCGACATGCCGGGTCAATCACCTGCTTTGCAACTTGCTTCCGGCAGCTGCCAGCGCCACACCCTTCAGGCACCTGCTTGACCTTCCCGGCTTAGCCGTTTCACTGTCAGCGCGATCAGAGTTGATAGCGCGACCCCGGCACCTTTCAAGGACACTCTCCCCCCTCTCTCGGACGCCACAAGGGGCGAAGATGACTCGCGATCTTGGAAAGACTGTGCGTGTGTGTGTCTATGATTTCGTGGCGTGTTACTCTTGGGGGCGTTTTTTTGGGTATAAAAGAAGCAGCACAAACGCTGATAATCATTCCTGTCTGAGCAGCGAATCCATGCGGGCGCTCTACTCGAGTCCTGTATTGTAACCTCGCCCGTCAGAGCATTGTATGTTTTTTTGGCTTCGGCTCACCTCTCGCTATGAAGTAAGCAGTTACGTTAGCCTATCAGCGTCTGGACCTCTTCCCGGCTACAGTCGTCCTTCACGGTCGCAACAACTGGTTGGCAGCGGTGGGATGACAACTTCGTGACACCTGGAGCCAGCGGTGCGAGACCCAACACCACGGACGTCAAGGCGGCTTCGGACTTCGCAGAATTCACGGCGGTCAAGGGTGAGTGCGGGACTTTTCTTCACTGAGTTTTACCAGGCTTCTGAGGATAGCTGGTAGGGCGTCTGTTTTTGTCGCGTGGGTTATTCGCGCAAAACATTTTTGGGAGCAGTGGGAAAGCAGTACTCTAGACCGGCCATGAATTTGAAGGCGTTGAAAAAACCGCAGTTGTTGGAGCTTGCAAAAGAGTTGCGCTTGGATGTTACGGACGCGCTGAGAGAGCCAGAGCTGATACAGGCTATACTCGCTGCCGGGGCTGACGATGAGGAGCTGTCGGAATGCATTGAGCTGTTCAATGGCAGGGAGACCGCGAAACGTCAGGCCGCCGAGGCGGAGGCTGAGCGCAAGCGTGAGCAGCTCGAGAGACGGAAACAGGCACGCGAGGAACGGAAGCGAGAACATGAGAAATTTTTACGAGAACACGAGGAAAAGATGCGATGGTATGACCTCGAGCGCCTCGACCGGGAACTAAAGGAGGGTAAGGCACTAGAGCACGAGACTCAACTCTTGCGCGAAAAAGCGAAGCTCAAAAAGCCTGAGTTTGAATTGTTGCTTGAAAAAGACCTCGTTGTCGTGGATAGAGAAACTGGCCACGGTAACGAAAAGAGAGCAGCAGCCGCTCGGGAGCGCGAGTCGGAGGCGACGGTTGCGGCCCAGCAGCGCGGCGAGGTGGCTGAGAGAGAGAGCGGAGATGTGTCTGTGTCGGTTTCGGAGATCTCGGCAAAGTGTACAGGTGGTTCAAATTCGCGGGAGGCCTTGGGAACGGCTACCGGTCTGAACATGAACACTTCGCGAGATAGCGAGGTTTCGCTGGAGTGCGTAAACCATGAGGCTACCGAAAGGCAACACGAGTCCGCTGAAACGGAGGTTGTTTCTTCGGACGGCGGCAGTTCAGAAGAGACTTACGTTGTGGCAAAGCCTGCTGCCGAGGCAGCGAATGGTTTGCACGGCTCAATTGGTAGTAATCACGATCTCGCCACTGAGCCAGCCGATTCTGTTCTTTCACCAGCTCAGGTAACCGAATTCGAGCAAAGACCAGCCGAGTTCGTAGAGATTCCGGCAACGCGGGCTGAGCCGTCTTTTGAGACAGGGCAGCCTGGTTGTAGTGTAGTTCTGGCAGGAAGGAAGGAGAACGGAAACACGCTTCGGTCTTCGCGTGCCGAGGTTGTCACCGAAAGCGCGAGGGACGACGAAGTAGTGACTGTTGGGAACTGCAAGGTGTCTAATGGGCTCGTCGTGCCCGTTTCACTCCCAGCTAAGGCTCCCGATGATAGGTCAACATCGGCTGAGCTAGTTGAGGTTCCGGTGTCACCTGTGGCTGCACCGAAGTCGGGAACCGACCAGCCTAGAAGAGAGAACGGAAACGTGTTCCGGCGTTTGCTTGCCGAACGCGTTCGTAAAAAGGCGAGCCATGAGGAGGTAGCAAAAACTTCAGCGCGTAATTGTGGCGCGTGTTTCAGTGCGAGCAAAGCCGTGAGCTCGCATCGCGCCGAGGGAACGCCGCCTAGAAGCAGTGCGCGCACAACGTATGAACGGGGAAAAATCCCGCTCGCTCCTCCGCGCGCTCGACCTTTGTCGAACAAGACGACCGGTGTCATGTCACGCGGTCACGGCAGCGTTGAGAGAACGGCTGCAACTAAAGTGCGGTACAGGAAGGGAAAAACTCGGGGCATTGACGAGCTCAAATCGCAGCTCTCGGCGCGAGAAGTGGCCTGTAGACGCCTGACTTTCTCAAATTCCTTTGTTTTTCCTGAAGCAGGTTTCGCCCTTTATGATTACGTTTTTTTGTGTGTGTGTGGGACATTTCCAATCTCGCAAAATGTCACCTTTCAGGCTTGTGCACTTGTCTAAAGTACTGCTGGGCAAAAAAATAACTAGTGTAGATAGTTATGAGCGTATTTTTTCGCAACTAAAAGCTTGGTAGATCTTCAGTGTGGATTTGTCTTCGCACTGGCCGGCGATGCGGTTGTGTCTTGCTGTGTTGTTCTGTTGCTTGCCTGACCAATCCAGAGACGTTCTTGAGGAGCCACTTCTCGTCCAGTGATCGGCCCTGTGAAACTCCAGCACGGTGTCGTACAGCCCCGGCCTGGAGTCGAGCGTCTGCTGAGCACTTCACTGCGAAAGCATCCCTCCGGACAACGGTTGCAGACCCTTATCCATCGGGATCTCGGACCCCCGGCGGAGAAGCTGTTACGAATCGGCCAGCAACACGTGTTTTCCCGCATCAGCGACCACGTGGGAATCGACCATGTGCGCCCGCGTGTTGGTGAATCATACTTTCGTGTCTCGACATGCCGGGTCAATCACCTGCTTTGCAACTTGCTTCCGGCAGCTGCCAGCGCCACACCCTTCAGGCACCTGCTTGACCTTCCCGGCTTAGCCGTTTCACTATCAGCGCGATCAGAGTTGATAGCGCGACCCCGGCACCTTTCAAGGACACTCTCCCCCCTCTCTCGGACGCCACAAGGGGCGAAGATGACTCGCGATCTTGGAAAGACTGTGCGTGTGTGTGTCTATGATTTCGTGGCGTGTTACTCTTGGGGGCGTTTTTTTGGGTATAAAAGAAGCAGCACAAACGCTGATAATCATTCCTGTCTGAGCAGCGAATCCATGCGGGCGCTCTACTCGAGTCCTGTATTGTAACCTCGCCCGTCAGAGCATTGTATGTTTTTTTGGCTTCGGCTCACCTCTCGCTATGAAGTAAGCAGTTACGTTTGCCTATCAGCTCTGGACGTCTTCCCGGCTGCAGTCGGCCTTCGCGGTCGCAACAGCAGGCAGACCCCGATGCAGTGAGAGCTCGTGAGGCGTCTGCAAAACGCATCAGGCGAGCTCAGCCCCAAGGTGCCGACGCGCGGTTTAAGCGAGACTTTCTAGACGTTACGTTCGGACACAGATGTAGTGGGCGAACTTTCACTGAAGAGTCACGGTTTTACCGATGATTTCCCCTCAGGAGCTTCGCCCACTCATCATCATTCACCCCGTGGATATGCTGTGAATTTTTTTGTCCCAGTGTTTTTGTCCAGTCTTTTTGTCCCTACCACCATCTACGCGTCACACTCACCTATTGATGTTCTTACTACAAACCTCAACCTCGATATCAGTAACATTTTTTCATGGTCTTAGAGCAACGGTCTATTAATCAATCTTTCCAAAACTAGATTTTCGGTGTTTTCATCTGGTTTGAAGATTCTGACTTCTATTGCTCCTGTCTACATTAACTCTGACGCTATTACACCGACTGATCAATGCTCATTTTGGGGGGTTGAACTTGACAGCTCCTTAAAATTTATTAACCGCATACAATTTCTAAAAAAGAAGACGGCTTACGGAACCAGAGTATTAATTAAGGCAAGAAATTATTCCCGCCTGCCTACACTTCTAACTCTCTACTGTGCTTTTATTTAGAGCTATACAAACTATTGCATTCCGTCCTGGGGCTTAACTTTCGATATTTATCTAGTTCCTGTGAAGCGCATTCAAAAGCAAGCCGTTCGAATCGTGACGTTTAGCTCTTTCAACTCCCATGTCACTTCCCTATATCAACACCTCGATGTCCTCCCGTTGGATAAACTTATTTTATATAATCTTGGAATGACCGCCCAAAGGCTTGTTACTGATAAGAGTGCTTTTTATAATCGGTAGAACTGATTTGACTAACCATAACAATACGCGATTTGACTTACAACATAATTTTATACTCCCAAAGGTCAGAACAAACTATGGTAAACAGACGGTTGGATTTGCCGTCATTAAATTATGGAACGACTTGCCTATTAATGATAAAATATCTTAGGTTGCTCATCTTACAAACAATCAATTCTTAAATTTATCCTCGAAGACCCCACCTTTCAGTTCATTAGTTCGCACGATTTTGCTCTTCTGTTTCTGCTTAGCTTTTTCTTTTCCTTTTCTCACTATTTTTCTTTTGCTTATTTTTTCTTTGCCCTTTATTGTATATGTGAGACATGAGTGCCCTTTTTGTGAAAGAAATTATTCTGTGTGAGTTTCGTGTAATGTTGCAATAATCTTCTTTTCCAAGTTCCTTCTGTTGCGATTGTTTCTATGTATTGTTTTAGTGCTCATTTACAAGATGTCCCACCGCAGTGCCACTCTTCGGGACCTCTTTCTGTATTACCAATCACCATGCACTGTACTTTTGTTATCGGTTACAATAAACTGAACTGGACTGCACTGAACTGTAAACAATCATGTCCCGTTTCCTCAGGACTGCATAGTTTCGAAACGGGCGCCAAGCAAGTTTATAATAACCGAAAGTGCGCCAACTCGTTATAAGTATATATTACAAATATATTACACCTCAGACATTTCAAAATATTTACCAAGAGAGTAAAATTTAGATTTATGCTTACCGAAAAACGCTTTGAAGTTTCTCCCGAAGACGGCTTTGAAGAGGCATTATCTCACCAGTGGACCATTGTCAAGCAAATCATTGAAAAGAAACGTACTTTGGAACTCTTCGGGTATTTTGGTCTCTGAGAGGTGGGTGCACGACTTTAAGTAGATGACAAGGGGGATGTGCGCTGCGCTGACACGTTTCGCATCGCGGAACTGGCCCTGTGTTTTCCTGAAACCACTGCTCTAGTACAGTGCGTTTTTATTTTTATTTTTTCCCCTTGTAAACCGGACATCAACCTGCTGCCAAGAGTGCTCGCAGTGTTACTTGTGCGCCCGAACTTTCTGTACAAGTGCGAAGCATTTTACAACCGAATCCTGCGGTATAAAAGAAATTAAATCGTCGGCAAAATACACCAAGGATCCGAAACGGGAACTTCGAAGCGAATGCACGGAATTAAACTGAGTGGGCTTGTTCCCTCGGCATGAGTTAAAACTTAAAGGAGCCATGAAGACAAAATACAAGTTGGGTTTATTAGAAAGACTGCTTAGTCCCGATAACAATGATACCAATATCATCGCAATCTTCGAAAAAATAACGGAGATATTAAAGAAAACGTGTGAAGCAGTCGCGACCCCCTAGCCAATTTCCCGCAACTTTTCTATGACGTCACGGAACCTTTTCTGTGCGATTGGCGGCCGCCTAACTGACCTGTCGCGACGACACATGACTGGACGTCTGTAATGGGGCCTCTAGTTCCATTTGACCGCATCACTTGAATGCTAACGTGCAGTTAACCCACTCAAAATTATGTTTTATTGTTGGCCCGTATGACGTCATTCTTGCTCATAACACGTCACTGTGGCGCAAAATTTGAAAGTTTTTAAATACTTCTTGCTTTTTTTTCGTTAAAAAACATCTTTTGCGGTTGTAATGGAGCTGAGTGAGATACTGAATCCTAGTTCTGTCAAATTAAACAAAGTTGTATTTTCTCTTCATGGCTCCTTTAAAGAAAAATGTAACGTTTTAAATGTGAGCAGTTCTCACATTAAAATGTTTGCTCTCAATTTCAACTTTTTGTATTCGTGCTTAAGACAAGAAAAAGCGAAAATTTTGGTTGGTAAGCATTTACAACGGCGCACCAACCACAGCGTTGCACCGCGGGTGTTGGAATTAAAAATAATAGTGTCGACCGCAAGTTAAAATGGAGAGAGAGAGAGAGAGATAGAGAGAGAGGGAGAGGGAGAGAGTAAACTTTATTATCCAAAGGCCCTATGCCGCAGTGGTGGTCTTCACTCCACCAGAACGCGATAAGTGTGGGAATAAGTTCTCAACTACGACTTTAGCGGTGCCTAGGCAATAAGTCGTCTGCCCGAAACTGATACAAGCGCTCGGGTAAGGTGGCGTTTCCGTCTGGTTTTCTGGCAAGCGGCTTATTTGCCATGGCCGACTTGGACTTACTGGCGTCTTATTCGTAAGCGGGAACTTAACCGGGAACTAATGCGTACGGACAAACAGGCCCAGGTCCGCGTAGTGCTCAAGTAACTTTACGCAGATCCGGTACACATGTTCACATAGAGCTACCTGATCACAGCGTGGGTGTTCACAGCTGAGGGGGACAGCCAGAGCCCCCACGATGTGATACAGGTAAGAGGTGGGGAAAGGGACGGTAAGGTGAATTCACGCAGCCTTACGAGTGAGACGGGAACTTGGGGTGTTGATTTGATTGATTGTAGGGTTTAACGCGCCAACGCAACGCAGGCGATGAGGCGCGCCGTAGTGGAGGGCTCCGGATTAATTTTGACCACCTGGAGATCTTTAACGTGCGCCGAAATCTCGTACACACGGGCGTTTTTGCTTTTCGCCTCCATCAGAAAAGCGGCCGCCGCGGCCGGGAATTGAACCCGCGACCTCGTGCTCAGCAGCGCAACGCCTTAGCCACCGCGGCGGGTGGACTTGGGGTGTTCACAAGACGCATGAAAGGTCTAGGAGTGCAAGTGAGAGCGCGGGAAGCGTGGTGCTTAGTGAGAACCATATTATGGTATTATCTTGTATAAAGCCGGTGTCCCAAAGCAATAAACGCATTGGTTGTTAGCCAGCAGAAGTGTTTGTCTCTTTTAAATGCGAATGCATTTCTTAGTCGGGGTTTGTCGTGCTCCGTCGGCGTGCGCCTGCATTCCTCCAGCGCGAGCGCACGTGAGCGCGCGCCTCGTAGTTCTGCCACGGGGCGGCCTCTCTCGCATCCACCGTGGTCCCACGTAATTCGCGCCAGCAGCGCCAAATCCTCCCCTAGTAGTACGTGGCCTCTGAGAAACGTTGCATTAATCGCCATGGCAACGAGTGGCGAGGGGGGAAAGGGCGTTTGCTGACGTCGCGGACGCTGCTGACGTCATTTATCCCGCAGTAGCCAGGCCGTGCCGCCGCGCGCCGGCCTCTGAAACCGACGCTCGTCCAACTTTCGCGTCTGCCGCCGGTCGCTGCCTCATGGGCCGCTCGGCAATGGCACCAGGCGCGAAAGTTGGACGAGCGGCGCCGATGACTCGAAATGGCCGCCGCTCGTCGTTTGTTATGTGTGCAACAACGTGTTCAATAATTGAACGAAGAAAACATGTAGGTAATAGTACGTTTTCTGGTGTCGAATTGTTGTCTTTGTGGCGATAATAATTGGAGTGTTACACAAACATTATTTTTGCTATGCATTTATTCAAAATTCATATGAGGGCGTCTTTGATTCGAAGTCATGAAAACACATGTACTGCACCAATATATTGCACATACATGTTATGTACACAGTTTGGACTAAGCAAAAATATGACATATGCAAATTTAGGCATACAATATTGTACAATAGGGAAAAAAACGTGCTACATACACATTTACAATAACACGGTTAGGCGGGCTAGTTGGTATTCTGAATTCATGGCTGTAACTTTTGCGCAACTTTACACGGTGACAGGTACAGGTCTTCGAGTCCCTTTTTGTATCGGTCTCCATCTAAAGTTGCGCAAAAGTTACAGCCATGAATACACATTTAGGTACACAATACTTGATTACGAAAGAAGAACTCTGAAAGTTCTAGTCCCTACACAGATTTTTTTTCGTGCACACCTCGGCTGGAGAAGAAAAGAACTTGAAAGTTCCACTCAATGTATACTTATTTCTTGGGCTCACCTCGAGACAGGAATGTTCTTTATTCATTAAAAAAATTCGTTTCCGTTCAGAGACACAATAATTGGGAATATATATGTTAAAAGAAAGCACGCACACGTATGCTTCAAGCCCTGCCTTTCGGGCGAGTTAACGCAAACTCTGAAAGAAAGCGTTGACCCGCCCATTAACCTGCATACACTTCCGAGAAATCATGTTCACACCAACAAAATGCAGCCATAAAAAATTGCTGCAACACAATGACCGCACTGTAGACACTCTTTGCTGGATTATATCTACGTACAAAAACAATGCCCAACCATGTGCACGTCGTAGAACACAGAACACAAATCGAACGCACCCATCTTTTCTTTTAATGGCGCGTGAATTAACAGTCTGCTTACCGGGGGTGGGAGGGAAGGCGGGGGGGAGAAGACACCCAGAAAAAAAGAAGCTTTCCTGTATTTTAAGCCGCAGATATCGGCCAGGTTGTTACAAGCTACCCTCTAACTCGTGTCTGGGCAGCGCCTCTTATCTCATCCTGTCCGATACGGCATGACCATTCTAACTTCAGAACTATGGAACACCAAACCCATTCGCGATAAGATGACAAGGCGCGGGCGCGCAGTTTAGATTGAACAGCAAAGCCGGCAATGCTACTTGGTTTTCTTTATTTTTTAATGAGCGAAACGCTTGCAATGGCGGCTGCAGACAACGCATGTATTTCGGTTTGGCCTTCCACTGTTTCATGTGAAAATTGACTTGCATTGAACACCGCGGAGTTACGTCAGATTTTTCGGAGCTCTGAAGCAACGCTTGGCAGTAGTTTCGCCGCAAATATACGTTTTGGAGCAAGACGGGGGAGGAAAAAATGCTTAGGGCGCAGCACCTCCACGCCATCAATCGATGTGGTAGTATGTACGCCATGAAAGGCAAGAAGCGCGTACAGTTGAGCTTGCCTTCTTTGTGAGCAGGTGCGTCGTGATGACATTGGATGGATTGAGGAGAGTCACCGGAGGAAATGTCCAATGAAGTCGCAAACCATCCTCGACTTGGGGCCCAAACGTAGACTCATACCTGCTGCACGAAACAACAAAAAATACCTTGATAAGTATACTGAATCGACGTTCCAGCAGTTACTAAGGCAATCATCAAAAAACGGCAATGCCCCCACAAATTGATCTTGCGAGCAAGTGCGTGCGTGCCAAAGACGCGTTTACTTCTAC
This sequence comes from Haemaphysalis longicornis, assembly GCF_048455015.1. Taxonomy (NCBI): domain Eukaryota; kingdom Metazoa; phylum Arthropoda; class Arachnida; order Ixodida; family Ixodidae; genus Haemaphysalis; species Haemaphysalis longicornis. The sequence goes on along the minus strand of NW_027526460.1, from coordinate 19,058,569 downwards.
TAAAACTTTGCGTACCTGCACAGCTGGGATATATTTGCACATTAGTTTCCACTCCGAGACGAGTGACATGTCTCATTAACTTCACGTTACATGCGCGAATTATTTTGAAAACGGAAGAGTGCAATCAGTCGGCTTTTAAAGAATTCACTGTAACTTGTACAAAGCTAATTTGCTTACCTGTCGTCTTTGGAGAAGGCGAGAAACTTGGTCGAACTGTACCGCCCTGTGTTGCTGCACCACAGAGCTGCGCAGGAGTGGTAACACTCCTTCCTCCGCTGCACCACATTTAGAATACATTCGAATGTATTTTATAATGCAGCGAAACTTTCCGCCCGTGGAAGCGTTTAGGCAACCCGCGCAACCCTTCGCACGCCGGCTCGCTCACGCACGTACCGAACTGGACCGCCGTGCGCGCCGAGAGAAAGAAAAAAAAAATATTGGCGCCGGTGAGCTGTTGCGCATGCGTGAGGAGGCGCGGAAGCGTTGACGGTGTGGAAAGAAAGAAACACTGAGGGAAAGGGAAGGGCCACGCCGCAGCACCGTGCCGCTAGGATCGCCACAATTTCGGAAACCGAAACTAGCCAAAGTCGCCGACCAGTGGTTCTGCCTTCGTCGTCTCGGCGGGGGGATTGTCGTGCTCCGTCGGCGTGCGCCCGCAGGTGTTCTCTCTCCGCGCTCCTCCTCGCCCCTAGCAACAGCTGTGGCGCGCCTAGCAACCGGAGCAGGTGGTAGCCCGGGCGGGAGTAGCGGAGGGCTAGGGGAGAGGAGGAGCGCGCTCGCATCGCGGAGCTCGGGCGGAGTAGCGGAGAGTGAGTGGAGAGGAGGAGCGCGCTCGGGCGTGTGAGGGCGCTCGCATCGCGGAGCTCGGCGGGAGAGAGAGCTCGCGCGCGGGGCGGGCGTGTTGCGTGGGTCTCTCTCTCCTCTCCGCGTACCCTCTCTCCGCTCGCTGCGCTCGGAAAATGTATATAAATGCAGTGGAGCGCACGCCTCTCTCCGTTACTGCTTGCCGCAGCGCACTCATCGGTGCACCCAATGCATTCGCATTTCCGCACGATCCCCTTCGGGGAGGTGGGGGGAGTTTTTTTTTTCTTGTGTCCCGTCCGCCACGCTGTTTTCATCCATTCGATACTTGTGCTGGTTCACCTGCAGCAGCTCGTGATACTGGATGAAGGAGGCGAGAAATGAGACGCGTTACGTTTGCAGTTTTAATGACGGACTGCTTTCCCCAACCAAGAAGAATGAGGTGCGCGTTCCTCAAAAAGAGGCCGCTAACAATGAGAGAAGAAATGGGTACACGTACCAGAAGCGGCGGCGAATTCCCCTTCTGCTCAGGCGCCTCCAAGCAATTCAGCACTGTCTTCTGCAGGCTGTTATGTGTCTCATCACATCAGCCATCACGTAAGTCGTGTTGACGCCGCCGTCGTCGGCGTCAACGTGAATGGAACCGAAATGGCCGCTGCTGTAAAGAGTCCCAAACGAGCAAAAGGAGGAGGGCCCAAGTGTCCCTCGAAAAGTGGCCGTTAAACGGGAAAGAGGAAAAGGCCCCACAGGACAGAAAGAAGGCCACCCACACGAGCCGCCCAGGAGAAAATGTAGCTGGTCCCAGCTGGTTTATGGTTGAATTCCCAAATGGGACCAGCTGGTTCCAACTGGGAATTTAACCATAAATCAGCTGGGACCAGGTACCATTTTCTCTTGGGCGCTTGGGGGGGGCGCATCTGCTACACATATATTCGCACAGCAAGAAGACGAGAGCTGTGGACCCAACCTCCGGAAAATAAGCAGAAGAGCCAGTTGTGTGGGCTCTCTCATGGTCGACATTGTGTACATAGTGTAAATACATAGCTCGCATCTTGTTTCGGTTGAGGTACAGGGGTACAAGCATGGCGTCAAGCATTGTGGCAGGTTCTCTACCGTAGAGCAGTGCGAATGGCGTCATTTGCGTCGTCTGCTGTGCCGCATATGGGTACCCACACAGGGGTGGCAAAAACAAGCCTAAAACACCGAGCGCATGCGTCAAGCTGATCAGGCATACAGCATAAAGTTCAGAATTCGTTTAAGGAAGCCACAAAACAAGCATTGAAGCCGCATTATGGAAGATAAGGCGCCTGTGAGCAATATGGGGAGCCCCACCATGTGTTCCTGGTAAATATTATGTTTGCAGATTATCTTTGAAGCAGTTCTTGCCCAAGACGCCGGGCGAATACGCATCAGGCTAGGCAGGACTCAGCATTTGCCGCCAGAGAAGTCGAGCGTAGTGGCAGTAGATAAGTTTATTAGAGTACCGCCACTGAGGCACGCAAGTCAGTAACGGCGGCCGTTTTGGCGTTTATCACTAGTGTTGCGAGATTGCCGTATGTACGGCCTAGCCGTTAACGTCGAACGGGTCGCTTGTTAACAACACTAAAGATGCAGCAGAACGGAATCTTTGGACGCACCCAAGCTGCTGAAATGCTGTTACACGCGTTATCTGATTCGAATTCGGAACGACGTAGTCGCGCGCCGCCGCAGAGCAGGGAGGCCAAGCTAAGGTGGCTTAGCCAAGCTAAGCCTACCAGAGTTGACCGACTAAAATCCATAAACAAAATGGCGGCGCCCGTGAACCGTCGCAGTGTAAACAAATATGTCCCGTAATGAGAAATGACCAATGATCGTGGCTAGGGTTGCCACCTGACCGGTTTTTGACCGGCCCGACCGGTTTTTTAGGCAGCGGGCCGGTTGCCGGTCTGTACCTAAAACCGGCTGGCATTGGCCGTTTTTTTGGCTATCACGCCGCGGTTATTCCTTTTTGGTCTTTTGTAAGCGTCAATACAGCAACTATGATGACACGCGAGTCGAGAAAATACGTAGCCGAGCGCGATTCCTGGGATGGAAGGTGCATAAGGGGAGGAACAACGCAACGAAATGCCGCCGGCGCGGCCAGCAAGTGCGGTTACTTATCAGTGCAGCACATTCAGAGCAATAACCAAAAGCTCAACCACTTTCAGTACAAATGTTATGTTGATTTCTCTGTAGGAAAACAGTACAATAAATGGCATTGTAGGGAAAAAAACCGTGGCTCCTTTTTTTAAACACAAATTCGCCCTTTATACCACACCAACTACCCCCCCCCCCCGAAGGGCCGGTTTTTTCTTCGGGAAAAGGTGGCAACCCTAATCGTGGCGGCGGCACGGAACAATGGGAGAAAAGAGTGCCCATATTGTGTACCCTTATCTAGCGACACTATCGCGAGTGCTAGCAACAAGCCCGCCGAGACGACGAGGAACATTTCATGCCCTCCTCCATTACCATTTATCATGGTTTAGAGCAACCTTGCTGGACATCCACTTTCGCAGAGTAGGATGGCAACGAATTTTTTTTCTTCACACAGCAAGAATGGAATGAGGCCTGCATTCCCAGATTCCAGCAATCACCTGTGTATCCACATTTATGGAGCCATCTTTCAAGCTAACTCATGGTTTCTTGCATATAACCCCACACCTGCTGTAATGTCCCTTTGGGGGCCTTTGATACAAAATGAGATAAATTGAAGTACGAAATAAAGAGGGTCGATGCCTGTGTTTACATTCCATGACACTACTGCTATTGTGCAAAACTTCGCAAGATAACAGAAGTAAACGAAGACAGAAGTAACTGCAAAGGCAGGAAGATGGAACATAAGTAAAAAACATGTTGCATTTGATTTTAACCATGGTAAAGGTTCTAGGCACACTTTTCAATGACTTTCATGTCTGCGATTGTGACTGGAGGAGCGCAGAGTAACAAGGAGCCTGCAGGAAAGCCACCGGCAAGATCAGCTTTGATTAACTGGCCTTCAGGGCTACACCGAGCTTAGAGACTTTTACGGAGATGATTTTATTATGCATTGGTCTTACACGGGATACAGCAGATAAAATCAGATGAAACTTTACTGTTGCCACGGGTGGGACCTTTCTCATGTCGACTTCAGTGTTCTTCCGGCGACGGTAGGATTCATTTAGATCTCTGCGACGTCTCGGGCCATCTCGGCTTGTGAGGCCTGGGTCAGAGGGTCTGTGCTGAGCAGCGCGGCCTCCCACTGCCCCTTGTTCATAATTTAGAATAAAATGGGGTGGTTTTTAAGAGTTTGTAGGAGTTTTTCTTCACAGGACCAAATCACAGTTGGTAGGTCTGCGTATTGACGGCAAAGATGACATTGGGACACCTCAAAAAAAAAAAAAGAGTTTGGTTTTCCTTGATAACGTCACCTCGTGTACAAAATGCAAAGCTAAACCTTGTAATTGAACAAGCTTAGAAGCTCACATTCACACCAAGTGGCACCCAGCTTCTATCTGTTTTTTCACAAGCGTGTGCCATTTGTGCAAACGTGAGTACGGGTGTGGTTCAAATGAGCCTTCAAATCTAGCGAGCCTGCCTTGCCATTTTATCACAGAATAAGCCGCAATTGCCTCTAGTACACATGTTCCGGAAGAGCCAAATCTTATCAAAGTCATCAGTGCCATGTAAAGGCGGCGTCATAAGTAATTGGAACAAAGATCTGTGATTATCACAAAATATTTCTCACTGGCTTTATGACAGCCATCACTGGCTTACAGTAAGATTTTTCTATTAGGGCGTACTCCTTTAAGCACACACCAATGCAGCTAGGTAGTTTCCAGAAGAAGAAATTCCTGTAAATTTGCAAGACCGTGTTCCAATTACTTATGACGGCACCTGTACTGAGGCGGTATTCTGGTGTTCTGTCTTTTTTGTGTCTGGTTCAAAAGTTTCCATTTTGAGCAAGCCCTCATTGGCTAAAAGCGAGCTCCCGGATGTGACGCCATGCAAGCACGACAGAGCTATGAGCTGCGGCTTCTCGGAGCTACACGGAGCAGACGATTTGGAGGAGGCAGTTTTTCGTTGCATTGTTCTTGGTTCACTGGTGGAACAATAAACACATAAAAGACAATATAAAATAGGTTTAATCGTTTAAAATGTGTTCACAAGAACAGTTGCGCAAAAGTCAACCCAAAGACCGCCTACAACTGAAAGTGCGTCACAATAAAACGGACACAGAATGGACGTTTTCAAAACGGAGAATTACGAGAATACCGCTCCTGACCAATTCTTCCGAAAGGGAAATTAACCCTGAATTTCCTTTTTGTCCATCCTCCACAATGACACGGTTGTGTGAGTGTGCATGCCCGAGTCCATGCACGCATTTATCACTGCTGCATTCGGTTTCACTGGGAGCAAGGGGGGTAGGTGGTATTTCACTGGGTCGGTTTACTTGAGAGGTTGATGGTAAACGAGACCTAGAAAAGTCCCGTAACAAGATCTGCTACACTGGCGACTACCAAAACTGAAACTCATGTCAGTTGGAATCATTTTGGCACAAAAATTGACTTGCAAAGTGTAACACAAACGCTTAGCATTTTACCATGTTTTTTTATTCTGTCTCCTGGTCCTCCCAACAGGCCATAAAACTTGCACAAGAAGAACCCAGCCATTAAACCTTCTTATCAGAAAAACCCTTTTCACTCACATGCCATTGCAAAAATTTAAAGATAGGCAATGTGTTGCTATAAGGACTGAATGCCGCAATTCACAGAGAAAATGAACAGAAAGCCCACAAACAGCAACACCCCCCCACCCCCCCCCCCCCGCCCCAAAGATGCTGCACTAAAAAGTAGGAAGGGGCTGGTACTCAGCCATCTAAGCTGCACTGTTAACTGGAACTGTTGGAAAACACTCATGGTAATTTGCACTGCCTTGTTAACACTCACAGTAATTTAATAAAAACAGAAGCCGACAGCATATAGGTAACGTATAACAGTTTGTTCTATCGTGTTTTAGAGGTTTCATTCTCAAGCGTTGTCAGTTCTCATACTGTCGGCTTCAATAAAATCCTTACTGTCAGTCAGTATTTACACTGTCCATTTCTCTCTTCTTTTCCAGCCCAAACACAGCTGGTTGGGTAGATGTGCCACCCAGACCGCTCCAATGCTTCACCTGCAGAAGCGAAGAGGCCCGAACAATCTGTCACCCAGTTTGAGACTACAGTGCACTAGAATTGCCTGTTGCAAAACACCGTCCTGACCAAGTCCCCCTCTATGACGACTGGATCAGGCCACCAGGTTGACAAAAAGACACAGTGGGTGCTGACCGTGCACTGTGGTCTTTCAAATGCAAAGCAACCATAGCAGGTCACTATTAACCCAATCCTTTAACCCTGCTGCCTTGGGCCATCCAACAAAGATGCTTGTGTGTGTGTGAGTGTGTAAAACTAGTTTCCCATGGTTGGTCGTCAATTCAACCTCCAAACTGACGAGAAAGAGGAGAATGAAGGGAGAGATAATGAAGTGAATTTGGTTTGTAAACACAAACCTTTCACACTACACGATGAATGCTACATAGTCATATCACCTCCACTAGCCATCCAAGAAAGGATCTGCCTACTTTTTAATCGCATCAATATGTGCTACAGTAAAACCTTGTCATAAGAGACACTCAAGGGACCCGAGGAACATGTATCTTGTAACCAAGGTCTCTTGTAACCGAAAATTATAAAAACAGTGCAGACTCGAACATGAACACTTTTTTATAAATCAGTATCAAAGCATTTCAGACAGGTCGACAAGAAAATCCTCACTATGGCTAAAAAAGTAATTCATAGTAGTTTTAGGGACTGCAGATTGTATTAGCTTCCTTCCCAACTTTTGTAAGTAAAGCAGTTCACTTTGCAAGTGTTCCTGTTCTCACAATACCGTTAAAGTGCTCTTAGACAACTGTCAGCCTTAACTGCCGACGCTTTCTGTCCCACAATACCCTCGTCATTCTCCTCCTCTGGTTTATCCTCTAGTGCACCATTTACTTGTGCAAGGATCACAGGATCTGTAGGCTCCTCAAAAACACAAGGTCCACATCTGCAGACAAAAACTCTTCAAAAGTTTCTGGAACCTCTGCGTTCGCTTGAATGTGGGTCAAAGCCTCATCTTCAGGGCAGTTTTCCACAAGGTCGTTCATATAAGGCTCCCCTTTCATCGTGTCTCTTCTAAATAGTGAAGAACGGACTCAAAAAAGTTGCCCTCAGTAACAGAGTGTCTCTTGTAACCATGTCTCTTGTATGCAATGTTGCTAACATGGTGAACATAGGAAGACCAACCAAACCATTTTCCATTGTCTTATAAACAAGTGTCTCTTGTAACAGTGTCTATTGCAATGAGGTTTTACTGTAAACCCTCATTTTTTCAGATCAATCAGATATGTGTTAATGTACAACTTGCACAGCTCGGAACATCTGCAGATATCATTTTACCTATGTTAAACTTTTAACTGTTTGTACTTGAGCTGTGGATTTAGGAACTATTTCTTCACGCACCAAAAACAACAGCCACAGTTTGCCGCCGATGATTCTTGGTTCTTTTTTTACAAGTTGTTGTGACGTGGTCCTGGGGCATTTAAGGGCAACATAGTACGAAATTGTTTTGGTATGAACTAGTAGTAGCAGGCAGGGGCAGAATCTGGGCAGGTTTACTTGTTCGACAAAGCTTCATTATACGTTAGACAAAAGTGCACGTTAGACACAGCCCAGCTTATATTCATGGATTGTTGAGAAGTGAACATAAAGATGTGGGAGGGACTGAGTATAAAAATGATGAATCACTGCAGAAAGGATATAAGTGGCCACACTTCTTGTCCCTGCTGTAAGTGGCAGTGTCCTAGTCGTCCAGCTAGGCACCTGGTCAGGACACCCTTGATGCAATCTGCGGGGGCTTCCAAGGGATGGTTAGCTCCTCCCACAACTTGGTTCTAGCAAGAGTGAAAATGTAAAAGGTTAAACAGAGAGCCAGCAAGATCAGCCGAACACCGCTAATACATACCGTAAAATTCCGAGCCCTCCCTGCAGGTAAGTTGAGATCAGCAGCAAAATGGGGAGGGGGGGCGCTATCCCCGTATGGCACTGAATTTAAGATGGGAAGATCCCCTCCAGGAATAAAAAAAAAGACGGAATGCACACGGACCTAATATTTTGCCAAAGAATGTTAGTCATCGCTTTCAAAACCATCAAAAGGCTCCTCTGAGTCAGTTCCAAATAAAAGTTGAATAGGAATGCATGTGGAAAAATGCACAGGCTGCCATGGCATGCCTGTGTTGCCAAAGCACAGTGGATGTTGGGGCGCGGAGCAAGGGGAGGCCACAGAACAGGGAGGGGGAGGCGCTTTCCCGGGATGGCGTGGAAACACGAAATTAACAGTGAATTAAGGGGAGGGGGGGGGGGGGGGCACTTTACACGAGTGGGGGCACTTGTTTGGAATTTTACGGTAATAATACATATGAGCAAGGTGAAAAGAACACGGGAAGAGTGCACAAAAAGCAAGCACATTTGTACATGGTTTTCAATAGTTACAAATTTCCAGGTAAACAGAAAAGATAATTGAAAACATAATTATGACCTCTGAAACTGTGACTCAAGCATGCACAACTCAGCTGTCAAGGTGGATGGGCTCACTGCACTTGTCATGTTTCTCCTTTTCATTACCAGCGCTTCGAAGCTGCCGTTGTTCTTTTAAGCAGTGCCCAGATCAGAACCCTTTCAGGAACCTATCCTTTTTCTGCCCAGCCCATCACCCATGCATAGATGTGGACCAGTATTTTGAACAAGGCCGAGGTTACCGCAGTGTGTTGGTAGCTCTCGAGCAAGCACTTGCCATGGACTTTTTAATGGATCACCCTGACTTGAGACACCTTCCACCCGTCCAGGATATTGCCACTAGATACTACAGCAGTTAATGCTTCTGGTAAGAGCTGTTGTGTTTCTGATAGCAGAGGAGGATACCAACGAGGCCTGCATCTGTTTGTCCCGAGAGGTGCTTCAAGGCACGTGGCAGCTCATCCTGCGTGACGATTCCGCAAGTGGCCTGCCCCAAAGTCTCCTCACTGACGTCAGTGATGCGCAGAGCCTGGATGCCCAGCCTGGTCGTCGTACATTCCTCAATTAAACGAAGGCAGGCCACACCGCTGAGCTCAGTACCAGTCACCGCATCCCATGTCACCAGGGAGCAAGGGTGGGGAGGATGTTTGATGCTGTGTCCAAATGTACCCCGTTGATACTTGATATTGACCGCTCGGAGCTTGCACTGCACTTCTTGGCCTCTAGGTACATGTCCCACCACCTCCTCAGCTCTGCTACCTCTGCGCCATGGCTTACCGCATAGCCGTGTTCCCAACACAGCTGCTTGCATCTTGCTAGTGCTTCCGTAACCTCCCTGCCCTACGTTCTACTTTCACCCATGCGCTTTGGCAAATGTGAGGTGGCCAGGACCCTGCCGATCGTTTGCTGGATCCACACCTCAGCTTCTTCATAGTCCTTCAATGCTCCTGCTTCCTCCTGCAGCATGTCAGCCACTTCTATAGCCCTGTCTGTCAGTGTACACTGCTTGGATGGGTCCAAGCTTGGCAGGCATTGTGAGGGGGTCGCAAAACCAAACGAGAGTTTGATCTGCTGTGGTCACTGCCAGCGCTCTCCCCGCCACCTGTGTCAATGACCATGCTGGTTAGCTTGGGAAACACAGCAGGGGAGACTAAGCAGTAATCTATCGCTTGTATTCACTGGCTAGGCGCGCATGCAGGCAACCATACGAGTTCGCCATCACTGGTTATGTCAGGCTCCGCGGGATGGCGGTACTTGTCTGTGCTAAGCACATTATTTGTGTTGGACGTTCCAAACTCACCATACCGAACTCAAAGTAATGCCTCGAGTCCAATGTGAGTGCGATTAATAATATCTCCGTTGACACCACTGTTGAGAATCGGTTAAAAACTGAGCAGACGACGCATGCCGGTGTTTTTTTTTCTTCGGAGTGCGGGCGCAGGGGCACAAGCCCATTATATCTGTGGCACATCGGTCATGTCCGTGGCCGTTTCCAGTGTTGCCAAGTGAAGAAATTGACAGCTAAACTTTTCAATGAATACCACCTATACAGGAGGACCTATCGTGAGCAGCCCAAGTAGTCCTGCCATTGCTGTTTTCTGTCGTGTTCACGACCACCAATCCCGTAGTCTGCCCATTCTAGCAGAAGTTGGCTACCGCTGTCACATTATCCAAAGCAACTGTGCGCATTAAGGCCGCCAACAATGATCACAGGGAGGTTTAAGGCCACTGAGTCTTCTTCCATACACGCAAGTGTTGGGGCGTTAAGCTGGGATGAATCCCTGCCAGCCAACAGATACACCAGGCCAAAGGCAATGCTCGGATGGCCAGTGTGGCCTGTCAGCTACATACATTCCAAGCAACCACCCCATCCTCCCTGTCCAGGACTTCACCATTTTCTTTTCCAGGCACCCTACACTCATGTTTAGGTAGAACGGTGGCTGCCTTTTGCGGGTGCTGCACTACCGCCTCTTCCGCTCAGCTGGTGTATGCTGTGTTACATTCAGCCGTGCCATATCATTGGACCACCTACCATTGCTTGTGGGTGGTCTCTGCTGTTCGTATGCCCTCTCCCACTGCTCATTCCCTGCCCCGGTACTCCTGCCAGCTGCAGAAAAGCCTGCCCCAGAGCATCTATGAAAGTTAGGACCCGATGTTGTTTTGCCTGTTTCCAGTGCAGAGCACCTCTGTTTGGGTGAAGCAGAGTGTGGCAGCTAGCAACCTTCCTCTCGTACTTGGCTTGGCTAGCCACATGGCTTCTTTTCGCTTTCGAATCCGAAATCAACAAAAAAAGGGACACATTTTATTCTCATTTGCCTTGCGTGAAGCTTCTAAATATTCCTGACAAATTTTTGGAGCTCCTGTACTGCCAATTGTTGAAACTACTTTACGTCGACACCAGTATTTCAGGAAGCCTTATTACCACAGCCGTCGTAAACCCAGCCATGCAGTTTTGTCAAACCTGCCATTACTACGCCCCTCAGAGGTCCCCGTCAACACTTGCTGAGCTCAAAGCGATTTTCGACGCCTTGACGGCTATAGAGCTGCTGAGGCCAGACCAATCACAGCCTTTCAACATCTTTACAGATTCAATGCAAGCAGTCCGAGACCTCCGGAAAGTACTTCATCAAGTGCCCATGTCCCAAACCATCCATGCGAAGGCTGCGGCCCTTAGTTTCAGAGTGAAGATTACTTGGGCCCAGAGGACGTCGACCCCTGGACAGCAACAGGCGAATGCGGCGACTCGTATACCTCCAACGACCCATCCACTGTCCTTATTTCCAGTTGACGCAATGTCAAAGTTGGCCATCGACAAAGAAGACCTTCGGCGCTCCACACGCGCACTTATTCCACCGTGTGGATCAAACCTCCCTGGTGGGCTCACCCGCCGCGAGGAGGTGGCGCTACGAAGGATTCGCGTCGGGGCTGCTCTTACACCAGCTGTCACCCACACCTGGCCCCCGGATCGACGGGCTCCATTTGGCCGGACATGTCCATTTTGCACCACATCGGCATCGACCGCAGACATTCACCATCTTTTGTGGACTTGCCGTGGCCTCCAACGTTCCCGACAGCAAGTACTACATAGTGTGGGACTCAACCCAGGCCGGCCCCCCCGACTACAGACGCTGGCTCTTTGGGCCGTATCACCGGAGCCTTTTAGACTTTCTTAGTGAAAACTCCCTGTTTACGTACATTTAAACACACTCGCCTCTACCGTTTTATGCTGCAGAGCAAACTTTTGCAATTAAAAAAAAAATCATTTACAATAATATTGCCTTTCTTTTTTTTTTTCTGGGGCCACCTGTCTTTTTTTTTCTGGAGCCACCTGCAATTTTCGAGCTTGCTGACAAGCCATGCGAGAGACCTTCAATGCTTTTCTGGTTAGGAAACTCCAGCCGAAGTTTCATTCAGAGACAAAAGCTGCCGCTAGTGAGAAGGGTGCACCGGCCTTCTGCGATGCTTGCTGGCCAGCTGTTTCTCCATTGGCAACACGCTTACATTCTTCTGTTCTTCTTTTCCACCAGTGAAACCTGAGCTAACTATGCATATTTTTGTAGCAGTTACAGTCAAAACTCGATCTAACGAAACCAAATCTTACAAATTTCCCGATCTAGCATACACAACATTTGAATGCCCCCGCAGGTGCCTATACAGCCCAATACTTTTTATGAACTCAAATTAACGAAATAAATTCAGCGCCATTCCCGATTTAACACAGTATTTCGAGAAGCAGACTCATTAAAAAAGTAAGTTCGAATGTGTTTTGTACGAACGCAACAAAGGTTACTGTGCCCCTTAAGAAAAAAAAAAGGGGAGGGGGGGGGGGAGGCATCTAGTTACATTTTTACAAGGCTTTACGAGATAAACTACGACATAACAAGATGAATCAGTGATACTGCACCAGCAGTGATAGCGGTGCTTGCTTCATGTCTCGAAGAACCCCTAGCCATGTATTGTTATTTTCCCCAGGGATATTTAGCACAGCGCTAAATTATCAGCAGTCGAGCACCACGGCCGCCGCAATTACATGTCATGGTGGCTGCTGGAATAGACATCGAATTTATGGAACCAACTGTTTTATGAATGGCAGTCTCGATTTTACGAAGTTTTCGATTTAACGAAATAATTGGTTGTTTCCGGTGATTTCATTAGATCAAGTTTTAACTGTACTTACACGTACCTTAGCTGCGGGAGAGGAAAGACCACGCGTGTTACAAAGGCATGTTCACTGTTCGTTAGGTGCGACAGGCACGGCTAAGTTCGTGCTTTGGGAGTGCAGACATTCGGCATTTTCACATAGTATTCACTAGCCTTTGATTTGCCACCTAGATGATATGGGTTAACTAGAGCTGGAATTAAAGCAGTATGCAGCCCTGTGTGACCTGATGTGCTGAGCAAATAGGTATACAAACACGGCTTCTCAGCACGCTGGTTTAGCACTGCATCTGCGTGATTTTATAGCTACGCAATAATATAACAACAATAGAAATCTACAGTTGGAAAGTTCGCATGAACAGCAGAAAAAGAAACACTAAACAAAATGAAAGCAGATAATGGGCATGCGGAGGGAAGGGAAGGGGAGGGGTAGATATTACAACCTTGGGTGGCTGCTAGGCTGAGCACAGAGGTAAGGTGTCTAACAGATTAACACTCGCACGCAAAGCGCCTACCACCCACCAACCCAAAGGGCAAGTTAAAGAAAAACACATGTACGCACAGTTAGCCATGTCCGGCTTTTCAGAACTCGAAATAACTGATTGGATTGTCAAAATGTGGCCACCGCAGATTTCGGCTGCGCAACACAGATGACAAAAAGCTTTGACTGCTGCCTGGCTGTAGCAGGCGGCTGCCAAGCGTGTGCAGATGAGACTGCACCAGCTCACCATGGCTGTGCTGTACAAGTGTTTATTTGCATAAGTTTGTGGCAATAGTGGGATGGACGCAGGGAAGTGAGAGACATCATACAAATATCCCACAATACATCATGTGACCGTGACCATGCCTCCGGCTTCGTTGGATAGGCCGGCAGATTTTTGAATATCCGAGGAATGGCACCGACACAGAGCTTGGACTTCTTGCGCTGGAGAGACACAGATTGGCTCGAATAACATCCACGGGGTCGAAATGTTTCTCACACACATGCCCGTCTTCGACTTGAAACCGAAAGCGCCCGTCTCCTGTCGCAGAATGGCCTGCGTCCACGTGTCACACTGTTCGCAGTCGCTAGGGAAGCAGAATAGCGAAGCTTGTTCCTACGCACTTTGATAGGCAGAATGGCAACCAGGCACGCAGCACACCACGTCCACGTGTCACACTGTTCGCGGTCGCTAGGGAAGCAGAATAGCAACGGTTCTTGTTACGCACTTTGATAGCCAGATTGGCAACCAGGCACGCAGCACACCGAGTCCACGTGTCACACTGTTCGCAGTCGCTAGGGAAGCAGAATAGCGAAGCTTGTTCCTACGCACTTTGATAGGCAGAATGGCAACCAGGCACGCAGCACACCACGTCCACGTGTCACACTGTTCGCAGTCGCTAGGGAAGCAGAATAGCGACGCTTCTTGTTACGCACTTTGATAGCCAGATTGGCAACCAGGCACGCAGCACACCGAGTCCACGTGTCACACTGTTCGCAGTCGCTAGGGAAGCAGAATAGCGAAGCTTGTTCCTACGCACTTTGATAGGCAGAATGGCAACCAGGCACGCAGCACACCACGTCCACGTGTCACACTGTTCGCGGTCGCTAGGGAAGCAGAATAGCGACGGTTCTTGTTACGCACTTTGATAGCCAGATTGGCAACCAGGCACGCAGCACACCGAGTCCACGTGTCACACTGTTCGCAGTCGCTAGGGAAGCAGAATAGCGAAGCTTGTTCCTACGCACTTTGATAGGCAGAATGGCAACCAGGCACGCAGCACACCACGTCCACGTGTCACACTGTTCGCGGTCGCTAGGGAAGCAGAATAGCGACGGTTCTTGTTACGCACTTTGATAGCCAGATTGGCAACCAGGCACGCAGCACACCGAGTCCACGTGTCACACTGTTCGCAGTCGCTAGGGAAGCAGAATAGCGAAGCTTGTTCCTATGCACTTTGATAGCCAGAATGGCAACCAGGTACGCAGCAAACCTAAGGTATCATAGATGAGTGAACAAAAGTGTGTCGCACAGCAAGCAATGCAAGAAGATGGCGACCCAATGCTCTGCCAATGCAGCCGCAGCCGTGCAAGCCACCTGCACCAGACTCACAGCGCCGCTGCGCAGGAGCTTTGGTCAAAATATGAAGCTCCCCATAGCATTACGCAGAAGTTTCGTGACCAGAAAAAGGACTCTGGCCATGCCAAGGACAAGTGGAATATTCATATCTGGTACATGACAGCATAGTAAAATCGACAGTTGGGCTGGTTGGTGTTGATACATCGTTAAGTAGCGCTTGAAACAGAACGAAAGCAGAGACGACACATGCGACGGCACTAACTCGCAACTGTTTTTATTCCGCATAAACACAAATATATACTCAGAACAAACAACGTGCCCAGGTCAACCCCTCGATAATGTGGTTCAATGAACACAAGATTACAATGGTTACAGGATTACAGTGCGATAAACACAAGATTACAATGTTCTTAGGTATTTTGTGGGTTGCTTGTTGAATGTCAACATTGTAATCTTGTGGTTATCAAACCGCACTATTGAGGGGTTGACCTGGGCACGTTGTTCATTCTGAATATATATTTGTGTTTATACGTAGTAAAAACAGTTGAGAGTTAGAGCCGCCACATGTGTCTTCTCTGCTTTCGTCCTGTTTCAAGCGCTTCTTAATGATGTATGACAGCATGCTCACTGAAGCGCGGCTTCCGTAGACAGTAATGCCACATTTCCCTCCAGTACAAGCAGGAAATTCCATAGGACAGAGCACTAAGAAAGCGCGCAGCCTGCGGACCAGACGATATCCCACATACTAAGCAGCATCGCTGCTGTATGGCATGTCGGATGGTGTGTCGGACAGCGTACGGCATGTCGGACGGCAGTGTCGAACACGTTCGCACAGACTCCACACAAGGCCTCAGCCGTTTCCAGGCCTGCTGCATTTTCTCACTCCATAGCTGACAATTGTCAACAAAGGGCCCCTCCAGAAATTGCATAGATCGAGAAACTGTGCCTCATTGCCTTCTCGTTTCCCGATAGAGCCTGTCTCATAGGGAATTGAGAGACTTCTCTGGGCACGTTCCCATGGTCCAGGAACCGTGGGTCCAGGAAGGCAGCAGTTAATATGCCGTGCTCGTCTATAAGAGAATGGTGGTCAAACTTGTTGCGCATTCTTTCCTTCATGCACCTCAGCATCCGGCTGTCTTCAGCGCTAAGAGTGAGACACTCCTTTAGCTCACTATGAAGCACGAGACGCAAAGACAACAACACGTCTTTTTCGTTGGAAAGGATTTCCACAGTGACATGGAAGCCCTTAAGGGGGGACACTCTTACAACAATTTTTTAATTTTTGAGTAAACTCTGTGAAACTTGTCAGTCCTGCTGCTTTTGCCCCACTGATGTCAAATACGCCTTTATTTTTGGAGGCAGTCAGTTTCCAAGAAAATAAGATATAATTAGCCACTTTTGGAGGAACAATAGACAAAACAGTGTTGGTCATAAAACTAATATTTATGTTTTCCAATACTATGAACCCTGGTGAAAGCAACAGGGAAGCAGATTTTTGATGCATCGCTTCGAATTAATTTTACAGCTCATTAAACTTAGGTGGCACCAATGGCAAGGAACCATTTTGAACGCCCATTTAAAACACCAAAGTTTAATGAGCTGTAAATTAGTTCTAAGAGATGCATCAAAAAACCACTTTCTTATTCCATTCCCTGCTGTTCGTAGTGTTGGAAAATATAAATATTATAGTTTTATGACTAACACTGCTTTGTCTATTGTTCCTACAAAAGTGGCTAATTATCTCTAATTATTGTGGGAACTAATTAACTAACTCAAAAATAATGGCATATTTGACATCAGTGAGGAAACAGACTGACAAGTTTCACAGAGTTCTTAAAACTTAGAAGAATTTGTTTTTAAAGCCCTGTCCCCCAAAAATATGCAGGCTCCTGCACTTTGTCCCACTGGGCCACAACCAGCATCAAGTCGGTAAAATGTGAAGCTAGCTTGCCAAAATCTCTGCAGTTTTGCAGCCGGCTCTCAAACATGGCCAACATGCTATGCCAGTGAGTTGGAATGCTGTCCTTTGAAGACGGAGGATGCTACAGCGTTGAGGACATGCTGCAGCACTCGTGGTAATCGGTCTGTACTACGTCAATTGGGTCGGCCTCGGCAGTCTTGAGCGGTTCACCAACTTGTATCATCGATGGGGCTGACACTTTGCATTCCTCTCAACAAGTTCTAGTTGCTGATCTTTGTAATGCACTGCCCTCACCAGCTCCCGACCCTGCAACAGCAGCTTGTGAAGGCATGCATCTCCGCGGAATCCGTCTACCATCACCAAATTTTGATGGGTGCGCCCCATGCACAGGTGGTGTTCGCTGCTTGCCAACGCAACCGCTATGCGCATGTTTGAAGCTGTGTCCATCACCAACTTTCGAGTCTTCTCTGTCTCGAGTAGCACAACAAGAACTCCTCTGTGAACAAAGCAAAGAGCACAAGGAATGTTTTTATGGGCAATTATTTCATATCAAATTGCCCAACCGAAAAGTTTCGTCCAAAAAAGTTTGTATACAATGGTGCTACCTCATTGACCACGAGAAATCGAACATGCATGCACGCTTGCATTTCTTGTTCGTTGTTCTATTTTTATGAATTATGCACAAGCCAAAAGTGAAGCCTGTTTTCTTGTAACCTGCATACCTTGCGAGAGAAAAAAATTAAGAAGTAATGAAAGTGGCACAGGTGACGGCGCTATGTTCCAGCGGCTGGAGTTATTATTTTTTTTAGTTTGGGGTTTTGTGCACGTCAAGGTGTAAGAGTTCTGTTCAAAATTTGTTTGAATCCAAAAACTAGGCCAGACTGACAGGGAAGCAGCAAAAAGAAAATTTTGCTATCTGCAATAAAAAAAAACTAAAAAAATTGTGAAGCTAAACTAGATGCTAGATTGGTGATCCCTTTGATACCCCCATCTCCAAATCAGCTATCTAAAATTGGCTTGTTCAGAACAAATTTAAATATACGCAAAAAGGATGGATTGCTGGGCTTCTTTCAAATATGCGAAATTCAAAAACCAAAGTAATGAAATTGGGGAGGCTGGACTCCTAAAGAAGGACAACAACACTTCTGAAATTATGTTGCAATATTTTGTTCACCCTGAAGTTCAAAGCAACTGAACTCGTGCGTTCCAAACGCATCTCCGTGCGATGCGCTACGCTACTGCCTCTGCTTTTCCATTTTTTCCTCTATGTGCTTTTATAATTTGCGTGTTTATCAAAGAGTGTCGTCGCATTCTGTGGCAACACCAGGGAGCATTGAAACTTTTATGGCCTTCTGAAAAAGAAAGCCACATTTCCAATGGTTTTCATTAGCGATGTTTTACTGAACAGGCGCTAGCATGGTTACAGTCGTGGCCTAGGCCTAGCAAAAAGTGTGCCTTTGCGATCATCACTCTTCTTTTAGCAAAACAGGGTGTCTAGCAAATCGCCTAATTCAATTTCCCTGACGTTTCCATGTTTTCCATGACCATTTTAAACGAAATTCCCTGACCTATACAACAGACGCCATTCTGTGGAAATGGTCCGTGAAGCATATAAAAAGCATATACAAAACACATTCTATTGTAGGGAAAAACACATTTGTTGCAAGTGCCCTAATTCTCAAAATGCACTTTGATTAACTTCAGTTTGTTTGTTCAGTTTGAGGTTTCCGCTCTCGCTGCGCTTCCAGTTGCAGCCTCAATGATCTCGTCCACTGTGTTGTTACGGCTTCAGAGAGTTTATATCTTCTTGCGAGATAGAAGCTTCAAGTTGCGCTTCAGCGAGCACCTTTTGCTTTTTTTTTTTTTATTGTTCTGGCTCGACATGCAACTTGAACCGCATGGTGCGTTTTTGCATGCGATTCGGGCGCAGCAGCTTCTGCCTCGCTTAGAAAATGACGCGCGTCGCGCGAGGCATTGGGAGGAGCCTGCCGACTTGCGCCAATGGGGAGGTGCGCGCCTCATGCGGCAGTTTCGAAGCGCTCGAGACAGCCGGCTGGCTCCGCCAGAAATGTTTAGGCTTAGCACCCCGGCAGATATTGCATGAACGCTTTCACTAGCGCCGCGGATGATGTTTTATAGTACCGTTTTCGCCTACATTATAAGCTCCTTTACCGCACAAGCAACTTCGTGCGTGCCTTGGGCAGCATTTTAGAGAGCACTTAGAAGCGGTCGCTTGAGCTCCCGACACCACTTCGCGGTCGAAGCCTCTGCAATGTTTCCGCTGCTGGCAGCACCGCGCGCAGCGTGCAGGCGGTTTCTCGGCAGCGTCAGTGGCGTCAGTGACGTGCGCGGTGTATTTTCGCGAGCAGGAAACGCCCCACGCGGTTCACGCTAAACCATGTTATGTTCCTTTTTGATTAGGTAATTCTGGCTCCTGATGTCATAAGAAAGAAGTTCTTTCAAGATTAGCTCCCAAAAAGCGCAACTTTTAAAATTCGCTGAAAAAAACCGCGTTGTGCGTGCAATTTGGGCACCACCTACATCGCCCCTCTGCGCAAGTGCAACCAGCAACCCAAGCCAGCTGCGAGTTGCGTGAACCGCACGGCGAGTTCTGGACGTGATTTGTGCGCGGTATTTTCACGGCCGCGTCGACGATTTCGTGCCTGCGGTGGCTCCTTTCCTGCACAAGCAAGTGCGTTTGTGCCTTGAGTAGCATTTTAAAGAGCGGTTAGAAGCGGTCGTTGGAGCTACCGCACTACTCCGTGGCCGGTGCAGCCGCCATCCGCCATGTTGCCGGCGCCTGCCGCTCGGCACGCACCGTGCGGGTGGTTTTCGCGGCGGCGTCAGCGCACCTTAGGCGTGCGCGGCGCGTTTTCGCTTGCAAAAAACCAGAAAACATTTCATGCGGTTCACGCTTTCGTCGCGCGAGAACGTTTGCGTTCGGTAACTTCTTGGGGGCCCGCAACACTGGTTTCCCCTATTCTGAAACTGTGGGCAGGCCCCGAAATGGTTTTCCCTGACTGGTAATACTTGATTGAAAAATTTCCTGACAATTTCCTGACTTTTCCCGGTGGCGCGAAATTCCCTGACTTTTCCCTGTTTTCCCGGTCGCTAGACACCCTGCAAAAGGAAAGAACAATGTGACAGAACGAAGTTTTCCTGATGTGTTGACTGCCGTAACTGACTTTGTGCCAGGCGGGTGCAACGGAGGGGATGAATTGACCACCAGATGGTAAGCAGTTAAAACCGACCAGTTCTCTTGACGGGGGAATCTCCGCAGGTGACGTATGCTGGGAGCACTTCAAACAAAGAGGCGCCTTCTCTCTTCACTGACGATACACGATATGCTGACCAGTGAAATAACCAGTAAGCTAGCATGCCTCAGCACAAGGATACCCATTATGCCAGTAACGCAGACGCACCCATGCTGCTTGATGCCGCAAGTGTGTGAACGTATTGTGAGGCTAGAGAGAGAATCAGTTTCAATCAAGCACCTGGGCTCACGAGTTGTCTAAATTCTGTTCTGTAGTCGCCATGAAGCAGTTTAGTGAATTCTTCAGTTAACTATCATTGCAGCAAAGCAGACCTTTCAATAGTCCATTCTAAGTTTGTTGGATTGTGTTTGACGGCTGTGTGAACATCTAAGTCGCAACAAAAATGTTATAAGCATTTCACTTCATTTTTATGCTGATGTACGTGTCATCCAAGATGCTTAGATAAATTCAAAAGTGTTTCTTATATGTATATTTAATTGGTTATCAGTGTCATCCAACAAATTACCAAACTTTCGTGTTATTTTACTATATTAAACGCCTTCGTGCAAAAATCTTACTTTTTTAGTTCGGTACTTTACTCATTCTGCAACTGGAACTCTCTTATAACTAATTTCACAGAGTGCTTTTTACATGATTAGGCGTGTCCTGGTAAAATGTATGTTTTTCACACCTCGGAACACATTGCAGCTTTAAAATTTTTGTTTTTAAGCAAGTGCGCCATTAAAAAGATCAGACCACAGTTTTCTCACTTTCTCCGATTTTTATAACCTCATGAGGTTGTCTAGGTATATTCTGTAAGCCAAATGGCCCTCAATGATATCACCAGCGGGAACGAATTTCAGAAAGTAAGTTTGCTTCGTCGCTGTGCAGCCTGTGCTTTTACAATCCAATGGTCTATTCATCTCCCCTGTTGCACCTGCCCAACACGGAGTCAGTTACGGCAATCGACACAGTGGGAAAACTTTTTTGTCCTACTGCTCTTTCTTTTTGCTAAAAGAAAAGTGACGCCAGCAAAGGCACACTTTTTGCCGAGCCTTGGCTACAACCATAGCCGTGCTCAATGTTTTTAGATACTTTTTTAGTTTCATATCTCCCCACTGCGGCCATGGAGAGAAGGCGGCTGGCCACGACTCTCGCCACCGCGGCGGTTGCGAGTTGCACTAGGGGAGCAAGCGTCTGCTAGCGGAGAGCATTCTACTCAGCATCGCCAGTTTTCACCGCTTCTAGCTGCGTACTGCAAAAGAAATAACTGTTCTCGGAAGTTGCTCATCGTTTTGTTGTGGCCGTTCGTGATTTGTTTGAAAGGAGCAGTATTAGGCAAACAGTAATGTAGGCATCCGGATTTACGCAGGGATGTACGCATCAGGGATGTAGCCCAGGGATTTTGAGCGGTTGCTAAAATATAAAAAATTAGAGTTTTAAATGAAAGTTCGCGTTGCAGTGGCCGTCAAGTGTGCACACAAATTCTCTCGCCGCGCCAATGGCGTAAATTTATTGCATCACGAATGATATTTCCTCACAGCTGTGCGCAACAACTGCTTTCTTTATGATGAACATCCGAGGTAGCCCAGCTTCTGAGCCTCAGTAGCTGGCTGCCCGCTTCGAGTTCAGTGCCTGTAAAACTTGGAACCATCGAGCATAGCTCGGCAAAACTGGATGCCACTCACTCACACTCACTCAAAAAAATATATTTATACTGAAGCACTCACTCGCACTCACGCTCGCCACTCCGCCCTCACCACTCGCTCTCACTCACACTCACGCTCGCCCCTCCGCTCTCACTACTCGCATTCACTCGCACTCACGCTCTCCACTCGTCCCCACCACTCGTACTCACTCGCGCTCACGCTCGCCCCTCCGCCCTCACCACTCGCACTCACTCGTGCTCACGCTCACCACTCG
>NW_027526460.1:18231544-18316869 GCF_048455015.1 Haemaphysalis longicornis | reverse complement strand
GGAAGTCTCCGGAATAATTTCCACCATCTTAGGATCGGCAGCATGCGCCGAAATCTTGACACACTGACGTTTTTGTTTTCTGCTTCCATCACCAAAGCGGCCGCCACGGCTGGGAATCGTGCCCGGGTCCTTGTGCACAGAAGCGCGCAACGCCTTATCCACTGAGCCACAGGGGAGTGATCTTTGTGTGATAACTTCGCTTGATATTGAACACGAGCGACTATAACGTGCAGATTTTAAATTAAACTATGGCACAGAAAGCAAAGCGTAGTGAGGAAATAGACCTTTATGAATATTGACATGGAGGTGCAAAATCATGCATATATTTAATGTTCCAATTCATGTTGAAGGCACCGAAGTCACCGCTTTCTGTTTTGTGAAATCTTCATTGTGGTCAGGAGGCATACTGCGGCGTTGACTTCAGGGCGCGGAGTGGGGATTATAGTCGTGAATAGACCACAAATTGGTTCATATGTTATATGAGCCCGTTAGGACCCCCGACAGTTGAGTGAAGTGCATAGTCGGGAGCATTTTTTTCGGCATGTAGCTCTATCTTACTTTTTTTTTTTTGAGGGGTCACTTTTTCGGATGAATGCTCGCGTTCCTGTTCTGTCGAAGACCAAGTCGACCTTGAGAGTTTTGGCGTTGTCGTCGTCCTGTATTGATATGTACGCGTTTGTTTATCGACTCCCGTCCCTACTTTTCGCTACTTGAGTCAGAAATGTCATTTTGATCAGTGAGAGTAGCTCCGAGTGCTCAACATGATGCAAAACAATATTGATTTCCCATCTTGTAATTTAAGTTTGCTGTGTATGGCATGCATTGTTCCTCGGATGGATTCTCTTCTAATCCGATTTTACTTTTCGCCTTTCTTGTGTCTACTTCAACACCCTAACTCCCACTGTTCTTGTTACTTGGCTTTTATTCTTCCTCAGGAGAATGGTTTCGGTTGTGCAAAGAATTGTTTGGAATCGTAGCTTGATTGGTGTCCTCCAGCCAATTCCAATTCTTTTTCCATGTTCCCCCCCTCCCAAAAATAAAAAGAATCCTCCAGCCACAGAATCCTCCTTAAAACCTCCTTCCAGTTCTTCCCCCCTGCTCATTTTGATGTGGTCTTCTTTTTCCACGTATCATTTTTGTCGGCCATCGAGCGGAATCATCTCAAATGCGCTATCCCCTTGACTGCGGGGGCATTCAGCTTGAAGCCTTCCCATTTTTGGTTGCCTGTATTGCAGACAATGCACTTCGCATTGGTTACTGATTCTCAGACCTCTCTAGTCGCACTGCCAGCATATCTGGAATGAAGAGTAACCTATCACTGCCTACCATGTCGTCTCGAAAAAAGCGTCCCGCCTGGAAACTTTTGATAAATTGTGTCCCCATTATATCCTGCACGGCGACCTTATTCCAAAGCCCCAGTACTTTTCCTATCGCCTCGATAATCGTTACAAAGTTGGCATTATTACTCATACTAATACAGCTGCGCAGTAGTTCTTGCCTCGTTCTTCCCGTGAATGGAATCACCTTCCCACTGAAATTCTGCTTATTAACGACAACCGCCTTTTTCGGGAAACACTAGGTAGAACTGTATACTCAGGATCCATTTAATGTATTTTTCATCTTTGTACGCTGACGTTTTCGCATGTAATCATGTTAATGCTGTATTCCGTTTTTTTCTGTTCACTATGTACCATGTGTCTTCAATGAAAATCACTCCCCTCTGTAATGCCATTTGGTTCTGAGGGTAATAAATAAATAAATAAATAAATAAATAAATAAATAAATAAATAAATAAATAAATAAATAAATAAATAAATAAATAAATAAATAAATAAATAAATAAATAAATAAATAAATAAATAAATAAATAAATAAATAAATAAATAAATAAATAAATAAATAAATAAATAAATAAACGTGCCCATTAATTTGGAGCTTCGATTCTGTGTTCGTTCTTTGACGTTGTATATGAGACAATGTCGTTTACACAATGTATCAAGAGTTTTCTGCGAGTATATTCATGACAGTGCATTTCACGGCATTCCAGAAGTAACGCTCGGTTCTCTAAGGAAGCTACTAATCTTTTCTCTCCTTTTTTTTTTTTTTTGCTGTATCACTCAAGCCCACTGTACGAGGGTATTATTTTCTCGGATAAAATGTTCCTAGCCTCACCTTTTTGGAATATTGAAAATCATTTCTCGAACGCCGATGGTTGCATATGAAGTGAGCAGCCCCTAAATCTAAGCTGTTATTGCCAGATAGGCTGATTCCCCCTAAAAATTTATAAAAGCGGGTGACCGGGAGTTGACAAGCGGGTGCCATTTTCTGGATAATATTTATTGAGGAATCAGTTGCTTAAAAATACAACCGCAAATTTCCAGTTCTTTGTTTAGAATTTTACGAGTTATAATAGGTTTTGGGATACAAAGGTTTATTATGCATCACAAACAGCTGATAGATGTAGTATGGAAATCATTCTAACCGAACTTCTGGGTCTTTTTAAGCGCTTAAATTATTGCTAGTACGCCTAAAATATTTTTGTGCTAATTTGAGGTATTACGATTACCGCTGGCATTGCTGAGCTTTATAAAACCATGTATGCGTGTTTTAGACTTGCCAGCATTTGTTTGCCTTGCACAATGACTAAATTGCTAGTCGATTTAGCATGCGAGGCTTCGTACCAACATTGCATTAAGTAAGTTCTTCTATTTCGGGGGCCTGACCTAACAAAAGAATCTTTGCATTTGTTCCGAAACTAAACACACATCTGGAGGTAATAGAAAAGTGCCAATTTGGCCTTTAAGGCTTATTTGCGCTGACAAGTTTTCAAGTGAGCTCGAGGCTTTTCCTAATTTTTTGTTGTTAGGCTTGCGTTAGTTTTTGTACAGCATATAGTCTTTATTGCCTCGTTTCCTACTCATTTGCTGGCAAAGCTTTTAGACACGACGCCGTTTGGTTATTAGCAGAAAAAAAATTTGAAGGCGATTGAAAGTAAACAAAAACTCTATGAAGTCTAATGAGAATATAAAGTTGCTCAAGCTTTCTTCGGCATATGACTGCGTCACTTCTCTGCCCTTCTCGTACTTATTAGGCAGGAGGGATGTTTTATAATATCGCAAGAACAAAGACAAGGCCCTATGAAGAATATTTCGTTTCAGTTTCGTCAGTTGTCCACGCGTTATACAATGCTTGCGTATGGAAGGCGACACAGCGTTCCTGCTGAGAATTAGCTTGCACTTAAAACATATTGCCCGACAGTGAAAGTAAATCCACCATGACCGAGCAACAACAATGTGAGAAGGCCAGCTTACAAATACCAGCCTTACAGCGATCTCCTAAAGTCGGCTTTACTTCTAAACACAAATGCGCTGCTGGGAGATGAATGAATGAACGACTTTATTTGGAAATAGGCCTGAGGCCCTGGGGGGAAGGGGGGGGGGGGGTTATTGGAAGGTGAGAGAAGGGGAGGCAAAAGCCTCAATCAAAGTTTCATGTACCCTATTAAACACAACTTGTCCGTTTGCAGGCCCTACTTGGGCTGTCAGACCACTCTACACTGGTGGGCAATAACTTTCCAACGGGCGATATACGCCATTCTAAATCAAAATACGAAGCGCCGGAGGCGAACAGGTGGCCGAATGGTGTACATACAGCGCGAGAGGAGAACACGTGCGGTCAGAAAACACCTGCTCGGGAGCTGACCAATTCGAGCAGCTAGAGAATAAAACTAAGCTGTAAACATTGACAACTTGTCCTCGTCGGAATCGCGCCCTTTAGAAACGAGAATAACAGCAGTGTAGATAAGTGTATACGTTATAGTATAAGAGTTGCTTGCACATGTTTTCAGTGCGCTGTGCACCTACCGACGTGGAGGCCTGCGCCTCCGTCAAGCTGATCTTCCTCAGCTTTTTTCCGCAGTCCTCCAGCACCATGCCCCCTGTGATGCGAAACACGCGATTCTATTCTATTCTATTTGAATTTGTGCGCCACACTTTGAGCGTTGGATGTGCATTGCGAGTGGCGGGGTATCAAGAGGCGGCATATCAATTCATAAGCTCGTTTCCAAAGTATTCAGTGGAAAAAATAGAAGCGGTTAGCTCAGCTAACCTTGGATATGCAAAGCAAAAGCTTAAGGCTTAGTCTGGTTAATTTTTGATTTCCCTCGGTTAACCTTTGATGCAGCTGTATTGGCGACCACGGCTCAAAACCGTTCAGTCCCGTGCAACGCTCACAGAAGGAGGCCCGGCCTCGCTTTCATTCTCGGTGAACGCGGCGTTCCTGTTTCACGGGGAACGCGGAGCCAGATGAGTCACATCGCCCGAGACGCTCCAGCGGCGCATGCGTCGGAGGCTGCGGGTTTGGTCGGCTGTCGATCAGCTGAGCGGCCTCACACCGTGGCCGCCGGGAAGGGAGCGGCCACGATATGAGCAGAACGACTTAAAATGGGGCCTTGTGCGCAGCGCCGACAGCGGACCCGGCGAATCACGCGATGCGCTTCGAAGGGTGCGTCGCTGGGGTGTGTCTCCGGTCAAAAGGTTAACTTGAGCATCCTCCACGAGACCGCAGGACGAAAGAAGTAAAGCTTTGCTCTAAAACAGTTTTGCTTTATTAGGAATGTGCAGCTTAGCAAGCCGTTTGAGTCGGTGTGGGGGTAAAAGGACACTAATTTAGACGTCGTCGCGTGTGCCTGGCACCTGCGCACGTTCCGCCTTGCTCAGGTGACATAATGACTCCTCAGCCTACATCGTCGCGCTTAACTGCCCGTCCGACGATGATCATTTGGTGGTGCGTTTCCTTGCATACGGCGGTATGCAAAGGCACATGCGCCTTCGCTTACCCTCTTGATTGCTCGCTCGGTGCATCGCTTGGTCGGAACGTAGAAATTGCCGCATGCCGTGATGTCGGCGTAGTCCTAAGGGAAACACCAAACCTACGTTTTACGGCGGCACCAGTATAGGTAATGGGGTACACTGCTCCTGGCATGGCGTAGAGCGGGAGCCGTTCGTCGTCGCCGGTTTCACTGTGCCCTGGGGGCCTGCTACGAATGTGTGCCCTCTAGACAGCACCGCGTGCCCTTCGCGGGGTCCGCGGGATGAGAGCTGGTTTTCTTAATCGTCAGTCCCGGAATGTATTATTCCCGAACCTTGGTAGTTTTCTCAGGGCGTACGCAGGCAGCAGGTTTCCGCAATTACGCAATTTCTTTACAGCAAAGATGTTTATGGGTAGGATTCCATGGATGTTTCATGCATGTAAGGAAAGATTCCGGAGGCTTAACGCATTTATTTGGAACAAAACTTATCTGAAGATGCCACTTTATGGTTCGAATCATGTACCATCTGGCAACATTTGTGGATATTCTGGCAACAAGCGCTGTGAATAATCAGTCAGATATATTCAAGCGCGCTGTAGCCGGGCTGCATCAGAAAAAAAATATAAGGCCGCGAATTGGGCGAATTGGAGAGACACAGTTCTCGCGTCGTTCCCACTCTTCTTTTCACTTTTTTTTTTTTTTTTTTTTTGCGCTGACCATCAGGAGAAAAAACTATACCTGTACGCACATGAGTTAACGTGAGAGAAATTGTGAACTTAACCGGCACATTGGTGACTTGTTCGGTTTTCATGTGGCGCCGGTAAATTGCAAACTGTTCCAACGATATCTTACATGGCCGCAAATCTGGGATTTGATATTCTACGAAAAGTGTGCTATAGACGACAACTCGTGCAAGATTTATGACGCGCACACAGCGAAGCATCGACAAAATCGTTCTAATCTCTTCTCCGCGTCTCAGACAGTTCAGCCCCGACGCGAGCTCTGTTTTCTCTCCGTTAAGAGCAGTGTGGACTTAGCGGAGACAGAAACGCCACTCGTGTGACAGCGGCCCTTCGTCGCGTCGTCCCTCTACTTCTTCCGACGCTCGGCCTCATGAAAAATACATGCGACCCGCAAACGTCGTCGTCTCATCTGCATGCACAACCCGGCATAACCGCTCGCGCTTCCTAGCAAGTAGCAACTGCACGAAGGCAGCGAAAGGGAGACGAAGAGAAAGAGGGAACGGAGAGAGAGTAAGAAGCAGCGAATCCGGGGCAACCCTAATCAAGACGAAGCTAATGACGCGTCCAGGGGGCCCCTCGGATGATGATTGATCCGGACAATTCCTCACGCCAGTCGCGCCGGAGCGTCGTAAATACACACAGCGGTAAAAATAAATGAGCTCCGCGGCGGCTGTTGCTCTGCGCTGCTCGCGCGCTCCTGATTTATAGAGGCAGAGAACGCAGTGGAGAGTTCCCTGGGAACCGCGAGTGCGGGCGCCTTTCGCGCGAACCGGCCACCCAATCAACTTTGGAGCGGGCACCACACACGGGGGCGCTGCTTCGCAGACACGCAATTCGTAACGCGTATCACTGTGACCTGGGAGAGACGACCGTTTCCGTCTTGGCTTCTTTGCGCGGACGAAGCGTGTGGAAACAAAGTCGAGCGCGCGCCGGCTTGTGTGCGCAGAGATTAAATGCCCGCGCTTTTCGGGGTTCTCGTTAGGGGAGCAGCTTCAGCTAATTACCCCATCCGCCCGCCACTGTTTGTGGAGCGAGGTGACGGCTCGTGTTTGCGGAGGCCTTAATCCTTATTGACGTCACGAGAAAAAGTCGCAGTGGAAGCGTGACAGACATTGTGTTCGTTTCTCCCTTTTAACACGGAATAAGTTATGCGCCGTACTCTCCTTGAGTCCCCAAAACCGCTGCGAGAAGTAATGCGTAGTAATAGCAGAAGCTTCCCCACCGGCCTTCATTGAATATTGTTCAAAGCAGCTCCTCGCGCTACCATCCTTCTCCCAACCTGTGGAGGAGTGGAGATGGATTCTGCTCCGCGCGAACCACTGTGGAGAGAGTACGCCGATCACCCACGGCACTGCATTTGCACTTCACTGCATTCATCCCTCTTCGAAGTGGTCCCGCGTTCCGCAAATTTATTATGGCTTATGTTCTCTCCCGGCATAGCGCGAGGTTGAGAAGTAGTCCGAGCATGGACTGGGGGCGGGGGTGGAGGGGGGGGGAGATTACGTAGCTTCTGAATTTTTTTAATGAAATATAAGCCCCCTAATAGCAAGACAAGTATGATAAACTTCGCTTATGATGAACTTCAGCTATTAAGCAAACCGAAAAGGCAAGGGGGGTTGGGGGTGGCATGGTGTGGTGTAGTACGGCTTGATGGGAATGTGTACAGGGTCTAATAGGGATGGACAGGGGTTATAAGATTAGGAATAAAAGCGTAGCCATACTTTATAATGACGTTATCACAGCCAATACACGCGTAATACAATTTCTGTTCGGATTACTTTCCCCTAATGGTGGGGCAAATAGCGCAATTCTTTTCTTCCAACTCGTGTATCAAATTATTGCTATTTTTTATGCGCAGAGCACTTCTTCGCTGTGTTTTGAGTACTTCCACACCTCTGTCACTTAATTACGTTCCCTGGGCCAATTACAGGCTCACTACGTTTTACAGTATAAAAATGGTACAACTTACGAGGAAAGAGGAAAAACGATAGCTTGATTGAATTCGAACGGAAGAAATCAGAATAAAGATCGTTTCGGTGAAAAAAAAATACAACGAATGAAAATGAAAACGAATGAAATTTTACTATTTATCTTCTACAGCTAACAACTTGCTTCTGTATACTCGGGCCAGAATGGGTCGTAGTAGCCAGGAACCGTATTCTAGCATGCAAAGCACACCATATCAGGGGACAGCAACGTTGGTAAAAGACGTGGTGAGTCATACCTAGTATATATAGCATGATGGTGAACTGTGCTCCAACTATTTATATGGTAACCGTTTGAATTCTAACAGCTAAATAAAAAAAAGGTATTCGTTACGCATGTATCTTAGACCTCACACATCATGAGGAGCAGCCAATGTCCCGCATCGAAGCGGTACCGTTATTCTATTCCTGGCGCACCACGCAGACAGAACAAGGGTTTTTGTCAGTATACCTCACGGATGACTACACGCACGAAGTTGTATTCATAATCTCGTTGCTATGAACACAACATCAGAATGTAACTTTGCAGCCCTTCTCCTTTTTCGCCACCCCTCCATACGCCATACAACCAAAAGAAATTATTATTAATTAAAATTACAATGTTTTCCCCTGTTAAGAGAATCAACCCGACTCGCATCTGTGAAGAAAGCGATAGATGCGTTTGTTCACTTTCCAAAGCAATTGAACTCCATCTTTTTGTCAGATACGTATCTGTCGGTAAAGTAATTTGTAAGTGATGGAAGTATTAAAAACAATAATGTGCCCAGCTGCGAAACAAAAGGAGGGTCACCCCAAAAGAATCAGCTAAAAAGTACATTTTTCTGCGAATTGTTATCAACCTCCTTTAGTCGCAAATGGGCTGAAACTGAAATATGGTGACACGAAATTCTTTGTTTCGTCACCTGCACTCAGCACAGGAGTCCGAACTCTCAACACGAAATGATGGTGCTGCATACGAGACACTGTATACTGAAGTAGTCCCGTTCAAACCAAGACATTGGTCACCCCAGACTAAGGTCGTAGCGCAGGGCTGTGCGTAAGCTCTGTAAGGTAGCCTTGGAAACAGAGAAGACAGCCGAGTTTTTTTTAGGAGTAGCTCCGATAACGTGATCAAGAGCCAACGTACTGGTAATGGAGATTAGAGAAAAATTGCACCAAGCCATCTCAGCCGGCCATGACAGTATTCCAGTGGCTTCCAGGTCACTGCAGAGTCATCGGTAACGTATTGGCGGATGAAGCTGCGCCCGTATAGGCCACAAGAGCTACTGCACCATACTGCTTCCGCTTTCAAGGACCGATGCCGCGAGGACGCTTCGCTCCTTCGCATTCGGGATTACCATGCTGCAATGGAAAGCATCGGACTTTGCGAATCCCCGTCTGTATATTCAAGATCCTCTTTTTCAGCGCCGTCTTCCGTATGGGCGGTATCGACCCCAGCCAACATTATTTTGTAGACTGTGGCTGGGAGTGGCCTTCGCGAAAGTCTACTCCTTCCTCATAGGGATGGCAAGCAGCGCCCACTGTGACGCCTGTGGGGCGGAAGAGACTATAGAGCATGTGCTGTGTCGCAGCCCTGAATGCTCGTCGGAGAGAAACGTGCTTGCCACCGCGCTCAGCCGATTGGACAATCGACCACTTACAGTGGAGTCTATCCTAGGTCTTCGGTCTTCACCATCGATTTCACAGAAGGCGGCGAAACCCCTTCTACGTTTTCTGAGCGAAACGAATTTTCATGAAAGACTGTAGTGCCCGAAACGGGACTAGAGTGCGCGCCTTCCCACTCCTATCTCTTGCTCTTCTCCCCCCTTCTCTGTTATGCCCTGAACCCCATTCCCCCAGTGCAGGGTAGCAAACCGGGCTCTACACCTGGTTAACCTCCCGGCCTTTCCGTCCTTTCTTCTTCCTTCCTTCCAAACTAAGGTGACCAATATGCTCTAAAAGCAAGCTTCCGGAAAACGTCGACAGTAGTGGAGATGGTAGGGCGCTTAGTCATTGCGTGTACTGCGTTTCGTGTGAGGAGACGCTTACAACCGCATTCTGAAGTAATGGACACAAAGGATCGTTAGCCCCAAAACTGCGCTTTGCGCTCCTGTTACTTACGTCGGGTGAGCGGCACAGGTGGGGATCGGCGCGTTTTGGGCAAAGACGGACACAGAGGATTCGCAGTGACATGTGCCTGAGGGTCTGCCTGTGCTACTTGCACACCTCGCGTGAGGATGGTAAATTAGAGAGTGCGAACTAATCCTCGGTTCTGGTGGAGATGATATCGACGCCTTCAGTAGTGCCGCGGCCTTCCAGAGTACACTTCTTCTTGTTCGTGGAGGGCTTTTACGCGCCGAAGGTACACACGGGCTATGAGGGCGCGCCATAGTGGAGGGCTCCGGATTAATTTTAACCACCTTGGGATCTTTAACGTGCACCGACATCTCGAGACACCAGACTACGCTTCTTGCTACAAGTGTCCTGGCTCTTTCTTGTTAACTGTGTTGAGAAAACTGTCACATCATTCCATCTTTTATGACGCGCTTTTCCAGAAAATCGTCATCTCGAAATAACACTGGAGTTGGTAATTCATTGTGAATATTACGCCCACTGATCATTTATAATATAAAATTGCTGCCGTTTCTGGTAACGATGGGTGTTTTTTAATTCCATCCAAGAAATTAGTGTGGGTTGCATCCTTTGGTCTCAAATAACCGGATATATTTCGGACGCTATGTAGTAGGGAGATAGTTGCTGCACGTGCGTGCCGGCTGCTCACCCCCCTCAGCAACAACGCAGAAGGCGCTGCGGTCGCCGTGGAGAGCAGACGTGCTCCACATGAGCTCCGCAGATCTCACTAATTGCGCTGAGTTAATTGACTTTGAGCGACCGGATTTCAACTCCTTTGTGTCCGTGAACATCTCTGGACTTTACTGACACCATTTTTGGCCCGGTTTACCGAGTGAGTTCCGAATTTTCGCCGATTACCGGTGAGCGCGGAACTAAGCCTAACTGGCCTCGCCTAGGCTTAGCTCGAGTTCGGCCGCGGCGCACAGCTGCGCCGGCCGCCCGGAGACGCCGGTAGCCCCGGCGCTCGCCGCGCTCGGCTCCTCGACTCTGAAGATGGCCTCGACATCATCTCAACCCAACGCTGCTGTCACCCACAACCGTTTTGCGGCCCTCGCCATGGAGGACATGGAACTTGGCGCCGACGAGAGCAACAACACCACCACGCCGTCGAGGACGACGGAGGTACTCAACAACGCCGGCCGCACCGTTATCGCGGTCCAAGGCAGCGACCTGAACCCGAGAGACACCGCAGGTTGGAAATTCACCGCAACGAAGCAAGTAAGTCAAGTCCAACTTCAGCCCCAGGCTAGCAAGGACACTCAAAACAGCAAGTCAACCTCGCAATTCAGTGAGAGTCAAGCAAAGCGAATCGTAGCAAGGGTTACCAAAGCATCGCGCCGACCGGTAAATCTACCGAAGGAGGAGCGGAAAGTCATCATGAGACCAAGGGGAGGACTCTGCCTCGCAAGGCTCGAGGTTGACGTAGTCCTATCGGCAGTTATCACAGCAGTGAGCGTTGCCAAAACCGTGGCCATGGCGGACACCATTTGCACAAACCCGACGCAAAACATCATCGTGGTAAGCACACCAGATGAAGATCGAGCAAACAAATATGCAAACGTACGCTCCCTGTACATCGGGGGCAAGAACTACGAAACATACGCTTACCGTACCGCCCCTCACGGTACGGCAAAGGGAGTCATCAGAGGCATAGCGCTGGACGCCACGGACGAAGACATACAGAACGACATTGTGCACCCGGCCAACCCATTAGCGCTGGAAGCACACAGAATTGGCAATACAAAATCGGTGGTCATTTTATTTCAAGGGACGAAGGTTCCGAGGAGTGTCAAGTACGGCCCGTGCAGAGTTCCGTGCGGAATCTACAAGCAACACTACGACGTATGCAGAACATGTGGGAGGATCGGACATCGCGCTGACGTGTGTCCCACGCCGGAGACCAAAATTTGCTTCGCGTGCGGCGCACCGAACCCGGCACCCGACCACGACGGGCAATGCAAGCCACGTTGCAAGCTGTGCAACGGAGCTCACGCCACGGGGACGGAAGGCTGCACACGCAAATACAAAGTGCCCTTTGTCGTCACTCAGCGCAGATGGGCAAAGAAGATCAATGAAAGGTCATCACTATCGCAAGTGGATTTCCCAGAATTGCCCTCGCCCTCCCGAGGACAATGGAAACAACAGCAACAAAAGCAAGGCGAGACGCCTGGAACCCGAAGAGGGCGCAGCCGTTCGAGGAAACGCGATAAAAGCAGAGGCCGCTCCACGAGCCGGGGAATTACCTCGCAAGAGAAGATGTACTGCAACCAAGGAAGACAACAACCGGCGCGACAGCTCAACTGGGCCAAAGCCGCCAAGACCCAAGAAACGGTACACACCAATGCAGCGCTAGACCAAATTAACAGAGCGTTACGACAAGAAAATGAGCAGCTGAAGAGGAGCCTAGCCGAGCTAACTGCAAGGCTGAACTCATTCCTTGATGCGCAGAACAATCAAGCGTTGAAGCTGAGGGAGCACTCGCCCCAGCCAAGATTACAAGAAACAACCCCGCAACCCGCGGCACCGGAGGAGGAAAAAGATAACATCGAGATGGAAGCACAACCTAGCGCGGAGAACAACGACAACGCCGAAACCGAAACGGGAGAGGCAGACCGACCGTACGGACCAGCACCAAAACGGAGGGCGCTCGAAGTCGCACGGGAAAGACGGGTAAACATGAGGCTGGATAGACTCGAAGAACGCCAGGACCAACTGGAGACGAAAATAGACCGCCTAGACCAGACAGTCGGAGCACTCGAGCAGAAAGTCGACGCACTCGATCGCAAGATAGACGTAATCATCCAAGCACTCGTTGCAGCAGGCATTATACCACAACAAGCGCTGAACCTAACCCAACCATAATGGATAGCACAGCTAAAAAGGATCAAGGTAACCACCAAGCACGAAAACAGCGCAGCGGGAAATTAATAATATGGCAATGGAACTCCAACGGCTTTCAGAAGAAGAAAGCACAGCTTCAACAATACATACTACAAGCCGAAAATACGCCCGACGTCATCATCATACAAGAAACGCTTAGCAACGAAGCACCGACGCTACCAGGGTACAGATCGTTTGCGAAATCCCCCCCAAGCGCCCGTGACACGGGATCTAAAAAGGGGAGGGGAGTCTGCACCCTGGTGAAGAAGGGACTCATAGTAATAGAACACGATCTCGTGCCACGCAGCGCTATTGAACACGTGACAACTGAAATCGTGGCCGGCAAACGCAAAAGGCGCACGAGCATCACGGTAGTCAACCTCTACAGCAACCCAAGGCAACACAAGCAAAAGTTTAAGGCACTCATCCAGAAGACGAAGCAGATCGCGGGGGACAACATCAATTTCATTGCAGGGGACTTCAACGCACAGCACAGACTCTGGGGTTACCCCGAAACCACCGAGAAGGGACAGCACCTGTTGGACGACATGACAGAAATGGGCTACCAGCTGATTAACGACCTGGAAACCACAACAAGAAACGCACTAACATCAACGCAGCGGGACACAAACCCGGACCTGACGTTTCTGGGCGAAACCACGAGGCCACTAAGGGTGAAATGGAGAAACACCGAGGAGACACTGGGAAGCGACCACAAGATCCTCGAGATAGAGATACCCATCAGAGGCAACATCAAGGAAAGCAGACAACAGCACATTGTGGATTGGCATGACTACAGACAGAAATTAGAAGCCAACGGCCCGGAAACCATAGAAGACATTGAGACATGGGCGAACCTGCTCAACGGCACGATCCAGAGCGCCACGCAAACGGTCGACGCCGAAGCAGACGGCGTGCAAATCGACAGCCGCCTAGCGCACCTCATGGAAGCCCGAAACTCACTTAAAAATCGCTGGAAACGACAACGCCACAACAGGAAACTAAGGAAAAGAATAGCACAACTTAACATCGAAATCGAAAAACACAGTAAGGTGGTGTGCCGGCAGCAGTGGCACGCTGTATGTCAAGAAGCAGACGGCCAGTTACACAAGGGCAAGACCTGGAAACTACTACGGCACCTGCTGGATGAGCAACAAACCAAAGGAACCCAACAATACATACTCAACAGAACCCTGCACAAGGCGGTCACAGAACTGGGCGAAGACGAGGTGAAAAAGCGCCTCAACAACAAATATCTCCCGGAAACGCCGGTGGATCCGTTACCGGTATACACCGGCGCGGACAACGCACTCCTAGACGCAGATATAGAGGAGTGGGAAGTGCGTGCGGTGCTCCAATCGATCAATTGCAAGTCGGCGCCCGGGATAGACCAGATCACCAACAAGGCACTGAGAAATTTAAGTGATACGGCAATATCCGCCCTCACTAAATATTTCAACCGGTGCTGGAAAGACGGAAAATTACCACAGCAATGGAAGACCGCCAAGACGGTCCTAATACCAAAGCCAAACAAGCCACCGGGCATCGAAAACTTGAGGCCCATATCCCTCACGTCATGCGCCGGGAAACTACTCGAACACGTCCTGCTGAACCGCTGGCAGCAATACCTGGAGGAAACCAACATATACCCGGACACCATGCTCGGCTTCCGGGCCAAACTCTGCACGCAGGACGCCATGTTACTGCTAAAACACGAAATGATGGACGGAAAGACCAAAGACAACACAGCGGTACTGGGGCTGGACCTACAGGGCGCGTTTGACAACGTGCACCATTCGGCCATCCACAAGCAAGTATCACACCTCAACATGGGAAGAAGATCCTTCACATACATCAAAGACTTTTTGACCGGACGCACCGCACATGTAGTAGCAGGGGACCTACAGCTCCCGCCCAAACAATTGGGAAGCACGGGCACGCCGCAAGGGTCGGTGATTTCCCCACTGCTCTTTAACCTCGTGATGATTGGAGTTGCCAACAGGCTAAACACCATCCAGAACGTTAAATATACGATATACGCAGATGACATCACGATTTGGACAACGCAAGGCAGCGACGGACAGATCGAGGCGGCGTTGCAAGAGGCGGTGTCAGCGGTGGAAGATTACCTACAGCCCACGGGGCTAAAGTGCTCACCGGCAAAATCAGAGCTGATGCTAATCACTCCGCGAGGCAAACGCTTCAAGGAGAGACCAGTGGACATCACAATCAAGACGGGCGACGGGGGAGAAATTCCCAAGGTCAAAACACTCAAAGTCTTGGGTCTAAGGCTCAGAGACAAGGGCAGCAACGAAAAGACCCTGGTAAACGAACTACAAACAAAGATATTTCGAGCCGTTCGGCTCATCAACAAGGTGGCCACAAGACAGCAAGGCATGAAGGAGGACAGCCTGCTGAGACTAACACAGTCATTTGCAATCAGTCACGTCGCATACGTGGCGTCCTATACCACAACTGGCGGGCGGACGAGAAGAAAACAATCGACGCCGCCATCCGTAGGGCATACAAGAGCGCCCTCGGATTATATCACCACACGAGCACAGAACACATGCTCGCTTTGGGCGTACACAATACGCTCGAAGAAATCATGGAAGCACAACGAACAGCGCAATATCAACGCCTGGCTCAAACCAGAACGGGGCGAGCCATCCTGAAGCGGATCGGCATGGAAATCCCACACACCTCGCCAAAAGAAGCGGCCGCTCTACCCCGAGACGTACTGCGCAAGATCCGGATACCACCTGTACCGAGACACATGCATCCACAGAACGATCAAGAGCGAAGAACAGCAAGGGCTGTGGCTCTAACCAAAAGCCACGCCAACGATCCACATGCTTACTATGTGGATGTGGCCAAATATCACAATATACGGAACGCTTACGCGGCGGTGGTCATCAACGCAAGCACAGGAGAACTCGTCACCTCAGGCAGCATACGGTGCAGGACGCCAGCGCAGGCAGAAGAATACGCCATCGTGCTGGCGCTGCACGCACCGGATTGCCGAACGATAATAAGCGACTCGAAAACGGCGGTCTCCAACTTTTCGCAGAATAACGTGTACCCCACTACGGCAAGAGCACTAGCCCCAATCACACAGAACAGAAGACTGGCAACCAACGTCACCATCAAGTGGTTCCCGGCGCATGCTGGCGAGCTGGACGAGTCGGCTGGCCCGAATCTCAACGAGGAAGCAGACAGGGAGGCGCACGCGCTAACAAGACGCGGCCTCCCGTCATCGCTCCCCGCAATACGCGAGGCAAACCCGACAGAAGCCGCTGCCGAGAACGAGAACAGCGAAGAGTATGCCATCACAACGTACGGGGAAGTTCTGCAATGGTACAGAGCGAACCGTAACAAATACCCACCGCCTCATCGGGACCTAACACGCAAAGAAGCGACCACCCTACGACAACTACAGGCAAGAGCGATATGGACTCCGGTATGGGCGAAACACGTCTGTCCGGAGATATATCACACAGACACGTGCCAACGGTGCAAGAAGGCGCGAGCCACCCAGAGCCACATACTCTGGGAATGCTCGCCCCCTGCACCCAACACCCAAGACAACGAGTTGCCAGACGAGATCTGCAGCAAGCTCATCAGCACAGAACTCGGTAATCAACGGGCCGTCGTCCAGCACGTCCTCGAGCTCCTGGACCGGCAGAAACCCGGGACGTCGTCTCGCTTGCGAGACAACGGATAGGGTGAACGCGGGGCTAGGACGAAGACATGGAACACCACAACGAAGAAGCAGCAAGACTACCCACAGAGACAAGGTCCAGCACGTGCCACGTTCCCCTAGGAGCGTGAGACGACCGGTGCTCGCCTTCGGGCTTGCAGCACGGCCGCCGCCTCCGTGGGGCAAGCGGGCACGCAAGAGTCTCCCCTCCCACACCCCCTCCCCCCCTGAACTGCCGGATCGATTCAATAAAGTTGTTTCTCTCTCTCTCTTGCGTGTACGTGCTCAAGTAACCAGCCTCATCGCTGTAACTTGCACCCCATGTGCCAGTTTCGAGAGAGTAGGAGCTGCCTCTCCAGAGGTGGTGCGTGAAGTCGAGAAGGAGCGCGCCGATACTTCACGAGCCCGATAACCGCCCATCTATCAAGCCGTTCGACGGGCACGCGTCTAGCCATTTGGAAATATAGCGAGCGAACCTCACCGGATGCGCTCACGCGAACAGCGGATTTCCCTCTCACCCCCGCCCCAGTACTTCTTCCCCTTGTGTCTTCTCATTACACTTATCCGCCCATAATCTGCACGTAAAGAAAGACACATGCATCATGCACACGTGTGATTAAGGGCGCTTAAATTACATGCCCTGAGCGGACACAGCTGCTATCACGGAGCCCAGCCCGGTTTCCAACTCAGTGAATCACTGCCGATCGGGTAGCCCATTAAAGGGACACTGAAGTGAATTTGTCAAGCTCCCGTTTTTGCTTGCACTGCGTAGACTGGCTCAAATTAGCACACTTTTCATCGTTTATCCGGTTGACAAATCGGTAATTATTTTACAAAGCGCGAAAGAATAAAAACTATCATGCGCGGTTTGCGGCGGCCGCACCAACTAAGGCTGTGACGTTGAGAGGAGGGGCGCCGTGATTGGACGATGCCCAAGGTTAGCAATCAAACAAGTTTCGGTTTCGGTTTCGGTTCTGTAAAACATAACCAATGGCGTTGTTGGATGGGCATTCTCAATATCTCAGTAATCATCGTACCGCGCTTCTGCCATGTTGGCGGCTGTAAAATGCACAAGATAAGCCTCCCAGGACGGCTTGTAGTCGTAGCATTCACTAGCCGAGACCTACGCAGTGCATGAACGCCCTCCGCGTACCCGCAGACGCCCAAATGTCATGCGCTTTCCCCCCATATTTGGAGCTTGCCTCCCTCATGCCTGTATCGTAAAAAGCGTGTTCGCACCAGGCCAAGGGTCTGTTCATTCTGACCTGTGCCCACTGCCTGCAAGCAGTCGGTGCTTATGGCAACAGCACGCCAACGAGAACTCGCTAGCGCGCCAGTGCCAGCCTGCGCGTGTTTTGTGAACTAGTTCGTGTAAACCGTGGCCTCCGCGATCGGCTGCCGGCGGCGCGCCGTTGCTCCGGCCGTCCCATTCGGCGCGTCCCCCAGCAAAAACTTGTAATTTGGCTAACTCCGACACACGCCGCGATGCGGCGCCGTTAGCCTAAGGTTGAAGCGAGGCTCATCTGACCGACACTGCCTGCGATTTCAGGTGTTCGTCAGTCTTCGTTGTCGAGTTTTCACTGCAGACAAACCTTGAGTATGCGCTCGATGTGTTTTCACTCGTTCCTGCAAGCAGTACAAAGTTAAGGTACGTACGTTGTTTAAAAGGCACATGTTCGTTTTGCATGCAGCCGGTTTGGTTACGTGTAAGTCGAATGAGGCAGCCCAAACTCTTTTCGCATTTCGTGCAGATTGAATGCCAGTGTGCTGAATTCTTTTGTCACTTTTACGGCCTTTTCGCGAGCTTTCACGGCGATTTACCTTTTTATGCCTTGCAGGCTGTTTCGAAAGTACTTGGCCACAGTGCGCACGTGTTGTTTCACGGCGCGTGTGCTTGCGTGTGCGGTCGCGTGCGCACGCGTGTATGTTACGTGTGTGTGTACGTGGGGGTTCGTGCGCGTGTGTGGCGTGCGGGTGTGTGCATGCGTATGTGGGTGGGTTCGCGGCGCGTGTTTATGTGTGTGTGTGTAGGTTCGCACGTGCGCGCGCGTGCGTATGTGGGTGGGTTCGCGGCGCGTGTTAAGGCGTGTGCGTAGGTTCGCACGTGCGTGGGTGCGCGTGCGTATGTGGGTGGGTTCGCGGCGCGTGTTCAGGTGTGTGTGAAGGTGCGCGCGTGTGCGTGCGTGCGTATGTGGATGGGTTGGCGGCGCGTGTTAATGAGTGTGTGCGTGTAGGTTCGCACGTGCGCGCGCGCGTGCGAATGTGTGTGTGCGCGTGCGTGCGCGTGTATGTGTGAGAGAGAGAGAGAGAGAGAGAGAGAGCATCGTAGTACTGATAAGCGCTCGAGTTTTTTTATAGGCAGGTGATTGCAATAGTCGAGAGCTCTAGGCTTGTCTTCCGCATGAACGAAGCGACCGCGTGTACGAAGCGACAATTTTTTCTTGAGTCTTGGTTTACTATGACGTAGATGTTCCAGGTGTGCTTAGTGGTCTTACGTAGCTACCGCAATATCGCTGCCTCATTATTTGCTGTGAGTGAAAATTACAAGTTTTTCTGGCGTGCATTACACACCGCTATCCGCCCTGCTTCTGTATTTTTTCAGAAGAATGTATTGCAGCGTGCCTTTCTGCAAGTCGGACAGGAAAAGAAAGCTTGGAATAAGTTTTCATGAATTTCCTGCGAACGCTGACCGTCGACAAGCGTGGCTGAAG
This sequence comes from Haemaphysalis longicornis, assembly GCF_048455015.1. Lineage (NCBI taxonomy): Eukaryota > Metazoa > Arthropoda > Arachnida > Ixodida > Ixodidae > Haemaphysalis > Haemaphysalis longicornis. The sequence continues at coordinate 18,297,928 of NW_027526460.1, read as the reverse complement.
GCGATATCAAGAAAACATTTTGTCCCAAATGACAAATCATCGAGCAGTGTCGTCTGCAGCCTTCATTTTGCGGATTCAGACTACACTTTGGGGTCCACAAAGCTTCGCCGCCTCAAACGGGATGCTGTTCCGAGCGTATTTTCGGGATACCCAACCTGCATGCTCCCACAAAAGCCACCAAAAAGGCGTAAATTCGAGTGAAAGGTACATGGCTTCCCTTCAGACAAAGAAAAGGCATCAAGTTTATCAAGTTGCCATGCCAAAATGACTGGTTCAGCCTGTGACAGTGCCACCACAGACCATTCGTCAAATTCTGATTGCTCGTTGCCATCAGTCCCTGAAGGAAACACAGAGGCAAGTTTTCAAGGTGCGGGCCATGATGGCGGCCATCTGCCACAGTCTTCTGTAAACCATGTGTCAATATTCAGCCCCACGGCAGATCAGTTGGCTACAGGTGCGAAAACAAGTGCACAAGATGCAGTTGGTGAACTGCAGCGGCCCACTAACTCAGTTGAATGTTCAGCGCAAACTTGCAGATTTGCCCCCTCAAGGTAAAATCCTGCCGACGCCCATAACCAGGTGGTCACAATTAATCCGGAGCCCTCTACTACGGCGCGCCTCATCGCTTATGTAGCGTCGACGCGTTAAACCTCATAATAAATAAAAAATTGACCCAGTTCCAGCCAGGCAACTTCAACGAAAGCATTGCAGGAAGTTTGTCTTACCCAACACTGGATCGGAACAACGCTTTGTAAGACACCTATGCGCCGTGAAAGATTACACTTCACTTAACAATTTTTCTCTTGAATGAATGGAAACAAAAAAAGTGATATCGTTGGTACTCACAAAAAAAAAATCAATGCACTGCGCTCTTCCTTTGTATCACGCGCTCTTTCACGTACTAAAATAACAAATACAAGTTTTCCAGAAATAAAACCTTGTCTTTTTAAATATGCGCGACAACAAAAATAAAAATTACTGATGTGCGATGAATTCACTTACGCTTCACAGCGGCCCCAGTCCACGTCAAAAATTAAACGGCTAGTAATCAATGGCACCTGTAACTACTTCTATCTACTGCATTGATGAGCGGTTGTAATTTTCGATTATACGTCTCACACAGGCTGCGAAGGCCGAGTTTTCCTCCTGTGCGCCCGCCCGCGCCACGGAAAGCGACCTTAGGCTAAGCGCGCCGCGGTGCGGCGGAAAACGGCGAAACGGCCTCTTCGGAATTACGCTCTCTCCGGGCGATTGGAACGGCCGGAGCAACGGCGCGCCGCCGGCAGCCGATCGCGGAGGCCACGTGTAAACATGAACGTTGCGGCCCAAAAAAAGGTGAACTCAATATAGAAAACATCGGCGGAAAACAAAAAAGTAACTTACAAAAAAAAAAAAAAAAAAGCACGTACCCGCGGGGATTCGAACTCGTGACTTGCAAATCATTTGCGGTGAACTATATGACGCCTCAGCCCACTCGGCCACGAAGCCGGATCCGCAGGGCTTCCTAATAGAGGGTATATATTGCACAACCGGTTTACACTTTTATTTAGTTTTGGCATTTCAAGCAGCTTAGGTGACTATTTGTTGTACTGCGCTCGTGCAGTAAGCGTCGCCCGAGTTTCCACAGTAGCTCACGTCTAGCAATTGCATTTCGTAGACGGAAAAGCGTTCGCAGATGCGTAGTCGTGCTGCTGACCGCTGTTCTTGTTCGCCCAGCGCAAAAAAGTGCTTCCCGCGCCCTAGTTTTACGCTGTACGGTAAAAATATCAGTTGATTTTATTTATTTAGTACCTATATTAACTTCGCTCACTCTTCTCCCGCCTTCAAGAGGCCTTATATTTTCCTACTGGCGTACCAGTCAGCGAAGCGTCGCATGTGCGCTTGTGCAGCGCCTGTGTGAAGCGACCTTGACTTGGAGCTAGATACAGTGTACAAACAAACCAAGTAAAGAAAGGCACATTCTTCCATTCACAAACGTGTCCTGGCTTCGTTTCAACTAAGCGAACGAATTGCGACCAAACAATTTTTTTTAACCTCCTTGATTGCGACGACCCGCCGGCGGCCGGCGGACGAAACGCTGGGCCGACTGACTCTGTCTGAAGGCCGGGGAGCCGTGCAGTAGCGCAGCCAGCCAATTGCCAGCACCTCCCCTCCTGACGTCACACGAAAACGCCACAGAAAATGGGCGAGCGTAAAGAGAGGAGGACAGCATTTTCGAATTAGTTTTTCTACTAAATAAAATCGCGTAAACGCGCCTGGAGTGGTCGAAACATGGCCTGGGGACTCCGGACTACAATTTGCGCCAGTAATCCCGCAATGTTTACATATCACTTCAGTGTCCCTTTAAACAGCTCTCTATCTCTCTGTCCCCAGCAAGCCACTGGACGCCCAAAGGTTTGTTAATGTTAAATAGCACACCTTTCGCGGCACGCTATCGAAACCAGCAACCTCGTGCGTTTTATCTTAACGCCATAGCCCCAACTCCACCAGGCCGATTAGTAGGTAGAGGATTTGCTTACGGGGTGCAATTTAACTAGATACATATTAAGTGTGGCAGCACAGATTCACAAGGCTCTTTTAAACCGTTATTGTGCATCAAGAAATTGCACCCATTAGGTTTCGTCATATAATTGTGAAGTCCGAATCGTTATGATTTTTTAAGTCCTAAAGTTACGCTCATGAAGTTCTGTTATCAACAAAACAAGGAAAAAAAAAGAACTGCAGAACGTCGTCAGTCTATAAACGTCGTCGTCAAACCGTTCGTAGCCGTCAGAAAGAAGTTGGAAAACCTTTGGGAATTCGAACTACGACGGACTGTCTTCCCCTGTCTTAGTCTTGCGTTCAACAAGCTACTGAGCCGGCAACGAGTGACACGAAGCCTGTAATCCCGTCGAGCGCTGCCGCTTGGCGCATAAAAGAACGCTTCAGCAATCTTGGGAAGAGCGGGCGATGCAAATCATAGCGCCCTGGCAACAAAGCTGCTCGGCAGCACCGGCTTCCCGAGTTGCGCCCATTGTTGCGACTGGGAAGAAAGCCGCTGCGGCGGCGTAATCACTGCTCCCACCTCTTCCTTCCGCCAGATCCCATGACGTGCAAACGACAATGTGCCAGCAGTTTTCGTTCAGACAGAGCCCTTACGTGCGTTTATATATAGTTGCATACACAATGAGTTCAGCGTTGCTATTCACTGCACTGTTTTCGGGCGCTCTTTGACTGAGCGGATCCGGCAGCGCCTTCACTGGCTGCTGAAGCTTTGCTCTCGGGACACTAAACGCGTGCTTTCTGTACCGCACGCCTCGTAGCACAATGCAAATTTTGAGCCAACTTCAACCCGGAAAGTCGACAGGAAAAGATGCCTTCTACCGGCTGTCTATTGTCCCATTCGGTTCCCTCCGGCGTAACAGTTAACCCCTGAGAGCGACGCGTGGCGGTTTCTGCTGAGCTCGGGTATACATTTAGTGGATTGGCACTGCTTTTGTAAGTGTGCAGCCTGCGACGTGTATTGAAAGAACATGCCGCATTTCCCCAGGACACGATGACAGTTTGGTTTAAGGTTCGTGCCTTGATTGGTTGCTGATTTGTTTCTCGCTTCTTTTCCTGAGAAGGCCTATGCACTATTGACGTCGCTTTTACCAAGAAATTCGAAATTCAGCGTAGGCCTCTCCAGCTGCTAGGCTTATACACCCTGCACCCTTCCCGACGCACAAGAGAGAGAGAGAGAGAGAGAGAGAGAGAGAGAGAGAGAGAGAGAGAGAGAGAGAGAGAGAGAGAGAGAGAGAGAGAGAGAGAGAGAGAGAGAGAGAGAGAGAGAGAGAGAGAGAGAGAGAGAGAGAGAAGGGGCTTGGGTAGGCGATGAATAGTGAGACTCAAGTTCAACGTCAAAACGTCAATGCGAGCAGCAGCAGTGATAGAAATGGAAATAGCAATACGACTTAAGAACAGCAATACGCTTTAAGTTTTGGCACACCGCATTAACTTGTCCTCGCTAGATAATTCCACATAGTGCATTAGACAATCGCTGCAGGTGATATCACTGCTTCGGGTACCAACACACGCTTTGAATATCTTCGCAAACGCAAAACAGTTGAACAGAGTATAGAAGTGCTGTGGTCCGAAATGAAATAAACCCTGACTGAACATGTTTCATAGGTCTTCGTAGCGACAAGAGGTTGCTAGCAATGCTGCTGGTGTGATGTAAATCGAACAGGAAAACATACCGATGCCGTTGATCACCGGACAAACCCCATTTCGGAAGATCATCGAAGGTACTTCCACAGTACCGGAAAAGAAACTTGCTCCACATTCGTGCTCCCGCCGTTTTCACATATAGCTCTCAAGCAAACCGCTTATAGGCTATCGTGCGAATAAATGCATACATCTGTATGTATATGTGTATCGAATGTGGGTTCGGCTGTCTTGGAGGCGGAAAGCGATTCTGAATAGCTCTTTTTGGCTCATCCAGCGTTCCATCAACTCCGCTGCTAACGTTGGGTCTTTCCGTTCGAGGCAGCCCCGGGGAAAGGAAGGCTGTACGCGTAATGAAGCTTGGTAAGCCTTTTATTCTTTATTTGGAGTAGGCAATATGTATCACCCGCGTTCCTTTTTCTTTGCATTCCCCTACGCTTATGAAGAAAGCAATAAAAATTGGTTTAAAATTCAAAAGCTTGGGTACACGTGCTAGATCGGGTTACAGGCCCACGTTGTTTTTACTTCGCTCGATCAGAGCGGTGGTAGAACTGCGAAAAAAGATGTGGGTTATCCCTCTTTCAGAGGAATCGGTAAAACATGAAAGTGAAAGGGGCCTTCACAAGAGCAGTTAAATGTTAAAGGAACCTCCTTCATCTGCGAAGAGTTCGCGAGCCTGACCCCGCCAGACGAAGTGATGTCGACACGCAAGAAAAAAAAAAAACGGTTTATTCAGGACAACAAAACCAAAAACGACGTGCACAGAAACAGCAGCTTGAAACACAATGGTCATGGGAACAGTGGCACAGCGGAGCCTTGCCTCAATTCACGCGCGTCCCCCGTACACGAAGACGCTGGCATCGAGACGCCAACTGTCGGCTCTCATTAGCGTCATGATGCGCTACTTCGCTTCGCCTCTTCTAGACGGCACCACCATCTGAATGAGTCATAAGGAAGGACATAAGGCGCGTTCGTAGAGCTGCTCACGTCGCTGCTCATAAAGCGCAGTCGGTAGAGCGCCACGTACATCCCGTTGTGGCGAGAGGGCTCGAGAGGACATGGGCTCGAATCCGGGCGCCGCAACGTCAATGGCACTTTTTCTGGCGACGTCACTTCCATGACGGATATGACGAGAGAGAGATGTCGGTGTACCCGGGCATAAAACACTTTCGTGTTAAAAGAAATGTTGACAGGCCTTTTCAGTCTCCTGAGCAGCATTCGAGCGCCATGCCGGAAACATTTCGCACGGATCGTTTGGGAGGAAATGTTTGTGTGAAGGAGGATACTATCTATGCATATTTACGCACGCACGTACATATACATACATATTTTTACGACACAAACTTACCATCTTGCGTCTTAAGATTACTCAAACGAATGTAACATGTAAATTATTTTAATTATGTAAATTATGTATTATGTAAATTATTCTAAATTATTTGCAGTTGTGTTTTCCACTTGTTTGCTTCCCTGTGTAATCTGCGTGTTCAATTGATGTTATGCCGAACGACAAAGTTGTCGTCTTTGAAGTTCCCCGATTTTTATTGCTGTTTTATTTTGCCACGCGAACAAAATGCGTTCCTCTGTTTGTTCTATGCGCGTTATTTTCCACAGTTGTCTAAAACTACTCCTGTTTCCCGGTTTTTGTATCATTATGTTTGTCCGCTCCTGCCTAGGGCTTCTTAAATGAAGCTGGCAGTACCCTGCAAATAAATAAATAAATAAATAAATAAATAAATAAATAAATAAATAAATAAATAAATAAATAAATAAATAAATAAATAAATAAATAAATAAATGCAAAACTAATGGGAAGTATAAATTCAAAATTTTTTCCAGACATTTCCTCCCAAAGGGGGTTGCAATGCCTTTCAGGTACGTAAATGTTACGATTTGCTTTTAGTTACGCAAATTTTCTAATATACTCTTGCCCACAAAGTTCACTGTTGCAAATTCCTACGAGGGAATGTTAGGATTGTTACCGCAGCGGTAGTGCGCTCGGATCCTCTCTGGAGGCTTGTGTTCAAATGCCGCACGAAGATAAATAAGTTTTTATTCTTTCCCAGCGGCGGCCATTTTGGTACCATTGGTGTTGAGGACAACGGCCACTTTTCGGTTTTGATGAGACGTATAGGGCTGTCGCCTCAATAAAACGGACCGTCACTTCGTTTTTCCTTTTTAATAGCATGAACACCAGTGACGTCCGCACGACAAAGCACGTTCTCAAGTAGGAAAGCGTTCCCTCCCGATCTTGTAGGAATCCAAGCGACTCCTTTGCATTATGGCTGCAGCAAATCTGCGAGACGGCCAACGACCAGCAAGACGAGCGGTACTCAAGAGACACGGCGTAGTCAGAAATCACATTACAAGTACGGCACGTGGCATTTCGATGAGCTGCTTCATACATATTCAATGGAGAGCTAATTGATCCCACTGAGCCCGAGTGATACGGAGAAATCTGGCTCGAACAAGTGCGAATGAGCTGCTACGTATTCGGAAAATCGCCAGGATGCACTAAATCTATTCCGAATGCCATATACATCACTTTTTTTGGTTAATTTTGAACTGAGATACATGGGAAAAGGCTACGATTATTGTTAAAGGGGGTTTACGGCGACGTTTCTTTTTTTCTTTTTGCTCTAAATGGAAGCTTTGCTGCAGTTCAATTTAGTATAAGGACAAACATAGCAAATTTTACAGAACAAATACCGAACATTTTGTCACACTTAGGGCTTATGTGCCTGTATGAGGTGCAAACAATAAATGTAATTACAATTAAACCGAGAAGTGATCGCATACAACTGCTATCTTCACCCATAAGACTATGAATAAAGTGCTATGAGGTCAAAAACTGGGCTAGTTGGTATACATTCATTTATGATTAGACAGCGCAAACTAAAGGGGACGAGGGAAAAGTACACAACACGAGCGCTACGAACAACTGAAGATTTATTGGAAATCTGGAAAAACGTAACAGAGTTGCGCCTGCGCACTAACTACACCAAAAAACTGAAGCTCAAGTGCCGTCAAGATAAGCAAAGCAACTTCCCTGTTCAGCAATGATACCGAGGGAGAGCTAATGCACGTGTTCTGTACGACGGTGAGTGTGTTTGGCGCGTAGTCTATGTCACGGCTGTCACGGCTGTCACGGCTCAACTACTTATATGTTTTTCGAGATTTTCAATAAATCTTCAGTTAGTAGCACTCGTGCGGTGTACTTATGTATCGTCCTGTTTAGTTTGCGCTTAATCATAATAAGACTGTGACTTTTGAACACAGTGTTATTCTATCGTTCCGGCCTGAAGCGATATCAAAATATGTTGGCTTTATGAGAACCTTAACCGAACAGCAGCATCGAGACAGTTCTAATCGTATGTCCAAGAAACCTCCAACGACCGACAAAAATTTGATGCAGTACTTTAACCAGTCCTAGACAAATATATTAGTTGATTTTTATGGTACCCCGTGTATAAACATACATCGGTGCTTACAAGAAGCCAAAGGTGTGTAAGTTAAGACGGAAAAGTTGATGAACAAAAATTGTATGCAATCAAGTAGAGCATCCATTACTTCAAATGGCACCGTTCACATTCATGTAAAGTGTCGTGACCGTTGCGAATTAGCCATACGCAGAAGACAGATGCAGCAAATGGCAGTGTCTGTCAGTACCCGAGAGTCAAACGGCTTACTCACTCGGCTGTGACTGTGGTGAGAGGAAACACGCAACCTGCTCGGCACTGATCACGTGATAGGAAACATGTTGCACCTGCGGGCGCCTAGTGTAATTGTTTGCGTTCCGTTTTATCGTTCTGCTTCTTCGATTTGCTTCTTTTTCGCCGTTTAGCAACAAAGATGAAGTGAAGGTCGTTGCGGCAGCGAAGAAGAAGCAAATCGGCTGCAATCGTGTACTTAAACCGTCTTGATGGTCGGGAATGTTGCGTACAGCTTCGCTGCCTTGAAGTCTTATGCGCTAGTGTGAGATTCCTTCATTTTTGATGTCACCTCCATCAGAGTTCCACCTGTTGCTGCAGAGACGAACCTGCAGCATCAACAGCGTAGCAGCGTATTGTCTTAACCCCTATGCCATCGCGGCAGTTATGCTCTTTCAGAATCGTGGAGGCGTTCCGTTGCTACACTCAAGAGTTCGGAAGGTCGATCTCCTGGTCGTACCAGCGCAATTGCAATGCGGCGAAGCTTTCGAAAGTGATCAAAAAAAAAGTAAAAATGGTTCACGTTTGTGAAAGACTCTCCAGATCATTAGAAGCTGTTGCACCTGCGAAATAGCTACCTGAGTTTGCGCTCTTTCACCGAAAATTGCTGAGACAATACAATAAAGCTGCGCCACTGCGCTGCCTACAGTAATCGACAGTAGCACTTGCGTACACGCGTGGCTCAACTTCCGCTTCGCAGGAGCTCGAGGCGTCTACAGCCCGTCCCGGTTGTTTAAGCGCTCCGTTCTCGATCATCGCCGGGGAAACTTTTGTCCCGCATTGAGAGAAATTGCGTACCAATGTCCCGCTGCTTCGCCACATGATAGCATGCATTCAAGAAAGAGAACGAAAATATCAGGAAAAGAAATACTTTTTTTCATGTGCATTTCGTGAGGCTGTACTGTCAACACAATAACACAAATATAAGTAACAGTCATACGGCTGTAAGGACGAGTTCAGCGATGCCTTGAGCAGATACTTTGTTTTTCGCGTGTATGTTTGAGAATATCTAGACAGCAATCGCGAAAGAAAGGCAAACGGGATAAAAATCGGGGCAAGAAAGCGCGCGGAACGCCAGACAGAAGAAAAAGAGGTCCTCGATCATCTTCGGCTCCCGCCAATCGCTCCGTGAGGCGCTGAATAAAAGGATGGGAGTTAATGGGAAGCGAAAACGCGCGCTTCCGGAAGAGCTTCCGGGGAGCGATCGTCGAGCGGCCTCCGTTTTTTTGCAAAGGCGCCTCGGCCGGAACAGGCCCGGATTACTTCCGCCGCCTCGCGTTGTCGTCCGGGTCTTTCAGTCGGACACGAAACGGCCGGATCGATGTCAGGTGGCTGTGCTCACTCACGCTCATCGGTGATTCCGGTCCTTTTGGAGGTCAGGACGAGCTGAGAAGAGCGAGACACATCTGCCGGTGGAACGTTGGAGCGTGAGCTGGTAGCGACGTGTAGCAGTGTAATGAAACCACAGATGAACAAGCGTCAAAGGAAAAATCGTCTCTATAAGAGCGTCAAGAAGCCCTACACGTGAAGGAGAAAAATATACACCCTTGAAGAAAAAAATAATAAATGGTAGAAATATTAACAAAGAAAAGTTACGTTGTCTTGAAGAAAATGAGGGCGCAACTTTTCAGGTAGTGCTCCCCCAAAAATACTTACAATGAAGCAGACTATGAAGTTAAAAAAACAATATGGGCGCGATGTTTTTTTCAGCGAATAGAAAACGCAGAGTGTCACCAGCCAGCTACAGAGCAGTTCGTTCTAGATTTATTCAATGATATCGGGAACATTTCTGAACAATTCACATTTGTCTCGGCGAGTAGCTAAAGCGACACAATAAGCGAATCTTAGCCCCTCAGATGAGATAAGACAGCTGTGTCGGCCTTCCACAGGCTACAAAACGCAGACAAAACACAAGAAAAGCAAACATTGATTGATTGTAGGGTTTAACGCGCCGACGCAACGCTGGTGATGAGGCGCGCCATAGTGGAGGGCTCCGGATTAATTTTGACCACCTGGGGATCTTTAACGCACGCCGAAATCTCGAATACACATGCTTTTTTCTTTTAGCCTCAATCAGGAAGAGGCCGCCGCTGCCGCGAATCGAACCCGCATCCTCGGGATCAGCAGCACAACGCAAACAAGGCAAATAAAATTGCTTCGTGGTAATACAAAAGAAAGTTTTAGTCCTCGAGCTCCTAGATGGAAATGGTGGAGGTCCTTTTACTTCTTGGAGGAAACTGACGAGGTCTACCTGTTGTCTATCTATCTTAAAGCGTTTCGTTAAAACACATACAAAACATATACATATATACCTGGATGTAACGAACCTCTGCATAACGAATTCCTGGTTTGAACGAAGTTTTTGAATTCCCCAGTGCTGGCTCCATTGAAACCCATGGGTTTCCGACCTCAATGTAACGAAGGCGTTGCGACGGTTAACCCTGATGTAACAAATTCTATACTCTAATCAGCCATTTTTCTTGTACTTTTTCTAAAACATCGGCTGGAGAAATGCACTAATATAGCGAACTTCGCCCGCACCGAAAACTAACGTGCATTTCCAGTGTGAATGCGGAGTCGGTTAGGCGCCAGAACTGCCCGTCGGCGTGCAGTCGCGCGTTTCCACTGCCATCCTTGGTGTCAGTTCGTCAGTGGTGAGTTCTGCTGTCAGAAAACGAAAAGTTTTGTCTTTTCACGACAAACTCGGTACAGTACCCCAGCTAGCACCCTCTCAACAATTTTGAATGCGGCAAAGAGCATCACGTTCGCAAAAGGCGTCCTTTTAGCGCAAGTTTGGTCCTTGAAATGGGTTAAGGCACCGAAAAGCGTCAAAAGACAAAAGCGATACTTAAGTGGCATTTTGTGAATACGGGCGTAAGTTGACTTTGGTCCTCAGGAGTGCCGTGTAGGGACTACGTTCGTGTGGAAGCGGCAGGCGCAGATCACGCAGTTTTTCCCTGTGAAATAAATCCTTTAAGGGTGATATTGGTTTCGTTGCTGCTTCATCCACGCGAGCCTTGACTCGAAACCTGCGCGTAACAAAAAAATGCGAATTTTTGTCAACTTTGCTATGTTCAGGTTTAACTGTACATTAACCGCCTAGCATATACTTGGGAGTTAATTAGATTCTCCAGAAATATTGCTCGTGAATTTTTGTTTTTTTTTTTTGCTGAATTAGGATTTTTTCTGTGTGCGGTTGAGCAAAGCTTGGGGCAGGGCTAGTTGGTTGGGGATCAAATTATAAGTGTTTAGGTGTGCTGTTTGTACGGAGGATACAAGACCGATGGGAGGAACCAGAACAGACGAGGTGAAGGGCAAACTGTCCACCGTTTATTATCATGAAAAGAAGGTTTTTTATTTTTATGTTTTATATCATATGTAATCCTTCCTTTCATGGTAACAAGCGGTTTATAGTTTGCGCTTCACCTCGTCTGTTTAAGTCTTCGTGGAAAATAGCGCCTCTAAACACTTCAATATTATTTTCCCTACAAACTTGGGTTTTAGCCAAAAAAAAAAAAGATAAAGTTATGTCAGGCTAGTAAAAAAAAAAACACCGAAAAGAGTCGCAGAATTCTTAGGTTCTCAAGCATTAACAAATCTCTCAAGCGCACTGACGGAAAATCTAGAGCTGCCGACACCGAGATAAACATCACATGGAGAACTAGGAGCGAGTGCTGACAACCACACGCATGCGTTTCCGCGGAAACGCTCTGGCAGTCTTTACGAAAAAACAAAAATGGCAACCAAAAATCTGAATGACGTGCGGGCTGTTACGAAGTTCTCGGTGCGCGAACTTCCCCGGCGAAACTTGACACTCTACGACGCTGCGCCGCAAAATAACCGCGGATGTAGCGGTTCCGAAAGGAGCTCGACAATGTGTTATGTGAGTAGGCCGTAACAGGGGAACCGTTTTAGAGGACATCGAGTGGCGACGGGGGAGACGGTGCCGCACAAGCACGCCCAGCGCAGTAACTACTTCAGGTCGCAGCGAGGCTCCTCAGCTCAGCTCGAGCCGGAGCGAAGAGGAGAGATTCTCCGGCCCAGTTTCCGAGAGTTGTTTGTTATGCAAATAGCCTCGAACGCAGGCCCCGTCGCCTTTCGCTTCCGCTGCTTCTCTTCGCGGCGAGTCCCCGCAAAGTGCGACAAGACGTCCCGCTGTGCTTCTGGAGAAACGCTGGGAAAGCGATAAGGAATCTCCGGGACGACGCGTGCGAAGCGCCGAAACAAGTGCTTCGGCTTTATCTGGCGTCGTATACTGAACGGCCGCGCGGAACGTGTGAAGAAGGACACACTTTCGCATCGTAATGCATCTGACCTTCTTTCCTTTGATTTTTTTTTTTTCTAAATGAACAGCAGCGTCGCTGTTTCGAATATCGGGAAAGTAATCGTGTGCTCTAGATAGAGCTTTTAATTTTCGATCTGACTTTCATGTAGCAAAGAAACTTACTTGGGAAAGACATTCAAATTAGTGTTGCTTCGTGATCGATATAAAAGCACGGGGAAGAATTTTGTGTCTACGTGTGCGCATACATAAAACCGCACGAGTAACATTAATGTATTTGGCCGCTCTCCTTGTTTAATCGACCTCAGGCTCTCGGTAGGGAAGTACATTTCATGGAGCCTTTTGTCAAATACTTTCGCTCACGGTTTCACGTTTCCGAAGTCGTTCGTTGAACACGAGGAAGCATTTCCGGGACCACGCCGTGAGAAAGTAGTTCAGTTCATGCAAAGCAGCGAATATTGTCCCGCAGTTACTACAGGGTGCAAGCTAGTGTAATCGATAGGGTCATCGGAAACGAAGAGGGTAGCGTCACTGTTACTGGTGAAGCATAAGATGCACTTTCCTGCGTCATGTGAGAATAAGGTCTTCCTCGTTTTCCTCTGTGCGTGCGGTAATATACGCGGGGTAGTGGTTGCAACTCCGAAATCAACTCAAACGTCTCTGCAGTCGGATGGATACTTATCAGTGACTTCGAAGTGTCCTGGTAGGTTTTTCGTTTCCCGGTCAGCTTAACATGAGTTGGAGACCTAATACTGACTTGATTTTTTAAATTTAAACCACAGCGGTTAGCGGCGCATTAGACGAGGTCGTGTCGGCCGACCATTCTGACCTTTCAAGCGCGTTCTTTTGCCCTTGAGGAGGCTGCAGGGTATTTTGTGGCTTCAAAGGATAAGCGCGCCCGTTTTTTGGGATGAGCCGGCCGTCTTAGTGCTTGTCCATTGATTGATATGATTGATTGCAGGGTTTGACGCGCCGAGGCAACGCAGGCGATGAGGCGCGCCGAAGTGGAGGGCTCCGGATTAATTTTGACCACCTAGGGATTTTTAACGTGCGCCGAAATCTCGAACACACGAGCGTTTTTGCTTTTCGCCTCCATCAGAAAAGCGTCCGACGCGGTCGGGAATCGAACCCGCGACCTCGTGCTCAGCAGCGGAACGCCTTAGCCACTGAGCCACCGCGGCGGGATAGGGCTTGTCCACTATCGGTTTCAGTGTAACGGGATGTGCGGTTTCTCACCGATCTCTTTACGAAACCTACGAACTATATCTTCACGGAACCACAGACTTTAAAATGGTTAAAATGCTATCCACCATTTCAAGTGTTTGAACCTTGAACAGCGATATTTTTTCGATTATTCCCTCCCTTCCTCCCTGTTCCACTCCTTCCCCCCCCCCCCCCCAAAGCATTCATGCCCCCTCTGACAATAAAGGTATTCCTCCTCCTCCTTCTTTTCTTGCTTTCTGAACCGTTTAAATGAGTCTACGCCCGCAAGGTTTTTTTTATCATAGTCTACGAGAGCCGTTCACGGACGAGGAGTTACGGACGAGGAGCTACGCCGACACGTAGAGACGGGGAGACAGACGGTGGTTTGGATTCAGAGGCTGAGGAGGGGGAGGGCGCTTTCTGGTGGCGACACAGCGCTTTCTGGTGGCGACACATAAAACAAGAGTGAGGTGGAGGCAGTGAGAGAGATGATGCCATAGTCTCGCGTGCCGCGCTCCTCCTCAACCTCCGAACATCTGAAAGACGCTCCTCTCTGGTTTCTTTCTGCCGACGGCGCTGCTTTCGGGACTCCACCCCGGCGAATTCCAGGTAATGGCTGGCGGAGTCTCTGGTTTTACTCTTTGTAGAGCCACCTATTTGAATTCAAGTGACGCCGCATGGGTCATCGTGGGTGTCGTTTACCGCTTCGCACTCGAACCACCTTCACAGGGTGGATTGGAGCCAATATTTTCATAATTCTTCGGCTGAAGATGTACACTCTCCCCGGCCAGGATACGAGGACGACTTTGGTAAGGTGCAGGTATGTGGAAGCATTTCACGCATACAATTTAGAGTGAATACTCTTTGAATATTTGCGCTCTTCTATACCTGCGGAGCGGAGTAAGAGAAATGGTTATGGGGCTCAGAGCTGGAGCGTATAAAATTCCGCATACAAACACATTTTTACAACTCTGCTTCGCGCAACAATAACTAATGAGATGTACGTGCATAAAACAACCATACAGATATGTTCCAGTATAAAACCTTGATTCCTGAGGCCATGGCTGAGGTAGCTCGTTTTATGCTTTACCTTGCAATGCTGTCCGTCGCTCGATACCGTAATAACTAAGCAGATGACCCAAACTATGACTGCGTTATTTATGGTCTTCGGTGGCGACTGTAATTAAAAAAAAAATTAAGCTGGATTTTTGTGCTAATCGCCTTATGCTCGTCAGGACATGGCTAGATGGATAGATTGGAACATTTTTATTACTGGAGACAAATCAATGCAGTCATTCATATAGGTATATTTGGAGGCTGCGGCGGCGCAACTTTATTGACACAAATGGCCGGTGGAGTTATCGTACCTTTTGAAAGGCAGTATCGAATATAGAGCGTGTGTCCACCTACACGTTTCCTTTCATGTTCGCTGTGCACAACAATGCAGTGGGGAAAGTGTACATTTTGTTGCTGCACTGCAACCAGAATTATTTTGGCTTGTAATCCCTGCAACAACACGTTATCGTAATGACATCACTGCAGTTTAACGAGCTAGTTCGAAGAGAACACCAAGCTTTCCAGAATGCTTTGGAAACCTTCGATCCACCAGTAGTCAATGGTAAGTAAAATGAATACACTTATCTGTTGGTCCGAATAAAAACAGATGTAACTTGCGCGTACGTGTATTCCTCCTATTTCCATTCTCATTGGCATAATTGATTTAGGCTCGACAAGGAAAAACGTACGCCTGGCCAAACCGTTAACGCCGTGAGCAATGCGAAATGGTTATGCGTCAGGCGAATAAAAGACGAGTTTCAAGCAGCATGCTTCCTTCCTTGGATAAATGGCACCTGTGCTGCGTCCATATTTAGTGGTGGGGCGCGTGGTTTATGGCTGCGGACCGACTTGTCCCGATATAGCTTCCGCCGTGTCCGAGCCAGTGTAGCCTCACCCTGCATGAACGAAGAGCCTCGCGTGCGCCACGCGCGATGGTATCTGCCCAATTCATCGCAATAACGCGGCCGACCTACATCGGCTGCGGTGGCATGGGCCCTCCATTGAGCGAAAAAAATGGCCATCCCTTCGGCCGGGCCTGTCCGCAGCCATTACGGGTCGAGTTGAGTGTCTTGCGGGTTGCGCAACCCGCAGTTTGCAAGGCGATGATACTTCTGCCGGCGGTAATGCACCGGTGGTGGACCCTGATTTGTTTGGGGAGTGATTGAGTGAGTAAGGGAGGGAGGGAGGGAGGGAGGGAGGGAGGGAGGGAGTAAGTGAGCGAGCGAGCGAGCGGTCGAGTAAGGGAGCCAGCGTGCGGTTGAGTACGTGAGCGAGCGAGCGGTTGAAGAGTGAGTGAGTGATCGAGTAAGTAAGCGAGCGAGTGGCTGAAGAGTGAGTGAGTGAGTGAGTGAGTGATCGAGTAAGTAAGCGAGCGAGTGGCTGAAGAGTGAGTGAGTGAGTGAGTGATCGAGTAAGTGAGCGAGCGAGTGGTCGAGTGAATGAATAATTAAGTAAGTGAGCGAGTGAGTGGTCGAGTAAGGTAGCCAGCGAGTGGTTGAGTACGTGAGCAAGCGAGTGGTTGAATAGTAAGAGGGTGAGTGAGTGAGTGAGTAAGTGAGCTAGAAAGGGAGTGATCGAGTAAGTGAGCGAGCGAGCGGTCGAGTGAGTGAATAATCGAACAAGTCAGCAATCGAGCGGTCGAGTAGGGGAGCGAGCGAACGGTTGAGTACATGAGTGAGCGAGCGGTCGAGTGAGTGAGCGAGCGGTCGAGTGAGTGAGTGAGTGAGTGAGTGAGTGAGTGAGTGAGTGAGTGAGTGAGTGAGTGAGTGAGTGAGTGAGTGAGTGAGTGAGTGAGTGAAATGATGAACGATCCAACGAGCGAATGAATGAACAAGCGAACGAGCAATCGAGCAAGCAGCACAGCAGTTGAAGCAACCTCCTTACATCTCTTTCGTAAACCATTACAACTCGGGAACCAATATCGAGACTACGCATTAAATTCAGAAAACCAACCATGCCCGCAAAAACAGTGCCTGCTGAAATTCCCACTCGCGCTTGCATGGGGTGTCCACCCTCGCTTACTACGAAAACTGCCCATGTGGGCCCAGCCTCCGTAGTTTACGCGACCCGCCGAGATCCAGCCCTCGCGTATTGTGCTCACGCACCATCCGGCGTCCCAGTGCGCAAAAGCACACACGCGAGTCCCTTCGTTTTCTCGGCACATTCCTGACCCGCTGCTTATAGTCTGGCGGCACGTGAAGTGGTCGGACGTCCTCAGTACATGCGCTATAAAAAGCGCCGGGATGAGAAAGGGGCAGTTATATCGAGTGGCAGCAACGTAACCACTCGTCCACCCACGTTGTGGCGCGTGCACGGCCGACCGTGTATTTATTGCCTTCCGACCTAGTCTGCGGTACTGCCGCCAACGCGGGAACGTCTTTCGCGGGCTCTTGGGGCTGGCTAACGTGTGCTTGCTGCCACGGCGTGAACCGAAAAGGGAGGGATATGAAGAAAAAGGACCCCTTTCATCTGTCTTATTGAAGAAGAGTGGTTCAACCAGGCAAGGATGTCTGGGGGAAAATTTCCGCGAACGGTGATTAGGATGCAGCACATGGGAACTGTGTGCGGTCAGGCACACATACTAAATTTCTATCAGCGTGAATAGAAGCGTACTTGGCTGGGCGAGCATATGGAACAGCGATTCACCTGTGAAACGAAACCATAGGATAAAGTCTTTGGTGTGTGGAGTAATAACGAACTGAAGCTCTGGTGCATACCGTGAGCTCCAGCAACACCCTTCAGAGAGCTGCTGCGCCTACCAGAGCTCAATAAGTTGCAAGTTTGCTTGCGTGATTGGTTTTGAGTGAAGTTCGTATTCGATTTTGAGCCTAATTTTGGGGGACGACACTTATGCAAAACAAAAGTAATTAAGAACAGTGAAAAGCTGCTACACGCTCGTTAACTGACTCGCTGACTGGGAACTCGAACAAGTCAGGATTGTATTTTGTCTTTAGAAAATAGTGTAGGCTTTAACATACATTTACAGCTGAGGAAAAAATTACAATTAGGCGGGAGCAAGGATCAGAATTTTATGTTTTTGCCCTTTAAATGTATGCAGTGACATTGTATTCTTTCGCTCTTTTCAGAGGTTGAGAATGCACGCAGCAGATGCCACATATCCTTTAATGGCGCTGCAATTAAGTGGGGAGCCGTGGAATGGAAACGTTTACATCTACAAGTTGAATTTGCTACGGAGTCATAGACAGCTCCGCAGTACGCATTTACATGGGATGGGCGTAGGCTGGACAATTTAACGTGATTCATCTGCAGGCTTCAATTGATCAGTAATTCTGTTAGTTTTATTGATCTGTGTAATAAGTAAAAGGATGAACAAAAACTGGAGATTTTCGATTTTGTCGTTTTTTGAGCACGAACTTTCCGGTCAAGTAACCAACAAGGCAAAGTAATTAGACATAGATAAAGAAGTATTCCTCTTGTTTACACAAGGAAGTTTTTTCACATTTAATAGTACGAGGTCTCGGACAATACGTGCTAGTCACCTCCTGAGGTCTCCAGGTAGCGGCGGCAAAGTGGGGAACAGCCACCACCCCAAAAGGAAGATCTTTTTGAATAAATGTTATCTCTCTCTCTCTCTCTCTCTCTCTCTCTCTCTCTCTCTCTCTCTCTCTCTCTCTCTCTCTCTCTCTCTCTCTCTCTCTCTCTCTCTCTCTCTCTCTCTCTCTCTCTCTCTCTCTCTGTATTTTTCTTCTGACAACAGCAGTTATATGGGCTTCTTTAAAGTAATTCCAGTTGCGCTTGAACGCTTGGGCGCTTATGTGGCTTGGACGCATATCACTCTTTTTTTTAACTTGCACTATAACATAGCGATAACTATGACATCTAAGAAGCCCATCAATGAGCTAACAGTAAGACGGAAAGTCGAAGAATTCAGGATCGCGCTGCGGAACCGATATTCAGCTCTAACCGAGGACGCAGAGTTTACGACACAGGAAGCGAGCGACAATCTTACACGCATTATCACAGAGTGCGCAATAGAAGTCGGAGGTGCGATCGCCAGTCAGGATACTGGTAAACCTTCCCAGGATATAAAATATTTCATTAGGGAACAGCACAGCATGACAATATCTACCCCAGCTAACGGAATAGAACTAGCGGAGCTTTCGAAGTTAATCAATAAGCGTAAGACAGCTGACATACGGAAATATAAATGGAGAAGATTGAGCATGCTCTAAAGAACGGAGGCAGCCTGAAAGCAATGAAGAGGCGTCTAAGGAAGGGGGAAAATCAGGCGTATGCACTTAAAGACAGGCAATGCAATGTCATCAAAAATAGGGATAAAATAGTCACAGTGGCCGAGGAGTTCTTTAGAGACTTGTACAGTAGCCGCGACATCCAGTACAGTACCGAACGAGGAAGTAGCTCAGAGCAGAGAGGCATCTTACCAGTAACCACGTGTAAAGAAGGCTTTGAAAGAAATGCAAGGGGGCAAGGCACCTGGTGAGGATCAGATAACAGCAGACCTCTTGAAGGATGCCTGGCAAATTGTATGAGAAAAACTGGTGAACCTGTATACGCAATGCCTAATGATTGCGAGTGTACCGGAATCTTGGAAGAACGCGATCATCACCCTAATCAATAGGAAAGGTCACATGAAGAACTTGAAAAATTACAGGCCGATCAGCTTACTGTGAGTCGTCTTCAAGGTACTTACCAAGGTAATCGCTAACAGAATTGATGCCAGCTTGGATTTCATTCAACCTAATTGACAAGCAGGGTTTAGTAAAGGCTACTCAACAATAGACCCTATTCACACGATGAATCAGGTGATAGAGAAATGCGCGGAGTATACTCAACCCCTATATACAGCCTTCATAGATTATGAGAAAGTATTTGACCCGGTAGAAACCTCAGCAGTCATTCAGGCATTGCGCAATCAGGGCGTAGACGAGCATTACCTAAGAATACTAGAGTATATCTACAATGGGTCAACAGCTACCATCGTCCTTCATCAGAAGAGCAGTAAAATACTTATAAGGAAGGGCGTCCGACAAGGAGACACAATCTCTCCAATGTTATTCACCGCATGTTTACAAGAGGTATTCAGAACAATAGATTGGGAACAGGTGGGCGTAAGGGTTAATGGAGAACACCTCAGTAACCTCAGATTTGCCGATGACGTTGCATTGTTAAGTAATTTGGGGAACGGATTGCGAAGTATTATTCCCGCAATGAACAAGCAGAGTAGAATCGAGGGTATGAAAATTAATACGCACAAAACTAAAGTAATGCTCAATAACCTCAGGATAGCACAGTGGGTTGAGATAGGCGGCGAGGCAGTGGAAGTGGTAAGCGAATATATCTAATTAGGCCAAGTTGTGACCCCGTATCCCAACCATTAGGCAGAGATAATTAGAAGGATAAGAATGGGGTGGAGTGCATTCGCAGGCATTCTCAGATAATGAATGGTAGCTTACCATTCTTCCTGAAGAAAGTGCATGACAGCTGCATCCTACCAGTACTCACCTGCGGGGCAAAAACGTGGAGGCTCACTAAGAAGGTTCAACTTAAATGGAGGACGACTCAGCTAGCAATGGAACGGAAGATGATATGTGTAACATTAAAGGGACAAGAAGAGAGCGGAGTGGGTCAGGGAACAAACGCGTGTTAAAGACATATTGGTAGAAATTAAGAAGATGAAATAGGTATGGGCAGAGCATGCAATGCGAAGGGAAAATAAACGTTGGTCGTTAAGGGTAAGAGTGGATGCCTAGACAAGGCAAGCGTGGCAGGGGGCAGCGGAAAGTTAGATAGGCAGATGAGATCAAGAAGTTTGCAGGGATAAATTGGTCGGTGTTAGCTCAGGACCGGGATAATTAGAAATTAATGGGAGGCCTTCCCCGCAGTGGGCGTAGATTTGCTGATTATGATGATGATGATTATTATTATTATTATTATTATTATTATTATTATTATTATTATTATTATTATTATTATTATTATTATTCTTTCTTCTTTTTTGTTGTATGCTGATGATGTGAAAATCTTCAGAGAAGTGCGTAATGTTCAGGACTGTAATTCTCTTCAGGCTGATATCGTGTCATTCCATCATTGGTGCACCAAAAACGACTTAATTTTGAACCCCTCAAAAACGAAAGTTGTTTCCTATAGTAGGAAAACTCAACAGCTGCAATACTCCTATCAAATAGCAAGCACTGCACTGCCGAGGGTGACCGAAATTCGTGACTTGGGAGTACTATTTGATTCTTCTCTGACTTTCTCTTCCCACGTTACACAAATTACCGGACGCTCTCTTCGATGTCTGGGTGCTGTCTGCAGGTATTCTAGAGAGTTTAAAAGTCCTCTTCCTTTCTTAAAGTTGTATTCGGCTCTGTGCTTACCTCTTCTCGAATACGGTTCTGTTGTTTGGAATGGAACTTGCAAGTCCAATAGTGACCGCATCGAAAGGGTTCAAAATAAGTTCCTTTCTATCTTTAGGCACCGTTTCCGTCATGTACAAGAAGACGCAAACGGCAGCACGTCTTGTCTCAAAAGTATTCCTTCCCTTTGGTGTCGACGAATGAGAGCTGACATTATCTTTCTTTATAAACTTCTTCATGGTGATATTTTGTGTCATGACTTGGTTGCACTTATCAATGTCAACTTGCCGAACAAACTTTTCCGAAGATTTCGAACTTTCAGAACAGATGCTTTAAGTAAACGATGCTCGTTCATCTGCAGAATACAATGTGCATATAATGAATATTCCGATCGTCTTGATATATTCCAGAGCTCTTTGTCTTTGTTCTCTAATGAATTGAAAACTGTTGTAACTTAAGTGCCTTTATGTCATTTATGTGCCGTATTTCTGTTCCGTATTTATTTTATGCAAATCATCATCTTGCTTGTTTGTTTTTCACTTTTCCTGATTTTGTGTTGCTTGAATTTCTGTCGGTTTAAGTGTCAGTGCTTGTAACGCTGAACTTCGTTTTTCCATTTTGAAACTTCCTGACATTTTGTTACAAAACCTTTATGTGTATAATCTATCTCCGTCATGTGCATTGAGTATTTGCTTGTGTATTTTCAATTTTTCACGTGCCTTCAACGTTTTGCTGGCCGGGTGTCATGGCTTCTAACACTAGGCTTCCTTTTTTTTTTTGCTGTTTTGCTGTTTTGCTTTCTGGGATCTCTGTAACTATTTTTATCTTATTGTTTCTTTCATATATACGGTTTTCTGTGTTGTGTTGTCTTGATTTTAGTTTGTTTTTATGAATGCTTGTATATGGTGTACCAGTACCAAGACCCTAGGGTTGTTCCTGGGCACCAAAAATAAAGGTTGATTGATTGATTGATTGATTGATTGATTGATTATGATGATGATGATGATGATGATGATGATGATGATTATGATAGCATAGCGAAGGAGAGAGCCCGACGTTCGCCACCATCAGAAGGGATCTGAATGACCGTTGGATATCCCTGTCGGAGTTAGGTTCGCAAAAACGAAGAACTTGGTGAATTTCAGCCCAGTACTTTTCTTTAATCTGTACACCATCTTGTACTTAGGCGAAAAAAAAAAACTGTTTTCTTTCGCGCGTCTTTCGTTATCGCATTTCTCAATTCAATTTTCACGTTTTCGACGTTTTTATTACATGTTACTTTCGCGTTTGGAGCTTAAATTAGGACATTACAGCTTAAAACTTGCGTTTTACAGCCTAAAACTTGAAGTCTAACTAATGCCTTTTTTGAGTACACTGTTGCTATCCACGCAGGGCCATAGGAACACCATAGCTACCCTCACGCGAGTAAGCGCAGAGTTTTTAGAGGGCTTGTCACTTTGCCTAGCGGTTTCGCGTTAGTTTAATCGATTCACTGGCCGAAAAATTATCCGAATAGAAGCATAAATCGATTATTCCGAAGGTAACTAAACCAATCGCCACGGCTAGTAACTAGCATTTAAAGTATGGCAATATTTACAGCAGCCTACGCGATGTCGCAATTGAGTCGGTATAATTTTTATCTCAGACAGAGTGCTAATTTTTAACCTTGTTATAGAATTATTACTTCATTTTATGAACATTAGCTGGCCTTAATACTCCTAAAAATGTCCGAGCACAAAGCAATAAAAAGTATTAATATGACTGATATCTGCTCCATGGTTTATTAATGTCCATTTACGCGCCTCTGGCTATTTTAAGCGTACTCAGAGATAGAAGCAGAGCGGGAACATAGATATTGACTTGCACAACAAAGCTGGCATCTCCCCGAAAACGCGAAAGGCAACGTGAATATAAGGACACTATTTTTGCAGTAATTAAGTGGTCACAAATATATAAAGGATACTGAGAAAGGAAAAACAGCAACACCCGCGACTAAAGCGTACCACGACACATAAATGTACGCGTACACACGTGCACAGCGTAAGCCGCAGTCTAGGATTGCTGCCGCGACAAACCATGGCCGCTAAACGGCCGGTACTTATTTCTATATTTAAATATCTATTAGGGAAAAAATGGTGCAAGATATAGCAACACCCCAAGTCTGGAGAGTTGATTTCAACGTGTGGGAGACCGCAGCGTCGCGTAAGCGCAAAGGCTGCAAGAACAAACGCACGTAAACGTTTCAGGAAGAGCGGCAGCGAACTGTCTAGACGGTGCAGCGCGGTGCGCGCACTTTGAGTTAATTGCGGTGGAGTCAAGCAAGCGTATGCGTAGCGCGCGAAGCGTCTACCGTTTAAAACGGGCCGCGTGGGGACACCGGAAGTTGAACGCCAAAAGGTGGCTTATAACAGATGCGCCTACTTTTGCCGCGACACGCATGCGCACCAAATTGAAGCCGGTCTCTCACCTGGAACTTACTGCAATAAAGACGGCTGTTATACTCGGGCCTTGGTATGCGTCGCTTTGAGTACCCTTTGTTCGTTCTTTAGAGCAATGAAAATTACCTTTGGTTTCTACTTCTTTTGAATGTGTTTTGCTTGTTTTTCTGCCTTGTCGCATCACGTGTGCTGGTTCTCACACAATTCGGTTCAGAATTGCGCGAGATATTGCGACCGCTCTAGTACGGCTGCATTACAAAGAGGAGGACGAGGAAGTTACGTAAGATACGCGTACGCTCGTAAATACCTTCTTGCCTATTACACCCTTATTCCACCTACTGTTATCAACACAACTCCGAGTAAAATAAAAAATAACGCCTTTCCATTCAATGTGGCAGCTGTAGGAAGTGTAAAGCAGTGATTCCCCATAACGGCTGGTGGCGTGGTTATCCGCTGACTGCTACCATCCATCACGCTCTTCGCCGTCCTGTCTCACTCCTCTTTTGATAATTATGTAATTAAAATTCCCCGCCCTCTCAGTGCTCGCGTGGCCCCCACCTGTAACTGCGCCAGCGGTATTTCTGTTCTTTTTGTGCTTGCGTTAATTTCGTATGCTGGAGCCGTTTTGCGTCATTTCGAACTCCTGTAAGTTTACTTTTGCGCGGCTGGAGCCTTTCTGCGCCATTTCGAATGCGCCATTTATTCTTGCGTGGCCGCTTTTTTTCGCTTACTATCGTAAAAACCAACCCCACGAGCGTTCCTAACTAAATTACCGCGGGGGCTGCCAGTTATATACACAGATTTTGCCTGCGATGTACCTGCAGTTTTCTTTGCGCTAAACAACGAGGAGATGTACGACAAGCGCCAGCGGCTCCCGAGGTTCGAACGATTGTGACTATTTAAACCGCGTGGTTTTCGAAGCCTCAGCGTGACTCCCTGACGACGGTACACCAGGCTCTACTTGAGTCCGTTATCCCACTGCGCCGCCTGATTCCGGCAGTCGCTTGACATCAACCGTTAGCGAGCTACGATGACAAGGCGAGCCCATGAAGTGTTCGGCACGTAAAAACAAATACACAAGCTGACATCGTGACGCCGACCTTTTTCAAGCCGATGGAGGCCAATGAGCTCGCCGCAGTAGCTGAGATCGAACCACGTACAGCGCCGCCTGGGTAGCATACCGGCGATAAGCCTTTAAGGCGTAAGAAATCCTTGCCGAGATCCCACAGCACCAATCTTGTAACTCCTTGCCTTTACACAAAGTGCGTAATCGACGAAGTTAATACATTTACTCGTTAAAATAGTGTAAACTGAGAATATTGGTCGAGGAAAATAGTAAAAAAGCAAACCGACAAGAATAGCGAAAAGAACAATAAAAAGAAATCAACGAAATAAAATATCTATCTCATACACCGCCCTCACAGGCGAAGGCAAAAATTAAAAAAAAAGGTTTCTAACAAAGAAACCCGTACACGAAGGAAAAATCGAGAAAAAGCACGAGCCTTGTTACCACACGGGGTTTCCTCGCGAACTCCTGAGATTTTTCGGGGAGATTTTTGGAAAAAAAAATGCACAATTGGTGGAGGAAACACATATAATCGTTATACTATAGTGTTCTATGTGCACAGTGTTTGTATAAGAACAACAACTAAAAAAAAAACTGGAGCTGTGTAAGAATGCTTCTGCATTAGTTTGTAATTCCAAACATTTCTGTACATTTGTTTTTCTAGTGACCAAGCATCGGTTCTGGCTGTACCCAAATCAACGAACAGACCTTGACACATAGTTTTATTTTGCACTCTACAAACAGCGTTCGCCTTTTCTCTTTTGCTATTTCTTTGCCTATGTATCATGGTCTAACGCAGTAAATAGTCTGCCGCGATTACCGTGTTGGTTGCCATTAACGTGGTCCTTTTTGCGCCATTGCTCCGGCATGAAAAATGCGTAATAGTGCGACAACTTCACTGAGACACCCGGGGCGACAGCTTCGACTGATCATCTGAACTAGCCTTGCTGGGCCGAGTGATCCTGTCTGCGGCTAAACGGGTCAGCAGTTCTGGCTTCATGCCATGGCCAAAACGTTGAAAGGAACTTCCGTGGGACACCATTGCAATGGGCACCATTGCCGTACAAAGTTGTTCGTTTACTTTTGACCCGAGTCAAGGAAGGACTCCATCTTCTAAGCTATTTTAAAGCTTGATGAGTACTGTTAAAGCAAAAGTTTCTTTGGGCCCTCTCTATTTTTTCCGGCGGTCGTTGCTGCTGTTTCCACCCGAGTATACCTCGTGATGTCTGGGCTGCTCTAGGAACATGTGCACTGTTGAATTGATACTCACTTGCTGTATAGAGTTTGTGTAATTATGTTTTTTTATTAGATAACTGATTTTACTCCTGTTCGTTTCCAGTTTAGGTTGTTGCTGTTTATTCCTTAAAGTATGTATACTTGTTATTAGACTTGAATTGTGATATACATGTACTGTAACTTCTTCATGTGTGTGTGTGTCAGTATGTAGTACATGCTGGTGTTGGCAGCCAACTGCTGCTCACGCCTGCTTTGTAAATAGGGGCCGTGGAATCTGTCAAGCGCCTTATGTGGCTTCTCGCCCATGGCCTTTAACACAGACGTTGAAATAAAAAGTCATTGATTGATTGATTGATTGATTGATTGATTGATTGATTGATTGATTGAATGAATAAATGAATGAATGAATGAATGAATGAATGAATACTGCAATTAGAACAACAGCCGAACAACAGCCATAGAACAACTATGGCGTCGCACCACAAAGTCTACTTAACAGGCTTGAAGCACTGCCTTGTACGAGAATCGGCTCCCCGGAAACCAAGTACGCTTAGCAGAGCAGTTGGTACCATACTAGGAAAAATCCTTAGGGTGACAACATGAGTGCCCTCCACTGCACCGTATAGTTCGAAAGTACAGCGCAACATTCTTGGTGCATGTTTCGGAGTTAAAATGGAACTTTATGCAGAGCTTTAAGATGAGTTGACTGCATTTGCCCGTCTAAAAGCGATCCTTTGGGCTAACCAACCACCAAAAATAACATAAACATTGTGGAATAAAAACTCCGAGGATACCTAAGCATTGCCTTGAGGTGTGAGTTCGACACCATTAATGCCCAACGGAACAGAGCAGGGCGTCTGCGACGCGCAGGGTGCCCTGAATCACTGCTGACTACTGCGCCGCCGGGCGAGTGGAGAAGTAGCTCTTCGGATGCCCATGCCTAGCATCGTAGGCTCCGTTTCTTCGTGTTTTGTTTACAGGGGCACGCGATATGAACCGCGTCGTTTCTGAAACGGAGGCTTTTTCGGTGAACAAACACGCTAATGGTTTCGCATTAAAGCTACCGCTCACTTCATTCTTTTCAATTAAAGGTTGTCTCTCTCTCTCTCTCTTTCTCTCTACCGGAAGTTACTCCTCTTACGTCCAACGTGTTTCCATTTATTTGGTCAAATATCAAAACCGCTCTCAGACCACTAACGATATACTCACAATTCATCCTTGTGCTCTGAACGCCAGAGTAAAGAGGAAGGATTTATTTGTCGAACTGCGCGTCCTAGCCATAGGGTAAAGAGCTACCCCATAGCTCGTGATTTCCACAATACGTAAGCCTGTGAGCTTTGTATGTTTGCTCATTTTGGTTTCTGTCCCGTATTCGCACGGCGTTGCTATCCCATCGTTGCTATAACGCTGGGCGAGCGTGGAGCGCAGCGGACGAAGCCGTTCCCGCAAGTGTTCATCGGGTGACGCTCGGAAATGCAAATCCTCTAATGCGTTCAGCATCCCGAGGCTTCCTCGAGTCATTTGCTCGAGGTCGTTAGACGGAGCCCCTCGTGAGCGCGTCGTGCCCACCGGCTGCGCTGGGAGAGAGCTCGAGAGCAAGGAGCACTAACTTCCGCGCCCTGTTAATGGCCAATTTAATTAAACCGGCGCTTGTTGTGCGTCCTGACGAGGTGCGTGCGAACGCTCGCGGGTTTATTCTGCCCTCGTCAAATCTGCTTTGCATGGTCGGATCCGCATCGCGGGCCGGAAGTTGTTCATTCAGTCGGACTCGTAGGCCACCCAACTTCTTCCTGCCAAACGCCGCCAGCCATTCCCCAGAGTTTCTACACGAACGAGTTGCCGGGCCATTTTCGCTTTGGTAGGTTACGAAGACTTTGTTGCATGTTAAACTTGCAACGAACTTGCAACAAGATCGAGAATAACAATTTTAGATGACGGGCTGGTTGAATAACACAGAGAGGAAAGCCAGCAGTCAAGAATGCCAGTGAAGGCAAAAGGGTAGAAATTGATCCATTTTTTGCGTTGAAGTGCGTTTATTCAGTTTTTTTTTTAATGAAAGAAGGAAAGCAGGCAAAAACATAACTCCGGGTGTAACCCGAACTCATGACCTTCAAAATACTGGTCAGATGTTATACCAACTAGGCTACCGGGAACGCTGTGCTACGTTCCACTTATTATGTGAATGTAATTTTTCCTAGGTTTGCGGGAAGGTAGCCAGAGTCGCTCCATCAACTCGGGGTGAAGGCAGCTTTGGGCCGCGACTGGAGCGTCTCCGGCGTGTCGGGAGCCGTCAATCAGAAAGGAACCCTTTTAAACTACCTATATGTGGTATACGTATGCGAGTAGATAAATATGCGATGTACCCCAACAGAGAAGCTTCATTCTATTTTTTATGCGAAATTTACCAGAAAATTCGAAGTTCTACTTTTGGTTGTACTCGCTGAAGCCACACCAGAGTTATGAGATCGCCCGTGGCATAGGGTTACGGATTAATCTAAACCACCCGGAGAAATTCAACTGCTCTAAAATCTCCAACGCACAGGCGGTTTTTTTTTGTTTTTCGCCTCCATTAGAACAAAAAATGTTCAAAAAGTTTGTGAATGTCTATTATAGCGTGGCACTCTTACGGCACTTCTGCCCGTTTCACCAACCTTACGTTTCCGTGGTGACATTGTGCGCACACGCTCCATAGACCTTGGGGATTTCGTTTGTTCCATTCAAGATAAAAAAAATTATAAGTATATTTTAGAGCATGTCTCTCATTCTGTTTTTTTTTTTTTTTTGTAAATGCCGTGAGTGCGCCAGATTCGATAGACCTCTGTGATTTCGCTCGTGTTTTTTTTTTTTTTTCAGTTAGCCTCACAGAGCAAATTACAGTTACGGCAGTGACGGCATTAAGTGGGGCAACTTTCGCTGTTTTACGAAGAAAAACAACGCAAAAGACGGGACAAAGTAAGGAAACACAAACCACAGGCGCTGTGGTTTGTGGTTCGCGCGGTTGCGCTGTGCTTGTGCTGTGGTTTGCGCTGTTTTTCTTCGTAGTGCAATGTACCAGCCGACCCTTCAGCAAACCCTCTCGCTGCTTGCAGGGCTGATGCGAAAATTGTTGCTGAACGTAATTCATTAGGAATGCGCCTGCTCTGACACCCACGTCAGCGCTTATTGCAAGCAATGATTTAGACACAAACATTCCGTCGTAGCCTTCAGTCCTATATTCTGGGATCGCAACTTTACGCGTCGCATGCGTGACGCTACGAGCGGGCCGAGGCAGCAGAAAACACTTCCCTGGGGCCGGAGGCGGGGGGTTCGTCACGGAGGCGCCTTTCATTCGGCATTGCACCAGCGCCGTCGCTCACACTGTGTCGGCAACGTTTCATCGAACTGGGCGAACATATGGGCGCCCGCCCGCATATGCATGGGCTCAAAGGAAATACAAACACGCCACCGCCCTCATCCAGCCCTGCGTGTGCTCAGAAAGTCTGCACGCAACCGACGTTGCGGCGCCGTCTTATTAGGCACGGCGCTATCAATAACGGACAACACCGGGCTGCCCGGCCGCAGCTTGCATCACAGCACACGGGGCGCACCCGGGCTGGTTTTTGTGCGCCACCGCGCAGACAGCAGGCAGGTGAGAACGGCAGGTGGAAGGGGCGTGATGCTTGGTTCGCGGCGGATGCGTTGGAAGAGGAGGAAACAGAGGCGCTGGCTCGGGGAAAAGAGTGCAGCAGACGAAGGTGCGGAGACGTGGAGGAGGCGTATACGCGTGCGCATTACACCTGCGTTGGACCGTGCGTTGCACAACGGGAGCTTATGGCTGCCGAAGGAATCGTTCCTGCGGCGGGCATTCTCCACGCTCCGGTGCACTTCGTCCGCCTCGGTGGCGCCACAACCACAGCGCAGCGCTGCCGGAGAGATGAGCGCCGATTGATATGCTGGCCTGGCGACTTCTCTATTGCAGCCGCCGGCTAGGGCCGATGTGGGCCACGACGGAAGCCGGCGGTGCACGGAGGGGCAGTTGACCGCTTCGCGCTCTCCCCGGACACTGGATAGTGCGTTTGGCCGGGATTGTTCTGAGGTATTACCAGCAGAAAAAAAAAGAAAGAAAACGCCACTTTTTTCTTGCTGAAAAATTAACCTCAAATGTCAGAATACGAGCACTGTGCACGTTCTAAGTACATAGGCAGCACTGCTTGAACCCAGTCCTGTTTGAGTGGTACCTGACGTCATTGGGCGTGTTATTAGTGATCCCTGAGGTCGTATGCAGATCACGCATGCACGCACAAATAATCTTTGCGTGTTTTCCATATTTTCCCGCAGTGTTTTGTTTACCGATGTGCCAGATTTCATCGCACATGTAAACACAAACGCAAAAAAAAGAAAAGAAAAGAAAAGAAAAGAAAAGGCGTTCTACCGGACAAAATCATCCTCACGTATCGAACATGGCGCATACCCATGAGAAATATTCGCAAAAAACTGGCGACGTCAGTTCATTGGTACTTCTGTCTTAAGGTCAATGTGGCGTCAAACAAAAAGAAGGCTGCCGAAAACTTTAGCCCTATGCGCACTCATGGTACATAGTGCGTGTCGATATAATCTACGGGGCAAGTGTTACACACCTGCTGTGCCCTTAATTGGCAGAGGCGAGAACGCGACACCTTCGAGGCACAGGCCTCCACCCTGGCAAGCCACCTGACCTCCATCGGTGGATATGGGGACCCCACCACCGCTCCATCTTTGAGTTTATCCGTGAGACGGCAGTTCATTAATGTACTCTTTATTCAGTGAGGCGTACTATCGCAACAAAAAAAAAAAAAGGTGTTACAAATGCCCACTTATTTACTCGCTAGAATTTTTTTCTTGCGCTAAAGGTACTAAAGGGAAGCTTTCAGCCTTTCACTGATCTCGTCTGTGGTCCACCCAAAGCTCACTGAAGGAAAGCCAACTTTCTCTTACGATGAGGACGATGATCGGGGGCGAAGCGAAAACAAATGGCTGCGTATCTGCTTCTTTCGTTGCAAATATCGCCGAAAGACGATAGTCGACTGGCGCCCCTGTCAAGTAAAGGCCTCCCTTCTCTTCACCGCTCACCTCTTATGATGCCCCTCTCCCGTCTCGTTCCTCCCAAGATAACACGCTAGGGGTTTTCTCAAGTCAGATTAAATTTACCGCGTTCTACTCCTCCAAGTCGGGTGTCTCGATGCCAGCGCTGCTGTACGGCGGAGACAGCGCGCGAATTGAGGCACCCTACTACAACATTTATAGAACCACAACTCCGTACTGCACGAGCGTTCCAAGCGGAACGTGGATCCCATCTAGTGAAACCTTTCGTTGCGATTGCCGATTGATTCCTTACATGCTGCCAGGAGGCAGCGCTGGCAATATCAGGCGACGGTTCTCTGCCGTTGATGTACTATTTCATTTGCTATCGCTAAAACCAAGCATCCATGAATTTTTTTATAAAAGAACACTCCAAATATCATTTATGTATTGATTTTCTGCCTTATATTTGCGTAATGCCTTGTTCTTGTTCAACAATGTTGACAAGTACGAACACTGACACCGGACTTAGACATTTAGATTTCGCTGTGAGTATATAATGATACTGAGCAGTGTTCATTTCAATTTGGGCGGGTGGCTAAATCGAGTCACACAGAGACAGACAGACCAGACAGACAGACAGACAGACCAAAATGTCTGCATTTAAGTCGCTCAAGAAAGACTATCGTCTTTAAAATTTTAACGCTTCCCGTGGTCAGAATTGAACCTGGGTTCCCCGCGTTATGAATCTGGCGTCCATCTGATTTTTTCAACAATAACCTTATTTACATTGATAACTATAGGCACAGTTCACATCGAAATATTAAAGCACAAGGGCACAACCGAGGGTGACTACATACTCCATAGGGAATTCATCTTACTAGAAACATTAACGCAGTACGCAGCAACCAACTGGTCCCACTTTACGCTGTAGCTGTGCAATTCCCACGCGGACATGTTCATACATAAATATATGCAAAAAAGATCTCCGCTACAGGCTTCGAAGCGGTTTGGATTTGGAGAGGAGTAAATGAACATGCAAAATTGAACATTAGAGTGAACATGCGGCGAACTCAAACACGAGTCTATAGACTGAAAGTCTACATGGACAATCACTGAACTTGAACGTTTAGTGCTTGAGCGATGGGCATACCTGTCTGCTCCAACTTTCCTCCATTCTTTGCTTTCTCTTTTTTGCCTATGTTCCCTTTCCCACGTGCAGGATAGCAAACTAAGCCCTAGCCAGGTAAACCTTCCTTCCTTCCTTCCTTCTTTTGTGATTATCGGGGGCGTTTACGTTCTTTAAAGGCGGCTCGTTCTTACGCGGAGTGAACTCCCCGTGGCCTACCCACGCCACGCTAGAAGGGAAGCTGCCTGACGAGAACGCGTAGCCACACCTGCTATGTGGCCTCACGCGAGCGATAACGACATCGACGCTGATGTAACCTCTAACAGGGGCGCAGTCCACACTTTACTGATGGCCAATCCCCCGAAGTGGATACGTTCAAACACTTCAAGGGCATCTCATCATCATCATTAGAGTTTGGAAGGCGCTTCGGCAAGGCGTTGCAAGCTTCGGTTGAAAGTATCTTCGGGTTCTCATGCTCTGATCTGTGACTTCTCAACTTTCCACTAAATCTGCCTTCCCAGCAATGCATTTCGCAAAATAGTAAAACCGACTTTAAAGGGACTTCGTGAGTAGCGCTTTTTTAAGATAGATGGAGCCTTGGGGAGGTATTTTGAAAGAAGACTGGGCCTTTTTACCACGAAAGGGTTTTATTACGGTATTCACGAAGATTTCGCTCACTTCATATCCGGCACGGAAGTGACGCCAGTACAACGAAGCAAGTGGCCTGTAAAGGGCGCACCCCTGCACACATAGTCTTCTTGCGGGGAAGCAACCTTAAGTACTAAGGAGTACGTTATACTTCGGGTTGTTCGTTTTCGAGTTTTATATTTTAACACGAAAGTGTTTTAGGCCGGGATACACCAAGATTTCACTGACGTCATATCCGTCACGGAAATGACCTCAGTACACCTTTGCCGAAGCGACCCGCGAGCAGTACGTCGCTCACCGAGCACACCCACATTACAGCCGCCGACCCGCAAATCATGCTCAGCTGCAGATTTGGCTGCACATTTCACTTGCCTGTTTTGCCGATTCCTATGACAGAGGAATCAACCACAATTCTTTTCTTTGATGTCAAACCGCTGATCAGACTGCTTCGATATGAGACTTCGTCTTACGAAATTTCCTGACAGAAGTGTTTTTGTTATAGTAGTGAAACCGGCTTTAAAAAGACTCCGTCTATAGCGTAGGTCTATATATCACTTATCCGAAAATTCCCGCCGAAGGTTCTCGCTAATTTTTCATAATTTTTTTTAAATATTAGACTTAGAGAGTAACTACAGCCAACCTATATTAAAGTCCCGAAGTTTGTACTTGTGGGATTTTTCACATACTTCTTGCGTCGTTGTACGACATCTACTGACATATAGGTAAGGAAAACAACATCGATAAGCGTCTAGTTTCACGCATGGTTAGTTTGGCACGTACGGCCTCCCCGTACGTTTGTTTCCATCCGAAAACGCTCGGTCCGTCGGTGGACGCTCAAGGGGATCGATGGGCCTCCGCCGCCAGCTGCGGCAGCCGGCGGCCAACGGACGCCGCCTCCGAATGTGTGACGCACCGGCACTGTTTTGTTCCTTGGGGGTCATGCCGCAATCAAGATGGCTTGTCCCGAAGGGTCAGCCGCCACGGGGACGTCGTTAGAGAGCGTCGCTCCCTGCCACCACAGCGCAGCCGGGAAGGCACGTGTCGTCGCAATACTGCCTCACTCAGTTTATATATAGAGAGAAACAGCATGACTATGATGGAGCACTCTTTGATTTCGTGGTGCAATGTATGCCTCCCGGCCAAGGTCTTTCTGCCCGCGCGTGGCGTGAGCCCAGCGATGCGACATCCAAAATGAAAGTCAAATGTCTCTAACCGACGAAACATTAGATACATTGGAAAGCTTACTTCGTTATAGCGCCAAACGTACGCACACACTGGGTGACGTTTCTGGACACTTACGGAGAAAGGGAGACGGGCGGAACAACGTCGAGGGAACTTCTTTTAGTGCAGCGATGCGACGCGTTCACAAAAATCTCCGAGGCAGAGTTGAACTTCAAATATAGCTTAACTTCGCTGCACTCGGAATTCTTTTGTAAATATTTTGTAAATACAATATACTGGAAAGGGCCTTTAAGCGATGGTTGTGTTCGCTCGTCTTGCAAGGTTTGGACGCTCTAATTTACCAATAGGTTGCTGCACATAACCAACCTGTTACAAAGGGGAACCCACTAGTATCATCATTATCATGATCGTCGTCACGCCCCCCCCCCCCCCCCCCTACCATCCTCAAATTGCTTATGAGCAGCCGCCATGTAGTCTGCAGTCTGCAACTAGACAGGTTCTGCATACAACGGAGGGGCCGTAGACAGGCTTCGCGCACCTCCGAAACAAATGCCATGCTGAAGTTGCAAACGCAGTGCACGACTAATATGCTACTGTTTGCGATTTCTTTACCGCGAAAGCGTGCATATTGCATTGAAAACCGCAGAATTTTTAAGATAAAATACAATGTCCACTATGCATTGTTGGAGGTCAGGGGGGCGTATCAAGAGCTCAGGGAACGACAAGGAGAGCAACTTTGTTCAAGGCTGAAATTACGCCCTCGCCAAGAGGAAGGATTCCTCCTCAAAGGTGCGGTGGAGGGATCTGCTGAATCCGAGGTAAGCCAAGCACTCCGGGAGGGATATGGAGGGTGCGGGAAATACAACTTTGTTATGGCAGCGTTACTTGTCAACAAAACGTCATCTGCGAGGATGGCCACGGATCATTTTATTGTTTTATTCGATTCACCCGTGGTGAATGGCGAACTGTATTAAGCTCGGCCGTAGTAAGCAGACGTTTCAGCCTAGTGCACGCTATTTTTAAAGTGAAGCAGCCTTGTTTCAGCACGAGTCCGCATTACGATATCACATCGAGGGCAGGCGTAAAGAAAATCTCGGGCCATCTCCCCTAATGGGAAAGCTGCCAGATACCGCCTCTGATAGCAGAGGCGGTATCTGGCAGCGTTGATCCCACACCTTCAGCGCACGCGAGCTGCTGGAGAAGCGTCGCAATCACAGGGATTTGAAGTGACAATTTTTCTTTTCTAATATTTTTAGGAGGGTCTGCTATCAGCGCCATCACCGAGACCAGCATGCTGCGAATAATGCTCGAAGCCGCGTTAAAAGGAGGGGTTGAGAAGTATAGATGGGCTATCACCGTCAGCAGGCGCGTATGCGTGTTCTGGGGCCCTATTCTCGACTGCACAAATTGCCGGCATTTCGCCCATGTTTTTTTGCGTAAGCACGACGTAAGCAATCAGTGACGTGCTGCACCTATAGCTATGACGACATGCAGTGTAATTTGACGAGTCACTCATAAAGATCGCTACCAAGGTATCAAATATTGTGCAAGAAAGATATAAAAACACTTGGCATGTACTATAAAAATTAAGACGGTAGCTGAGGCTGACAAGAAAAACACATTTCTGGAGGTTAGACTTGGCGCCAACACCACAAGGCGATCGAGTAACGTTGATCCAAAAGCGAGCGAAAGGCGGATGTCGAGCTAAAGAACATCACACAATTTTTTTACCGTATCTATTTATTTCTTTCAATTGCTTTTATTAACATAGCTTGGCTCTCTGCTTCAATGCAAGCTTTGTTGCGTTATCACCTTCCCTGCCGCCACCGCCGCCACGCCATCGTCTGCTGCTATGTTACAAGTTTATGGCGTGATCACAGAAAAAGACGGCTGCGACTATCGCTTCTATGACACATAAGAGCAGCGAAGCGCTACGCCTGATAACCGCGGAGCACACCGATGTCACCGATTCACTTATTCGTGAAGCTCGACTGCAATCAGCGCTGTAATGAACTAAATAGTCACTTTTCATTGTTATTTTTCTCTTGAGTTCGATCATGTGACCCAACAGCTTACTAGGACAAGTATGGACAAATGCCATGCATTGGGTTCTCTTTGTCATGGAGAGGCTTGTACTGCCCTCTTATGTTGCGGTTACGCCAAACAAATATTTTTTTATTTCATTGCCAAACATAAAAGCAAAATACTGCATGTTATTTGTATGTCCCATGATCGCTGACTTGGAAGCAGTTGAAACTATAATTTGTTTCGGTAGGAAACATGCTTTAAACAGCGCGCATGCGAAACTGCGCCTGCTGCAAATTGCCGCACATTTCGCGGCGCCGTAAGCCGGGGCAATATTGTGCCCTATTTTGCTTGTATTTTGCGACAAAAACAGCCGCCATTTTTATGCTTTTACATAGCATTACGTCACTTTTACGCAGGCTGAAGTTGCCAATGCATGACGTAATCGTTCCCACCAACTGTTTAAATTACGTCACTCCTTCTCAGCCAACCACAGAGGGGGTGTGTATTACAAGCCGTATTGTTGTTGAATAGCCAAGACAGGCTTACGTTGTCATGTCCACCGCATTTTGTCTGGTTTTTCATTGCCGGCCAAGAATTATGCGCCTTTAGTAACGAGAAATAAGGCAAACTTTAGAACTGGTGTCCGTAGACGACATGAAACGTCAAAATGACGACACCACACACAACCGCTTTGTCAGCCGGAAGCACGTGACCAAAATTGAAAGCCAATCAGAAAAGACTTCCGGAAAATTGCCTAAATTGCCGGCAATTTGTGGAGTCGAGAATAGGGCCCCTGCTCCTTTAATTTACCGCCGGTGCAGCTACACGGCGCTCCTATGCGGTTCAGCCACAGCTCCCATGCTCCAATTACTTATGACGGCACCTGTACCACATGACATTTTCTTATCCACACAATTCCTAGCTGGATTCTTCTGGATTAATCCAATGGCCCCTATCTCTAACTTAGAGTTTGCAATCAACTCGTTTTCGCGCTACAAACGGATAGCTTCTGGTTAGCTCCGGACCCTACATGAATAGCAAGTGGTGTTGGCATGGAGCAATGGACAGTGCAAATTTTCTTAAATTTCCAAATTTCTCTTAAAAAGTTGTAGAACTCTCCCTTACAGCCGTACGGCTGTGGTTAGGTGGACGCCTATTTCTCCCTTAAAGTAATGTGCTCCAATGATGACATCATTTCAATTAGTTGACAAAAACCCAAGGCCAAACTTCGCTGAATAAAATGTAGATGGCATGAGTGGCCCCAGCGAAGACGGTACCAATAAGGGCGAGGAGGGTTTAGATCAGACGGGCCGATTCAGCTGAATGGTCATTGGGATGAAATGACATTCCGAAAAATATTTCTGCTCTGCGCTACTGTCGAACATATGAATATTCCGTCAACTGCAAAGATTACTAAAAAAACAAAAAAAAAAAAACCACTCAAGGAAGCTCGCACTAACGCGTAAAACTTGAAGGTAGCGAAGCTGTATGCAATCTTCACGACCATCACGACGGTTTAAGTCCACGATTGCAGCCGATTTGCTTCTTCTTCGTTGCCACAACGACCTTTACTCCAGCATTGTCGCTATAAGTGTGAGCTTCTTTCATTTTTTTTGGGGCATTATAATCATCGGACATCACCTTGGAGGGGCGTACTCTGTGACGCGTCTTTCTCCCTCCGAGCAAGTGTTGCCACGATTACGGCGAACGCTGGCGCTTTTTTTAAAATGAAATGAAACTTCATTTCTGTCTTGCTGCGGTACAGTAGAGAGAGGACGCATGGGAAAAAGCTGCAAACAACGCAGCTTGAAGACCCCGTACGCCCAACCCGACAGCATGGTTTATAAACATTTCACTTCATACATTGGACAAACCACAACTGTAACACCTACGTGATATGACGGTCGCTTAGAAGGATAAAAGAAAGTCACGAAACACACTTGTACGAGAACAAACAAGATTAACACAGGCATGAAAAAAGCACAGCGCAGGGCATAAAAGGCACAGAATCAAACATAAAAAATTGACCACTTCTTTCCGGGGGGGGGGGGGGGGGGGGGGAAACCATGGGGTCATGCGACGCATCTGGGTGGTGCTTGTTACGGTTGCGCCGACCATCGCGGTAGCAGACCTGTTAGTCTCCATTCAAATCATCGGTGGTCATCGGTTGTCATCGGAGCGGCGGCGGTGGAGCGACTGAGCGGAGCGGCGCAGTTATCGCGTTTATATGTACCGCGCGTTAACGATGAGGGGAATGAGAGAGAGCAGCGCATGCGCATGTGTTAACCGATCGCTAAAACGCGCTGACGCACAGCTGGCATGGCGAGGGGAGCGAGCGCTAACGCAAGATGACGCTGTGGTGAGAGCGGCGTTACCGCGCAGCTGACGTGGCGAGGAGAATGGGGGAGAGGCGTGCGGACTACGGATGGATGGAGGGACAGGGCGAGTCAAAGAGATGCGTCTCATCTAATACATCCTAAAACACTGCATAAGGGGTTTGCTGCCCGTACAAATTGCTACTTGACGAACAGTTTTATGCAGTCTCAGCATGATAATTCAGAGTGACTCGAACAGGTAAAGAACATTATACATTTTTTGTTTGAAGTTTTTTCGAGGCAGATAATATTACCCTCAAGACGATTTAGATACAATGGCAAAATATAGCAGAATGACTGTAGGCGATAGTGATAGTTGGTTCGGAAAAAAGGAAGCAACGACGCCAGGCGCTAGCGTGGTTGCTTTTTTTTTGGGGGGGGGGGGGGGGGGGGGTCAATTTTTGCCAATCTCCTTCAAGTTGGTGTGCTTTATTGGCTTGACAAGCGTGTGCACTGGACGCTGGGCGGTCGCCGCGAGACAGGAACGCACGAGCGCTCGGCATTTTCTTGTTTTTTTTTTTAATACCGGGCGGCCAGCGCGAGGAACGCGCTCACGTGGGTTCGGCATTTTCTTGGTATTTTTGACTGCGGACACCAAACTCTAACGATTTGCTAAACAGCTTCGCTGCTAAAAAGTGAGAATGGCCTCTACGTTGCTGGAGCAAGATACCGGCCGCCGCGAGGTTCGGAGTAAAAATTTAATTCGACGTTCGCTGGAGAAAATCCCAATATATTAGGGGCCCGAGAAATTAGAAAAAAAAAAACAACGTTCGAGAGTTTCGGGGACACAGTGCACAGAAAAAATTGAGGCATGACGCAAATACGTTTCCCTGAAGCGGCCAAGCCTTAACGGGAAACGCCAAGTCTTAACAAGCAACACGTGTCTCGTCACAGCGTCACTACAAGCAATGCTTTCTCTTGAAGCTGGCAGCTGGCAGCTGGCAGCCTAGGCTAGCAAAAGATGATTCAAGGTAGGTTTTAACACCGACGCAACGCGGGTGATAAGGCGTGCTGTAGTGCAGGGCTCCGGATTAATTTTGACCACCCGGGGTTCTTTAACGTGCGCAGAAATCTCGTACACACGGGCGTTTTTGCTTATCGCCTCCATCAGAAAAGCGGCCGCCGCGGCCGGGAATCGAACCCGCGTCCTCGTGCTCAGCGGCACCAAGCAAAAAATGTAGGACCAACATTCAATTTACACAAAAACTAACTGAGAGCAACAAAACTTGCTTGTAATGATTTTCGTAATGGTTACGATTCGCACCATTCGCATAGCTTCAGGCTGAGTGCGCCCTCAATCGACTCAGTCGGGGCGTTTAATCGCCCACCAAACCGCGGCCATGCTGTGTAACCCCGAATTTCACATCGGTGTGACTGCAGCAAGACTCTTCTTTTTCTCCTACCGTCAACAGTATCCGGGACGCGCAGTGTCTGTCCTTTTGCTCAAGGGCTGCGGCAGCGGGGCATCGCCGATTTTATCGCACCAAAGTGTTCGTAATTGCTGATTCACACGCTGAAGACCGCGTGGCCGTTCGAGGGTGCTGATTAGTGATGCAGGCTGCAGCAGGGACCCAGATTTTCTGACATGTGGACACTACAAAAGCTGCATCCAAACGCCATAAATGAGGGCTCTCCTAGGAGCGGGGAGCCAGTTCTCGCTCCCGTAAATCATCTTCGTCATACGTCGGCCTCGTATACGGCGTGTCGTGAGGACGTACCGTTAAGGTCCCGGTTGCATGCGCTAACGAAACCTCACGTTAGGTGGCATTCAGGAAGCTGAAGAAACTCACACCGCGAGTTGTCTTGCTCGCGTGTTTGCCATCGAAACGGGTGGCACTTGATAGTTTTTCATTTCTTTCGAATAGGGAGTGGGTTGTCGTGTGGCGAGACGAGGAAATAGCGGCGTCGGCGCCTGGCGATGCCGAAAGAAGCCTGGAATGATTTAAGGCGAGTACTTAAGAAAAGGGTGGAGGTTCTTGCGGCGCCAAGAGCGATTCCGAGAGGTAAAGACGCATTGCAGCTATAAGCGGACCGCGTGCGTGGGAGTGTTGAGTTTTTTTTTTTTTTTCTATTTCAGATTTTTCAGATGTACGAATGCGCAATGGCGTGCACAACGGCGCACAACGGCGCACAACGGCACGCGATTTCCAATGACGGCTATTTTCTCCAGGGACGTTTATGCTTTAATTTAACGATTTCCTGTTTTTTTAACTGCTGCGAACGAATCATTGGAGTGTTTCAGAAGATCATAATGGGAAATAGTACTGGTTATTTTCAGTGTGATTCTGGGAGAAGACACATAAAGCGAAAAGCTGCAACTCATGGTTCGAGAGTGTTGAGAATCAGCCATCCCGACGCTGTCACCACTGTCGGGACTGGGTCATCCCACCGCTGCCACCACTGTTGCGACTGGCCATCCGAGCGCAGTCACCGGTGTAGCGAAGTTTCCTTGCTCCGTCCGCTATCGACATGGCGCAGAGCAGAGCGATGAAGTTCTCGAGCCTACGATACAAGGGCAACAAAAGCGTTACATGGCTCGCACAGAGGCGACAGCACGTCTCAACTCGGTGCCTCCGAAAAGTGCCAACCTCGCTGTGCTTCCGGGCGGGTTTTATACCCCGGAGTCCGTTGCAGCCGCGAGAAGTTTGAATCGTCCGAAGCAGGATTCTCGCTGGCCGAAGTTTGAATCCGGCGGATGGAGGCGAAACGATTGCGTCAGCTGAGCCGCCACGACGGGGAAAGGGAAGGCGACGCCGTCGCCGTCTCAGCGGCGCCGTCTCCAGGCATGTAGCGGCATGTCTGCCGCAGGCGGTTTGGTCGAGACGTGAACCGGCCCCGCTGTCGGCGCGTCGACCCGTGCAGCGAATTTGGGCTGGGCGCTCCGGCACGACAAGGGTTCCGAGCTTTAGCGCATACAGTCTTTTGTCTCTCTTTTCTTTTGTACGGAATAAAAGAAACATAAACTGACAGGCCTAAAAACAGATTAGTTTGAGAATTCTGGTAGCCAAGTAATTGCAAAACAACACATGACAATAGGTCCTGGACAAGCTTACAAAAAAAATTCACGAGTGGTAGCGCTCATATTGCGAACAAAAAGTTCAATATCGCTGCTTGCAAAGTGTAATGCCAAATAGAATGTAATCAGAAATGGGCCCCCTGTTTTACATACGCCCTCACAAAAAGAATTACAGGTGATGGTTGTAACTTTCAAAGAATATGAGGGCGAAAGCCTAGTTGGACCTCCTGCTTATTTGCTGTTGAACTTTCTGTTGAACTTCGCGGCCACGCCCGCACAACTTGCCCAGCCCCTAGGACAGCACACTCCTAAGGTCGTTCCGCTCGCTCGCCATCACCAGGAGCCACTAGTTCGCCCCCAAGGCTCCTGTCAAAGTTGCTTGCATTGCCTTTCGTGTGGCAGGCAGCCTACCCGCCTTTGGCGCTGCTGTCGCCCTCTCACGGCGCGCGCTGTGGCGCTCATCCTCAGAGCCTCCTCCGGCGCTGCCGTTTCCCTTATCCGGAGCGCGCTCCGATTTTCTTTGCAATATGTGTACCTCACAACGATTTTCTGTACCACATTCATTCCGTAAAACATGAGAATCTCTTTCGCCTTAAAAGCATTATAGCGTTATATAATTTAAACCTACTTAAATGCTCCTCCAAGTACAATGACGAGTTGGGCGAGTTGGCTGATTAGCTGTCCGTCCGCCGTCTTCTCCTTGCTCCGCTGCTTGAACGCCTGAATATGCTCCCTCCATTCTCCTCTCACAGGCGCGGCAACGATGATTTTCTCTTAGTACTAATTTAGAACCGCAGGACACCGGTACCTGAGGTGCTGCGTCATACAATTAGCGAGTCGGTGTGGTGCAAGCCTCATATGATTCGGTTAGAACTCCTTTAT
Source organism: Haemaphysalis longicornis (assembly GCF_048455015.1). NCBI lineage: Eukaryota > Metazoa > Arthropoda > Arachnida > Ixodida > Ixodidae > Haemaphysalis > Haemaphysalis longicornis. The sequence continues at coordinate 18,256,117 of NW_027526460.1, read as the reverse complement.
CAGCCGGAATATGCGAGATTATCTTGTTGGCCACAGGGGTTTCTTTTGCATCCACGTGTTTGTAAAGTGTATTGAATATACTATGCATAGCACCAGCGATGTCGCTCACACAAATTTGCATCGGCTGGAGTCAGTAAAGCATTTCAGCCCGCTCAACAAAACAGCTTCATGCGTGCCGCCTATTTTTTCACTTAGCAGAGGTTGATCAACCTGCCAAGGCCTGGATCAAATGCGGCGATCTAAAATTAAACAGACGACCAACGAAGCGCGACGCCATCAAGACTCTGCCGCTGTAAGCAAGCACACACGGCCTTCAGGTGCAGCCGCCAACATGGCGCCGGCTAATGGCTTCCTTCGCTCCACTTCTTTCTGTCAGTTTGTGAAACCGCGGCCGCAGGCTGCTCTCCTACCTTCTATCCAGTGAAGGGACCCTCGGCAGTAACCCAGCAACCGTGCTTCTGTTGCACTACAGCTGAGCTTGCAGGCGGCAATAGTTTCTGCCACCGCCAGTCCGAAGTGTCAGCCGGACGGGAAGGTGACAGGGTCATTAGCAGCGGCCCGTTACATTTATAGATTCGGCTCGACCCTTCAGCGCGCGTACGTGCCGCAGCAGCAAGTTGGGCGCCACTGTTGTGAGCAGTGGCTTCGTACACAAGGCGGCCATTAGCGCGAACCGCTTCCCGCTCACCGCCTACGCGTCTCCGCGCGGCCAGTTCGTGACTAAGCGCCTTTATGGCCACTCCTGCCACGGAATGTCCATCAGGGGAAGCAGAGACAAAGGTTTCATTGCAGCAAGAAATAAAGTTGGCTGCGGGGGGCATTTCGTGCTCGGCGTGCGTGGTGGTGCCGCCAGCTGTGCGCCGGCAGTGTTATCTCTCTCGAAGCAGGAAGGCCGCGAATGTAGAGTGCGGCTATTGAGGATAAGCCTCCCGTTGCCGCAGTTGTAATTGCTTCGCGACGAGATTCAGAAGTATGGTTAGCTCTAGTTGCATTTACATGGCTCAGAATGGGATGTTGTTTTGGAGGTTTATCGGCAATTTATTTAAACACTTGTCACGCTATTATCATACTTTTATGGTTTCTGCCTGTGTCGCATTTTTGGCCACCATTTTAAGTCATTACCCACTGCTTTGCCAGCGAACACATTACTAAAATTCACAAATAAGCAAACAAGCCCTCCCTCCCCCCCTCTTCCCCCTCCCCTCGCACCTGTGTTCTTTGGCGGTTGACTGGTTGATTCTGGGCTTTACCGCGCCCATGCTACACAGGCGATGAGGCGCGCCGTAGGGGAGGGCTGCAGATAAAATTTCACCCCCTGGGGATCTTTATCATGGGCCGAAATGTCGAACACACGGGCGTTTTCGCTTTTCGCTTCCATCAAAAAAGCGGCCGACGTGGCCGGGAACCAAACCCGCGTCCTTGGGCTCAGCAGCACAACGCCATAGCCACTGATTCACCGTGGCTGACTGCTCTTTAGCGGAATTTCGGTGTTTGCTCTTCTCAATATCACAAGCACATTGCTTAAAACGTGCGCTGATTGTGCAGTAAATCTCTTTTGAACGGGGAGGTGTAGACGAGTGTGCAAATAAGTTTACCTTGTATTCAAGATAGCAACAAGCAGTTATTTGGCCGCCCTGAAATAAGGCGTCGCGCGTCACTCAGTGCTGAGCCCGAACGCTGGATCCGAAATCTCGCGGTACAGGGCGTATCAACGCTTTAGGAAGGCTGACAAGCCGCGGTTTGCTGTGACTCGATCTGTGGGTCCACCTAGCTGTATGTAGCGCCACGCAAGAAGCATAACGCGACACATATTTAACGAGTAAGTGGGAAAGTCCGCCAATGGCGTAGTTGACTTCCAGATGCCCCGAAATACCTGCGGGCGTCCCTGGGCCTTTTTGCTCCATGGCTGTGCATGTCCAAAGGACAGTGTAGCGTAAAATGTCCCAGTCTAAGGTCCCGAAAGGCTTGCTCGTGGGAGGCGCAACGCTTCAGTGCACCACGTCAGGCGGACGGAAAGTTGTCGCCTCCCACCTTGCCAACAAGGCAAAATAGGCAAGCCTGACTTGAAAAGTAGAAATTTCTGAGTGCGAAGGGATAAATAGTGCGTAGGCATTATTTCATAGAGCTCATATGTTTGCTCAGTATTTTTATTCATAGGATGCCTTGAGCCCTATTGGAGATGCCCCATTTGGCCAATGCATATACGCGTGGAGCGCATGATATCACGCTTTACGGACGAGTGGAGATACATGGGCTGACGGACGGGCTGACGGACAGAACGATTTCTCGGGGGGAGTCGCCAAAGAATGTTCGAACGGAGAAGTAGTAGTAATACGAAAATTTAATGAGCCATAAAGTAGGAGTAGTTCCATAGTCCGGAAATCTAAGTGATGACCGGGCGACTGACGCCCTTGATGCCAGTAGTTGCTGGACGTCCAAGTGGTCGCTGGTAATCAAGAGCTCATTGATGAGGGGGTGGGGGAAGGAAAGAGTGGGAGGTCGGGGTTATGCGCGCACTCTAATAAAATGGTCACGTTTTAAGACATTACACAGTATTATCGACTCGAACCGAGAAACTCCTGCTGCAGGTCTCCACGAAGATGGTAAATCCAGATATTTTCCCATTTTATTCAAAGGGACTACAAAGTTTCAGTATGCCAATGCTGGTGAGTAGGCTTCGGTGGTACTTGTTTTGCCGTTCAGGCCAGATAAAAATTCCTACAGTTTTTGCAAAGCCTCTCGAGTAAACACCCGCCTTGTGAACGCGGTGCTGGGCCCGTCATGATTGGTGGGGACGATACGCTGAACGCACAGCCACCGGAGAGTTGGTAAGCAGGCTGATGACTAGCGTCTGTGCCGTCGAATGAGTAGCGAAGAAAACTCCTCGGAAATCTGCAGCTGAAATTTTCGGTTTCACAACCCTTTATGGTCGCAGAAAAAGTTGTGCCAGAACGGTGTGTAAGGAAAGCAAGCGTGTTAAGTAAGACGCTTAACGGTAGACCCTAAATGCACAAATGAGAATGCAAGCTTTTCACTAGAGCATTCGATTCTAATCATTCAGTCCTCACCAGGTTACGCTAATGTGCTGCCTAAGACGTAAATTAAACACTTGACTGTAATGGCGCTGTCGCCGCTGATATATAAATTGAGCTAAAAATTGCCCACTTATCCTCGTTTGGATGGGAGACTTACGAGGAGGTGGCGCCGCTTTTCTTGAATATTATTTTTGCGTGAATTCTGCCGCATGGCAGGATAATAAGGTATTGGTTTTGCGCTAACATAGCTGGGACCTACAGCACATACTTTGTGACTGTGGTTTGCCATTTTGGCCTTCGTAAAAAAAAAGTTTATGATATTTTCGCGAAAGAGGATTACTTTGAATAATTGTCTAACTTAACCTAGCCGAAGCTTCACGACCAGAATTTTGTTCTGACAAAAAAAGTTCTTGGCCGAAGTGCTGCAACTTACAGCTATTTCGAAACAGGACGAAATCCGAAAGAGGGAGAGAGAAAGAGAGAGAGATAGCCTTTATTGCAGATTGATTGATTGTAGGGTTTAGCGCGCCGACGCAACGCAGGCGATGAGGTGCGCCGTATGTGGAGGGCTCCGGATTAATTTTGACCACTTGGGGATCTTTAACGTGCGCTGAAATCTCGTACACACGGGCGTTTTTGCTTTTCGCCTCCATCAGAAAAGCGGCCGCCGCGGCCGGGAATCGAACCCGCGACCTCGTGCTCAGCACCTTTATTGCAGCATAAAGACGCTAGGTCAAGGGAGAAGGACCGATCGTCTTCAAAATGAGGACAAAATGAGAATGCACACACCTTAAAATAAACTTTCAATTGAATTAACGAATATACAATTGAATTTCTAAAGCCAAACAGTTCATTAAACCAGGTGAAGCACTGCGAGGGAAGCGAAAGCAAAACACTAAACCAAATGATGAAGAAGTGAGAACGCATCGGAATTCGCATTCCCTTCAATAAGCGGGTCGTTAGAGGAAAATGGGTCATTAAGGAGTCCACGACTGAAGAAACGTATGTACAAAGCTTCAGAAGATTGAATAGCGGAGAAATGAAAAAAAAAAAAAAAAACGAACTTTCGACGAGCAATAAAACCAGTGCTCTAGTATTACAAAACAAAGGAAACTGCGTCTCGCGACGCAGTTAACGGCACCAAAAACGCACAGCGGATAACAGCTGCCATGTTGTCTTTCTGTCTGCTCCGGCTGGCGCGATAAAGTGCGGAGACGTCAGACGAACGCACGCAGCAGCAACATGTTGCACGCACAATGCAAACCTGAGCGCACGCGTAGTCGGGGCGGCTAGCTAATATTGGCTCCAGCCGTCACCACTTCTATTTCCAAGCAGATTCGGAACGAGTGTTGACAGCGCCCACTCGTCGGAAACGGGCGGCCGGCCGAGCGTGGCCAAACCCAAATCCGACCATCCTCGTAGCGAAAGGAGAAGGGACCCTTGAATTTCCGATCGAGGAGAACGAAGCGCTAGAACAACGGCGGCGAAAAGGAAAATAAAGAAAGTGTAGAAATGAACGGAACTGCTCTTAAGTCGCTCGGAGAAGGTAAGTCTGGCAGGCCGGCAGAGTGAAGCAAACATCGCCGAAGTTTCTTTGTCTTTCTTTCCTTTCTCTCTCTTTACCTTTCTTTCTCTTTTTTCTCTGCCTGCTGTGTTTCATTTCTCGTCCCTAAATCAAGTTTACGATCTTGCCAGGGAAGGAAAACGGCGCGGGATTGACCCAGCGCAAGTCGAATTCGCCGGGCCATTGTGTACGCGATGGGCCGCAACAACCGGTTTCGAAGCTACCGCGACTGTCTTCCTTCTTTCTCGTCTGTTCTCTTCAGAGGTGCCTGGCTATACCTTGCCTACTGCTTGGCCTTGCCTTGACGTACATACATATAGAAGGCTTTACTTTGGGATGAAAAAAAGAAACGCCGCTGCTTAGGCCCATGGTCTAACCCTGTCAGTAAGGGGAACGCGACGAATGACTGTAGCTAGAGAGAGAGAGAAAAAAAAAAAGAGGATTGAGGAGTAATTTATCACGTCAGGCATTCCCGAGATTTCTTCGCGTAAGAATACTGCCGCTAGAGAGGGAAATCAAGCTAGATACTTTTTAGCAGCAACGTAACTTTTTTACCTGTTCTTCTGTAACATCTGCTCGCTAGGGATCGACCTTCATTGTTTGCAAAATGGTATGTTGCGGTCTCCCTTATTTGCAAGGCCAGAACAGTTATGAGTGATTCATGGGAAGACAAGGACCGCTCTCTCAGTAGAAATCCCATGACATAAAAAAAAAAGAAAGGAGCTTTTTCGGAGCAGTTCTGAGCACTACGAAGTGGTAAATCAAAGGAACCATTATTAGCTGATCGAAGTCACCACGCCGGAGGTTAAAAACGAAGCTCTTTCTGAGGCATTCGGCAACGGAGGTGAAGGGTGCGTAATCAAAGCATCATCTCGTAAAAAGGGAACCTGATTCCTAGAATACGAGCGTGAACACACAAAGAATGAGGTCCGTTTGGTCCTGGGCTGATGATGGTGCGGCCTCTTCCGTGATTGTTCTGTCTACAAGTCAATGCAGGCCAGACACTTTCGGTGCGATGCAGAACTTTAATTAAACGCGGTGATGGGCTCCTCCATGCTCTTAAGCTGGATTTAAAGGTACTAAACCACCTTTATCTACCAAACCAATGCGTAGAAATGATCTAAGGGAGCATTTCTTACAATAAAAAAAGGCTGACAGTTACTATGCTCCCTAATGCGAAATTTGCGCGCAGAGCGAACAGAAGTCTTCTCAGTCCCGGCGCATAGCTGCTGCATTTAAGGAATTGATCGCGTGATCAGTGAACGCACGGCGGCGCGCGCTATTCTGTCTGTATATCCCAAGTTCCTGTATATCCGAGTTCCTGGATATCCCAAGGGGGGTATATATTCTGCCTGTATATACGAGTTCCTGTATATCCCGACGGGAGCTATATACAGGAACTCTACGCCGTTATCTCGCAGCGCGTCGCCGCCGCCGAGCATGCTGAGCGGGAAATTCAACAGCGGGGAGCATTTGCGCAAAAGATTCAACATGCTCGGCCGCCGCCAAGCATTTTAAACCTCCCGCGCAAATGTCACGTGTTTCGGATGAGCCACGCAACGAGGAGGAGGACGAAGGACAAATGCACGTGCAACAGGCAGCGTGTGCTGGGCTTCTGTGGCACGGCTTCGCCATACTACCCTCCCCCTTACACTTTCGCCATTCTTTCATCCCCCGCTTTTCTGAGCCGCATCATCTTCGGTGGCTCCTTCGTTCTCTCGTTTATCTCACAGCGCGTCGCCGCCGTGGAGCGTCTCCCGCCGCCTCGGCATACCGCCCTCACCTCACACTTTCGCCACACTTTCCTTCGCCGTTTTCCTTCTGTCTTCGGTGTCCCCTTCTTTCGCACTGCTACGAAGCACGGCGACGCCGGGAAACCAGAGTAGCGGGCGCCTAAGTGCTGCGCACTAAAACACCGCGGCCATTAAAAAGAATGGTAGAGTTGCTGGGGCCACCTGCTAGTCTACAAAAGCCGAACAGCGAGCTCGTTCTAGCTTTTGATCTAGATTGCAGCAGGGTTCAAAGGTAACCACTAGATAGCACGAAGTACCGGCCTGCCCTGACACGGAAAAGTAATTTCGCGTTTCTCCCCCTGACGTCACGCGATACATTCGGTTCACTACTGAACCTGTACGGTGGTGCGATCTCACCTGTGCCAAGGGAAAACACTGGGATCTGCACGTTTGCTTTATTGCGCTTCTAGTTTTTGTAGTAAAAGCTGCCTGCCTAAACCTTCTATGCTCAAATGCTCAGACTTCAAATTTGGCTGCAGTTATTCTCACATACGCGTTTTAGCGGATAATTTGGACGCGGAAGTGTTGTGGCCGCAAACGCACGACGGCGCGTGGTTGTGAACTTCCGTCGACATATGTCGTCCTTGAGTGGGTGTGCCAGTATTGTGCCAGTATTGTTGCTCAGCAGCGCAACGCCTTAGCTACCGAGCCACCACGGTGGGGGACTAAATAAAATCAAAGCACTTTCGATCTTCCGAGAAAGTTGGTTGAAACGCGACGCCTATTTTTTGCGCGAAATTCAGCAAGTGAGCGCTTGCAATTGATTTGTCTAAATTCGATTTATTTAGAAGCTAGAGAAGCAGGGGGAAAACCGATGTCCGAAATTCAAACTGCTTCGACCGTGTCGGAATGGCGCGATTGGATAAACGTCACCTTGATAACGCCGAGGACCGCGGTTCTATTCCAACCACGAGTAGCGTTTTTTTTTTCATTGTCATTATAACAATCATAAAAATTATCCTGAAGTGCCTCCTGCTTGTGCAAGTTGGCTTTCTTGCAGTACATTTTGTGGTTTGCACGGACGCCCTCAGAGAGACATAGACAGCTTCGCCTTAAAAAATTCGAAGAGAGACTTGAGGCTTCTTGCGCGTGGCAATCCGAAAGCATTTCGAGGGTGCCACTAAAGCAAGTCCCTTCGCTCTTTTTTGATGCTAACGCTACTTCCGCAGAATCGACACCCTCTTCGGCTGAGTCACACCTATTCTCTTCACTTGCCGTCATGTGCACATGCCGCCACTCACACATATAACGCAATATGACGTCACGCGCAGCCCGCAGTACACGCTCTCCTTTTTTTTCCCACCGTAGGTAACGTGCTGAATTAATGCCGTGATGACGCACTCTGCACCTTCTCCGGAGACCCGGGTTCGATTCTCATGCGAAGTCCAACGCACCCAATTTTATTGATTAATTGATGTGTTTTTGCTTTTTGCAACTGCAGCCATGTTCTATACCGTACAAAGACAACCTTCGTTTTTCGCACAATGGGGTACCTAATGCTTTCGCAATAACAAATCTGCAGAAATTCAGCAGAATTGTCTACTAATGCGTAGCATTCCTATGCCGCTTGTTAGAGTGCGAGTTCTTTACAGCCAAATATGGCTATGAGTAGCGAAACATGATGTATTATTTTATTCTTTTTAAGTTTTCTTTTGTTCCGTTTCGCCAATAATGTAAATACAGTAGACTTTCGTTAAGACGAACTCGAAGGGACCGTAAAAACTTGTTCGTATTATCAGATTCGTCTTAAGCGGAGGTTTTTTGCATTTTGGACGTTACAAGAGAGCAAAAATGTGGTTCGTCTTAACCAAAGTGTTCGTCTCTACTGAGTTCGTCTTAACGGGAATACACTTATATACCACAGCAACGTGTGGAACCGCAGCACATGACAAGGGATAGTAACACAAAACGACGTACAGAGCTCTCTGCATGTCGTACTCTGTGTTTCTGTCCCCCGTCTTGTGCTGTGCTTCGACATTTCGCTATGTATCAGCTCGCCCAAGCCAATAGTCTGCTGAACTTTATAGACCATTATAGCGATGAAGTGCCTTTACTTCGCTAATTATGCCTTTTTTCCGCAGATGCAAGGCGTATTGCAGAGTTGGTCTATTTACGCTCTTTGTATACGTGTTTCCAACGTTCCTTCGCGAACCTCATTTGTTTATTCTTCTGTTTTGAGGGGAGATGTTCAAGATGCATACTTTGATTTTGTCAGGTCATTTTTTGTGAAAATTTCGTCTTTTTATTTTGTTTATTTTTGCTTTTTTTAAATTCTGTCCGACGAATTATCTCCATTTACGCTATTATAACGATAAAGATGTTACTTTTGCCAAATCTGCATTTTTGTGGAAATGCAGGGTCCCGGCTGCGTGTTTCCAAACGCTTCGCTGCACAGAGCACCCGCGTGACGTGTGATGTCCCTGCGCGCGCTATTCGTTTGAGCGCTTGCTAATACGGGCCCACCGTCCGGGCTCTGTGGCTTCGATTTTGAGTACTGAGTACTGGCGCTGACGACTTGGATTTGAGCCCCAACATTGGTGTTATTTTTGTTAATAATGGCGATGTGGTGCGTTTTAGGTCGCTTTGGGTTTGGCTGCAGCCAATGACCACGTTAAATTGCCGTTCTCTATTGCGCGAACAGACATGTCACGTGGGTGCTCTGTGCAACGCAGAGTTTGGAAATACGTGTCCTGGCTGTTGGAGTACTCAGGAAATAATGCTACGCCTTAAAAAGCCAGAAAACTAGAAATGTGGCTCACTGTCGTTCTTTCGTCGATCCACCAACTATCCATTCTTCTTCAGCATTGTTTTGGCTGCCCAGCCAGCCCAGACGCTTGCCACAAACTCGTGACTTCCGATTTCGAAGGCGCGTATGACTGGACGCCGAGGCGGGCACGGCGGCTTCTTCTCGTAAGGGGAAGCGGGGTGTGGTGCAGCGCCGTTGCGTGACGCAACGTCAGTTGCGTACAAATTACCGTAGAAGGTGCGTACGAGGAAATATTGGCCCACCCGATATGGGAGAGTAAAGCTGCGGTGAGTAGGTCCAAAAATGGAAGGAATGAAAAAGTGCAAACAAGGCCGACAGCGCACGACCCCTCATTTACATGTTACCTGCGAGACCCCACCCCCTAGAGATCCAGTTGTAGCGTGCACTGCAGCTGAGAAGCCTTGTTTCATTGTTAGAGAACAGGAAATAGGAAGGGGCTCTCGGCCGCTACCGCATCTTTTTCACTCTGGCAGAGGTCGTGGTTCATACGGGACGGCTATCGAGACGTTTGCTGGTCACGCGTATTTTTGTATTAGGTCTCGCGAAAAGGGCGTATACAATTAGCAACTAACTGGCTCTCAGAAATGTCATCGGAACTAAAACTGATTATATATTTTCAGATAATAATATATCAGCTTTGCCTATGAGCAGCTTGAACCTGCCACGCAGAAGTTGTTATTTTTGTTTGGGAGTAGAAAAAGAAGCTGCGAGAGAAAGAGAGAGAGAGAAAGTCGTTCGAGAGTACCATTGTTCCCCCTGTAATCCTTTTGGGTTAAGTTTTAAAAGATTCTCGCAACTAACAAATAACATGAATGCAAAGTTTTTCCAGCCAGTGTCAATCCACGCAATTTTTTCTTGACTATTCGTCTGTTTTAACCTGGAATATAAGTATAAAATTATTCCGTTTGTAGTATTACATTCAAAATCATTGAGGTAATAATGTCTACGCGCGTACAGACATTTGTTTCCGGCGCGTTTGATCACCCGCACCTTCAGTTCAAGAAACAACGCCCATCTTTTTATCCCTCTCTTTCCACCGTGTTTCCAGGTGTAACTGTGTTCGCGCGTCTGGCTTCCCCCGTGGCGCCCCACGGCCAGCAGTTGCGGTGCACAGAATTATCTAGGCGTGGCGCAGGCCGCATCGGCCGAACGCCATCATCCGAACACGGAATGGCCTATTCCGGGTCGGCACCCCATCATGAACACTCCAGACTTCCTCGAGCGGCCACAATGCTCAAAAGTCGGCCCTCCCGGAAGCGATGCGGGAAGAGAGTCTTCGCGCCCGCAGTGATGCAAAGTACACGAGAGGCGCCGACCACAGCCGGGCTTCGACGGGCGCGAAAGGGATGAGGAGAGGAGATGACGCATGGAGCCGAGCTGTGATCGAGAACGGTCCACATCTGTGCCCGGCTTCGGTGGGAAGAACCGATTCTCGGGAGGGGCCGACGTTCGAGGTTGTTTTGTAACCGTTAGTTTCAAGACCCACGCCAGTGCGACCAATGAGATTAGGTCGCCTGCAAGTATGTCTCATGCTGGTTATTGATGATGTGGGTGTTCTAGTTACGATGGGATGGGAAAACATCCTGTTATCACTTTATCAAACTATTGCGTCGGCCTTGTTTCACCGTAGCCTAAAACAAAGCCGCCATGCCTTGAGTGTGATAGGAACATAATTTCATGTTGTCATCGAAGAAGATAGCTGCACCGTCATTAGGTTATTGCAGACCGAAACATGAACTGTAGAAAAATAGGTCCACTGGTGTTTCCCTTCTGTGTTGCTGCGGGTTTCAACAGGAAGCGTTTTGTATCGGCTAGTTGCATTGTTCCGCGTTCCCCAACGTCTCATTTCTGTGTTGTGAGATGGCCGGGTTATCTCAAAGTGCTCAGACGTACCGAGATAAAATAAAAACTGCTGACTCTTCAAGTTGTTACGATGCGTACAGTTTATTTGTAAATGATATGGGGCTAATGACATACCACATTCGACGCCGCCAACCCTTCGGTTATAAATGCGATGTTCGCTGTAACATCACTGCAAAGACTCAAAGTCGGCGTGTTGTTTTTTAACGTGCAACGCCTTAACACACATCACATATTCTAGTTGAACGGAATGATACGCCGCCTAACTTGCCGAATTTTCGTAGTATATATGGGGGTTCTTTGAAACGAGCTATATCGAAATAGTGTGCAGCAAAGAACGGTAGTGCATAGGAAGGACGGGACAGAAATGCCCGTGTTTGACTGTCGTTTTCGGAACGAGACAAGCACTGCATTCGACCCGTTGGTCGTCATATTAAAGAGAAGCTTTTTAGCTTTACCCTCCAATGGTTCTGTCGGAACCGTTGGTGTCAACTAACAAGTCCCGCAAACAAATAAAAGAAGTTACTGTCACCGCCAGGAATCTAACCTTGAACGAATAGAGAAACGGAGCGAGAGCCCGTTGTCTCACCGATGTAGCAAGGAGCATACGCGGAGATGGGGTAGACATGCGGTGCACTCACCGAGCACATATGCGTGTTTAGCGCGTGCGTTCTCTCTGAATGCCAAGTGATAGCTTCACGCGACCTCTCGCTCTGTTGTTCGCTCCGCCCACGGCACATGTAGAGGCCGTGTGCGTGCCTTGCGTAGGCGCTAGGAGTTATAAAAATTAAAGGAAGCTCACACCAACGCATTGCATCTCCCTTCTTCTCTGTCTCTGCCGCCGATCTCGTCACCTCCGTCAGCTGCAGGCATCAGACCTAAAATTGAATATGCATGACATTTGTATATAGTAACATCACTTCCTCAGAACGAGAAAAACACGCCAGAGCGCACGCCCTTCGTCCCTGTATCGTGCTCATGCGCTCTCTACGGTAGAAGATGTTAAATGTCGAAGCTGCTGTCACAGGCGATCATTGACTCCTGCACATGGCCCGTCCTATGCGAGTAGTTGGCAGTACGGCCGAGGAAGAGGCCGCGCTTCGAGAGGCTCGGCGTGCAAAGCATTCGCTGGAGACGATCAGTCGCGCTTGCAGAGTGGCGTACGAAAACGTCGACCAAAACGACCAAGAGCTCACTCTGGCCTTGCTCAACACGAGCTCACTGAAATGCCATGGCACCGACGCCAACCACGACACCACAATGACACTAAAACTCAACTTTGTGTGCGTAAATGATCACCTCCAACAGCCTCGCCCTTCAATTCTTGCACGCGAGTGCAAGCATCCCCGTTTTTTTTTTCTGTTCGCGTTGTAAGAGTTATCCATCTCTTGCCGCGGTAGCTGTTCATTTAAGGGCACCATGGTAAAAGAAAAAATGAATGAAAACAAGGGTGCCTTGGAGGAACTCGCTTCTGGTTTTTTTGGAGCGTGGTTCCATTCGAGCGCATCTGTTCTCGGCCAAAACGGAAGAAATTTTAGTGCGGTAATGGTTGGAACATTTACCAGGAAAGTGCTTTTTGGTCTTCTACAGTACACTTACGGACACGAGTATGAAAGAACAAGATGAAGGAGAAAGAAAAATATACATAAAAGGGGTATACCAAGAGTATTCAGCAGTTTATACAGCAGCTCTCGCAGGCCTTCGTCTTTCAGTGGACCTAAATGGGCTGTTGATGATGTTGATGAAACACAACTTGACATAGTAAGGTTAATTTGTCAGGAGGCGCATAAAAATATTGAAATCCTTTGGGGAAAGTTATGCAATAACTCCGCCACAGCCTGAAAGCAGATTTCACCTAATTCACGACCGAAACGCATTAGTAGGTCAGAGCTATTAAAAGGTGGTATAACTAATGCCACACAAAGGCGCGCCTGTGTTGATCACTACTTCCTTCCGGGAGTAAGCGGAACTCATTGAAACTCCATTACACTGCCGAAACGAAAACACAAGTGATGCAATCGCATTACCCCAGCAGACGACCGCCATCTAGACCGTGCGTTACCGGAGAGGAGCCCTGTTCTTCCAAATCGAGCAAGCATACTTCACATAACTCATAGAGTGCCCCTCCTTGGTGCGTGGGGAACAAAGTGAACCACGAGCGTGTATATCTCGTGCACGGTTTCACCTTCCGTCTGAGGCCTGCTCGGGCAGCGCGTAAAGGACTGGTCTCCGAAGCCCAAGATTTATGGCAAGGTCGTGAATGGGCAGCCAACGCCCCTCGGACAAGACAAATTGCTTCCCTATCCAATTCAGGGAGAGCCCACTCCGTCTAGTTAGGGCCACCGTTTGTCATGAAGGGTCCGCAGGACTGCGCAAGCCCGACGCTGCACCCTTTCGGCCCATTACGCGGTTTCCCGCGCTGAGGGCCCGCTCTGGCGACATCCATCATGCTCTCTTTCACCGCCAACTGCGCCCGTTCTGTTTATGTCGGACGGCACCGAAGAGACGGAGAAAGCTGTACACAGGGCTCTCAGCTCGTCCTTTAAATAATATGGGTGCGTCCGAGGGGTTTTGTAACGTCTTTTGAGCCTGTGTTGCTAATTTAGCAAGTTCACACTTACAGAGATAGTTGGGTGCTGTTGAGAGCAAACGTTAATACAAATTGTGGCCAGCTTTAATGGTTTGCAGTTCTCCTTTTCTTAGCTGCTGCTCATTACGCTTGGAAGTTGCGACTGCTTAACTACTTAGAACAACTGGGACAATGTAGAGCGCTCCGAATGGCCCTGCCAGAAATAGAAAGCATTGTTTCTACCGAAAGGTATGTTCAGCAGCAAGAAAAGCCTGTCTCTTCTTTGGGGTAGTGTTACTTCGCAACTTACCGTTAGGCTAAGAAGAGGTTCCCAAACTAGGGATCAAACTAGCCAAACTAGGGATCTGGCTACCAAACTAGGGATCTTCCGTGGCCCATCTCTAATCTGGGAGTCTGGGACCTCCGGTGCGGGACATCCTATAGCGGGGCATTTAGGAGCTTCTGTTCCCAGTAGTAATTCGTGCAGCTACTGTTACTCGAATCCAGGGCGTACTTGCATAAGCATATAAGTTGAAGCTTAATTTTTTCACACTCAAACATAGAGTCCACGCTCATCTGTACACTGATATAATTGTGTCGTCCACACCGCTTTCGGAGCTGCGCCCAGCCACAGGACAGCACCTACGGCTACCAGTGTTGCGGAATGGGCGTCCCCATTCCATTCCAATTCCATTCCGGGGAATTACAAGTTGCTTAAATTCCATTCCTTTCAATTCGTCGGAATGCCGGAACATCGCCCATTCCCACTCCGGGAATGGCCGGGTAGTTCAATTCCATTCCTATAATTCCCCAATGTTTTATCGGGTGATTATCAAGTTACCAACGAACCCACCATTAAGCTAATGTTATTACACGCGTTAATAACTGATAAAATGCGCAAAACACGTAACCAAGGTAGAGGGATAGTGGCATATCTCGTTCAGTGCAATCACCCTACTAATTCCCACAGGGGCAGTTCTCCAGGTAGTTATTATAGTATTTGCATGGTCAGCACGTCTTTACGAGTTGTGATGCTTTATTATTGTTTAAGTGTTAATGTGTTAATGCTAACGTGACTACATGTTCTATTTTTTAGCTGACAAAAGAATGGTTGAAGAAGACATTATATTCCTTAAGCAGTTAACACGCGTATGGAACGGTCGTGAGCATGGTTAGAACTATAATTTTGTTAACGAGGAACAGAACCTCCAGATCTGGTGGTATCATCAGTTCAAAGAATTACCGCTCGAGCACCTTGTCCTGCCTTTGCACCAAATACGGATGACGGGCCGCACAGGTCGTCAGCACTCACGCATGTCAAGCACGATTTCAAAGTACGGATAGGTTCAGAACTTCCTATGTTTGCATGTGCGCAGGTATGCAATGTTGCCCTTGCCGAAAAGCTTAGTTACGTGCGTCAGGTATCATTCACTGCGCACGAGCGAAAGTTCAGGCTGTGCTTAGACTATGTGCGACCTTTGTATGGGTGTCTCGATGAGAACCAATGCGCAGGGAGAATTCTTTTTTCTCTCGTTAGTGTATACTGGGATAGTACATTGTTTCGTATACTAATCTGCGTCTTGTTTTTTTTTTTCTTTTAGAAATTGTGAGATTGTTTACACTTTAGTACCACGCAACCACGCAACTGAGGCCTGTATAACTAATTTGAGGAGTTGCATGCAGTGTAGTAGCAATGAAGGCTCCCCCAAGTGTCCTCTGGTCTGGGCGGTCAACCGAAAGAAAAGATGTAAAGAAAAATGACAACGATAATAATAGAAGGACACGTTCGGCAGCCGGTCAGTCTAGTGTTGTGGAAATCCCTGCGCCATAAAAAAGGGCGTAGGTGTCCTCGTTGATATATTGTAGGGTTTAAAGCGCCGACGCAACGTAGGCAATGAGGCGTGCCGTAGTGGAGGGCTCCGGATTAATTTTGACCACTTTAGGCCGAAACGTCGTACACACGGGTGTTTTTGCTTTTCGCCTCCATCAGGACAGCGGCCGCCGCGGCCGGTAATCGAACCGCGACCTCGTGCTCAGCAGCGCAATTAGGTCTCCTCGTGAATTTTATATGCTGCAATAAAGGTCTCAAGCTTCCGTGAACTTGGGCTTGTGGGATATTTTGCGTATTTTTGCATATTTTGACAAAAAACAGCACGTAGAAGAAAAAGGGCGCTTTATTTTGGGAAAATACATGTAATTCCATTCCCATTCCATTCCGGGAAAAAGGCGCTTAATTCCATTCCCATTCCATTCCTTCAAGTATTGTCGCCATTCCATTCCCATTCCATTCCGGGGTCGCGAAAATGTGGAATGATTCCGGAATCATTCCGATTCCGGACTGGTAACTCCGCAACACTGACGGCTACACAACTTGCACCAGTGCGTGTTGCTTTCGCTTTCATCATCGAGCAGTCCATCGAGTGGGATAATGTTGTGGGTTCTCAGGCAGCATTTGAGTGCATAGCACCTTTCCAAACAGCTCAGCTTGTCTCGGACATGAATGTTGTTCAAGTCCATGCTACACACGCAAACTATCATTTGCAACATCAGTGACTCCCCGTAGATCCCTCAAAATCCGATAATTTCAAGATGGACAATGTGGCATCGACCGTACATGGTCGACGGGGACCAGATATGCCAACGCGATTTAGAAGGGAAGATGTTCCAGTTTATGCAACCAGTGTCGTATGTTCCATTAAGTGATCTCCGTGTACTGACACATCACCTAAATACGTCCCCGTTATGTTTATTTCATTACCTGTGAGTGGAATTTGAAGATCCCGTCTGAATTCACCAAGCATGTCGAAGCCTTATTGCGTTGGATGTGATACTGAATGCCGCATACACATAAAGCGTCCGCTTGAAGCAAAAATAGGCCAGTTCGCCATTGTTCCAACTTTGCCATATACTCGAAGATATAAGGAACGTGCACGGAGCACAGCATTGACGCCGCCCTCGTGGGTATTTCGCGCATTACGTGGTGGGCAGACAGCCCTGAGGTTGTTACGGAGGGACGGTTACTTTGTGATGTCGCCTACAAACTGTTGCGTAGTGAACTGTGCTCATTCTTACGCTAACTGCCCGCTAGCTTTTCGGGTTTTTCACATGGCCATGGCTTCAGGACCAGCGATCGCCATGGATATGCTGTGTGCGCCACGTGAAGTAAGTGGTTGTTGACATTCTCGTCCGAGTATGTTCGTGTGCAGTAGACGATTGCAAATATTTTTTTTATATAGTGCCGATGGAACCGAATGGCAGCCGTCGAACTGGGCAAGAATATGCACTGCCCACTTTGCGGTAAACCATTGAGGGATCCAAGACCGCCGTCATAATCATTAAGATGATTTAAAAAAGGCCGGGCTACCGCAAAAGGCCTACGATAGCTGGAGACAGACCCCTGTTATGAAAGGTCCGACTCTATTACTTATTATCAGCTAGTTAATTTTGTGTGTAAGAATCTGGTAAATCATACCCAGCTGATAGAACGAGCGTGCATTTAGTTGGCGACTGTGAGGGTCAATGTTACCTTCTTTTGTGGTTCTACTGCGGGAACTTTACTTAGGGGCGAGCCCCTTAGCCTGCAGGGATTTATACACACCTCCCCAACACACCCCAACACCCCCCAGAAGGATTTCGACAATTCTGGATAAACACCTGCCCTTAGTGGCTCGGCCTGTCGGCGTCTCATGTCGTCGTTTTCTCATGTGTCGTAGTATCATGTAGTCACGGTACTAAAACACCGGGACACTCGTTTTCCAACGCCTCGCGCGAGAGAGCTTCGTGTATCAAAGACAAGATACTTTTACAGCAAAGCTGTGTACCTCTACCCCCAATGGTTGCCAAAGCGCCAAGAATACACTTATACACTGCAGGCCTCGCCCTTCCCCATGTTTCACTTTAGTGGAGATGGCCGGGATTTTTTATTCGAGCCATCGCGGTTTTCTGTCACTGGCTGCAAGCTACCGTATTTTTTATTAGCTGTACGAGCTGTAGCTTAGTAGCTACAGCGACAGCGCGCGCCAACGAAGCCACTGGCGCCATGAATTGGGTAAAAGAAAAATGAGCGTCCGCGTGAAGTACTCGTCAGCTGTTTCGCGCTTGGTGACCGCGATTTGTTTCGTTTTTGTGCAGTGTGCTGAATGGAGAGTAAGCACCGCCCTACTGCACACAGACAAAAAACCAACACTGTTCTTATTGTTGTTTTTAATACTTTAATATATCAAAGCGGTGTGTATGTAGCATTGAAGAAAACTAGGGTCTAAAGGAGGGTGAAGGGTAGATACAGCGCTCAAAAAATATCGGAGGGTGTTCTGACACCACAACACCACCCCTGGCTACGCCTCTGGTTATATACCAGTGTTGCACGCAATGCTCACACGGATTAGGCACTTTTGCAGAGTTTCGAAACGGTGCAAAAAATCCAACCCAAAAGGGCATGTCGTGCAATGAATCCAGGTGGTTTGATTACACTGCTGCCATGCCGACCGCCGGTCTAGCACATGGCTGCGGTGGAGCTCTCCCACCGAGGGGCGCCGGTGCGGCCGCGCGCCCTCTTTAGGTGTCGTATGCTCCATCTAGAGCACCTGGTTGGTGAGGGTGCGCAATTTTTAGCGATGAGTGCCTATCGACTGACCGCTTTCCACGAGATAACGGTTGATGTACTAATTGGGTACCTGGTCGTGTCCTAAATGTGGTGTCCTCGACAAACGCTGTATTCACGCACCTGAGAAGTACAAGTCTTGACCACACATTGTAAACAAACTTATACATGTGGCTACAATGTCATCATTGCCACCCAAGAGTTGCATTTTAATTGTTTGTGTCTTATTATTTGTGATGTAAATTTCTCTGTAGTAAACAACCGGCATAGCCAGGTAGGCACTCTTACTCGGATAACATCTTCAGTCTCATTAAAGATCCCTCTCTCTCTCTCTCTCTCTCTCTCTCTCTCTCTCTCTCTCTCTCTCTCTCTCTCTCTCTCTCTCGCTCACTTTTATTATCGGCAAAGCTATTCATACAAATAGATTTGTAGGAAATGCAGTATTTGAAAACCTTATTTTGAATATCGGAACTGGGGCCCTTTCGTATTGCAGCCGGCCATCAACTAAGTGGAGTTATAATGACGCTGCACTACAATTTTCTCTGCACTATCCGAATCTCTTGGCTACCTTAGACGCAACCTCAAGTGCACATCCACTAAAGTAAAAACACTTCCTTATATCACTGTCGTACACACGAAACTCGAATATGCGGCATTAATCTGGCATCGATCACAAGCCTACCTATCAACCAAGCAAGAGTCCATCCAAAACCGTGCCACTCGCTTCATATCTTCTCAATACTCCCATGGAAACAGCGTCACTGCAATAAAACACTCTCACTCCCGCCGAACGCTTGAATCCCGCCGAATTATCGCCCGCCTATGCCTTCTTCACAGCTACTACTATCATCCCTGCTCTCGGCAGAACTTCAGCAGAACTTCAGCACGTCTTAATCACAACAGACCCATTGCTCGTATCACCGGCAAGACATCAGCATTTAACACCTAATTTTTCCCCCACGCAATAGCCCTGTGGGATGCTCTAACGGAGCACCGCGCATCATGCATCGACCGCGAAATGTTCCGCTCAAAGCTCACTGACCACTTCTCTGAGCGACCCGCTTGTTATTGGTAATTTGAATACCTCATGCTTTTCTGTCAAGAATTGTAGATTTGTACGCACCTTAAAATTGTAATTCTATTTTTCGGACAACATTCCCGTTTTTCGTTGTTGTTACTGTCGACATAAATTCGATTCTGGTGTCTGTTTGTTTTCTTTCGCTTTTTTCGTATGTTGTATTGAATATTACATTGTACCTCGTCATTTGCCCTTCCTTATGTAATGGCCCCGGTCCTTTAAGGTTGAAATAAATGAAATGAAATTCTCTGACCGATCCAAATTAGGTCACAGTGTCACTGCCGTGTCGCAGACAAGCATATTTGCACAATACTTCATTTGGAAGGCAGACGAGGAAAGAATCGCGGACGTGTAAACACTACCTGTCATCACGAATGGAGAGAGAGTGGGTCCTTAATAGGATTGGGGAGTGAGCCAACGGTGTTGCCGGGTGGCCGAGATCGGGTAGTTTCGTGTCCTTACATAATAGCGCAAGAGAGCACGCGTTAATGGGGGGCCATTAGGGGCGGTCTCCCACAGACCAGGCAGACGCGTCCAGACGCCGCAATCTCTGCCGCGGCGCTGTTCCTGCCCCGCGAATAACGCGGAAGAATCAAGCTTCCGGGTGATGTGCGCTTTCCTCCGGTTGATAAACACGAGCTGCCATCATCACAAGCATTGGTGGTTCAGCCACAAGTGCTTGTGGCTGAACCACCATCCTCTATATGCAAACGAACGAAAACAAATGTTTATATATATATATATATATATATATATATATATATATATATATATATATATATATATATATATATATATATATATCACAGTGCAGTGTGTCGAACCGACACAAATGCCGGTTCGGTTACGGTTCTGGTTCAGGGGAACTCATTTCGTTCCGGTTCAGTTCCGGTTCGACAAAATCACATACCGAGTCCGTTCGCGAACCGGTTAGATGATCACTGAAATTAGAAAAAAACATTTAGTAGTTTAAACCGACAGTCAAATCAAAATACAAAAAAAACAACTCAAAAGCTGCTGTTCCCCAAGGGCAGTGGCGCAGTTGCAAAGCAAACTTTAAGCAATCACGAGATATTACAAAAGCAGATGAAGTGGCGACGATTTACCACCTACTTTCTCGCCCAGACTTTATGATGTCCTAGCGACTATTCATAAAGCCACCGCGGTGGGATATATTATCTGCCCTTTCCTTTTCTGTTGAAATCACAATCGTCGCTATGGAATCGCCCATCGCGCTAAACTTGAAGCCTTAAATTTAGGCCTGCGTACTGGCGCGTTCAAATACAAGCGCTTAATACCAATGGCGCACATTTTGTATATTTGTAACAAAACAGAACAATCCTACAACAGGCGCATAAATTATACCAAGGAATTAAATTATTTGGTCACCCTGAATAACTAGTTAGCTGTCACCTTACTGAATGTTTTAGCCACACTTTTGTTAAAAGTAAGGTTTTGTTAACGTTCAGTCCCTGCATTATTGATCTGACCACTGCAATTCCTTTTGCGATAGCAATATTGGTTGTGTGCATTACAATCGGTATGTCATCGTACCGCCTGATCCCCGGCTATCGTTCCGTGTTCTACATTGCGGAATCTTATAACACATTATGCTGTTGCAAAATGAAAGGGAAATTTGACGCGCGGAGCATGAGATGGGACTTTTTTGCGTAGACGCTCTTTAATTCGTCCACAGCAGTACTCCCCTCCGGAACGAGTAGCAGTAGAAGTAATGTAGCGAATTGGGCAGTCAGTGCAAGTGTACATTCGAAAAAAAAAGCACATATGAAAGAAACAAAACTGCATCAGCAGCAAACGGCTTAGCCACTGAGCAGTTCCTGCGGTCACACTTGTCAAGTATTAACAATTTGCAGGTGTCGGACCTTTTAAACAAATTACGAAATGCAAAATGTTTGCACACATCGGGTGTGGGCTTTCGCTGTTGCGCAGTGGAGAACTCCTGCAGCCTGATTGCTCCAATAAAGTCGCAGCTAGGGAAGGGCAAAGTCGTTTTATATCCCCTGCAAGCTGGCGAAAACGACATTTCGTTTAGTCAGCTTGCACGACGCTCGCGCTTCCAGCAGCAACAGACCACTGCTACATTGGTGCTGTTGTTACATAAATCGTGATCGTGTTCGATTGTCTGGGGGGGAAAGTGCGCGAGCGGGTACGAAGTTGATGGTACGTGAAAGAAAAAAAGGGCTGAATTGCTTTGACTGTGCAATATCAACAGCGGAGGGTCGGACCATTTCGGTATGAACCGGTAACCGTTATTTATTGTTTCGGTTCAGTTACGGTTCGGGTTCAGCGTGCTCAAAAAATAACGGTTCGGGTTCGGGTTCAGTTCCGGCCAAAATACCGGTTCAGTTCCGGTTTTCGGTTCGGTTCGGTTCGTCGGTTTGACAGCCAGATATATATATATAGTAAGGAAATGAGGGGCTCGTTGAGGAAATACAGAAAGATAGGTCGGCAGTCTACAATGCCAAAGGAGTCTACAATGCCAAAGGAGCCAAAGGAGTTGTAGACTGCCGACCTATCTTTCTGTATATATATATATATATATATATATATATATATATATATATATATATATATATATATATATATATATATATAAGGTAAACGATTAGGCTAGTGAAGGTTAAATAGTAAAAAGGGGCGCAATAAAAAACATAACAAGTTTACTTCGAAAACATAACTTTACATCGACGTTTCGGACGGGGACCGTCCTTTATCAAGACGGTCCCCGTCCGAAACGTCGATGTAAAGTTATGTTTTCGAAGTAAACTTGTTATGTTTTTTATTGCGCCCCTTTTTACTATATATATATATATATATATATATATATATATATATATATATATATATATATATATAATTGACAAAGAAAGGCCGGCAGTCTACAACGCCAATGGAAGCGCAGGGAAAGGATTAGGCTTTTTTTTAACTACGCTTAGTGAAGTTAACATTCATAAATTTACGTAAGAAAGAAAGAAAAGAAGAAAAACGCGTTGTTTGGAAAGGGGTTCGAACCCACGCCTTCCTATTTTATCTCGGATGCCATACCAGTTCGGCTATCTGGGCGACTCTGTTCTTCACTTTCTGGGTTATTTATA
The DNA here is from genome assembly GCF_048455015.1 of Haemaphysalis longicornis. NCBI lineage: Eukaryota > Metazoa > Arthropoda > Arachnida > Ixodida > Ixodidae > Haemaphysalis > Haemaphysalis longicornis. The sequence continues at coordinate 18,233,735 of NW_027526460.1, read as the reverse complement.
TTTACTACGACTGTATCTGACGCTTGAGGGTGGTAGCCAGCGCCAGTCTGACTACACGGGGAGAAGGGCGCATACATATAATTTTTCGAAAATTGGAACAAAAGTAAAAAAAAAAAAACATGCCCGCTGGCATGTTTTTGTTCCCTTTCGGGGTGGCGCTGGCTACCACCCCGACGCACAGGAAACAATTACCTTAACATAAATGCCCAGAAATTGGAGGGGAGCACAGCCCCGCCGGTAGCGTAGTGGCTATCACACCAGACGCGTATCCTGGAGGTCGTGGGTTCGGATCCTACCCGGCGGGCTTCTTTTTCTCCACTTTCTATCTTTGAGAAAGCTTTGTTTCAAGAAGAAATGACCTCCTACATTATCTTTTTGCTTTAAGAATGTAAGGAATTTAAGAATTTCCCCTAATAAGCCTGTAAGAGGGCGAGCGGACTTACTACTCTTACGGAGTGAGAAGACCTAACGGGTGACCTCTACGCCCAGTCAAACTACTGTTTCTATAGGCCTGAAAATTTATTGAGCAGGTTACAACTATGGCCTAGGAGCTCAATAAACGACCATTTCTACATTGCCACCACAAAGGAATGAAACTGGATAAGATGTGTATTTTGCAAATTCTCCGGCCCTTTCAGATATTAAGCTTTTTTATCACCTTATTAATGCTGCTGAATGTCTACAAGGTTATTTCAGGGTTTGCTCCACACAAAATTTAGGGGGCGAATCTAAATTTGGGACCAAATCACACGCTTTTGGAAATTCTTCACTGATTCCCTATCATTGCCGTGTAGATGACACAAGCTTATAAGAATTCATACTGTTCTATTAAATATTTGTTCAAGTGAAGTTAACTCAACGTGAGAAACTAACAATATTACACTCTCGATCCCATAAAAAACCTCTTAAGTGCGTAAGGAAGAACGTTAACACGAGTTTGTCTAAACTTTACACTGCAAGTGTTCTCGTTATTTGTTGATGCGAAGATTAGACTATTTTATTGTCTTTTATGAATAAAGTTTACGTATTGAAATGACGGCATGTCGGTTAAATTAAGTCGGTAAACTTTGATCAGGTGGAGGTAATAATATCATTACGGTAAATAGTTTTGCTTAACTAAAACCGCCAAGGCAAACGCATCCACGTTCATTGAGCCGTGGAAAGAGTCACCCGCGACCATAAAAACAGATAAGAAACAAAAAGTAAATCGAGAAGAGAGAGATGGGAATGATCTTAAGAAAAACGCACGCAGGGGGAACTGAAAGAAAAGCAGCAGAAAAAAAAAGGATGGGGGGGGGGACCTTTTTACGCAGTCGGGGCTCACTAGTTTAAACCGAATAATAAAAACATGACGGTAATATAAAGAACGCTCAAACATGGCCGAAACACACGTTTACGTTCGCTGACAACCTCGTACACGCACGCACGACGAGCAGACCACCGGCGCTGCCACGAAAAAAAGAAAAAGAAAACACAAGCGCTTCACTTCGTTTAAGCAAAGGAGCAAGGATCATAAAAGGGAAGCTCGAGTGCTTTGCGAGAGGGGTAGCCTCAAAGAGGAAGACGATGATACAGACCTGGGAGAACAGGTGATGCGGCTCTCGGCTTCGCCGGCCGCTCCGAAAAGGGTCCGGGACGGAGAGATGGAGAGGGCGTCGTGTACTCTTTGCCCATCCGGAGACCGTAATTACCGGCCCACATGTTTCATCTTTGTTCTTGGCGCTCTCCATGAGAGGAGAAAAAGAAGAGGGGGAGAAAACAAACAAGCGAAACTGGGCCACGTTACCCCACCCACCACGGTACGGCGACAGGGCTGCCGGCAGTGCTGGGCAGATGGGCTGTAGCAGCTTCAGCGCAGCGAAAGTGAAGCGATACGCTGGCTGACCGGCGTTGTTGCACACGCCAGCGAGGTTTTTCATTGAGGGTGTGACGAATCACGCTGGCAGGAGAGGCGACTTGCTGTGGCTTTTGTTCGGCCAGACAGGGTGTCTCCCGCCACGCTTATTGCGGCCTTTCCGCAACCCCGTCAACTGCCGTATTCTGTTTGCTCTGACATGTGGTCACCCGAAAGGCAACGCACTGACGAGCACTTCAACCCTGCGCCTTAAATTGAGACGTACGGAGGGGGTCATATTTAAGGCCTTATTATAAACAACGCAAATTAGACGACCAGGTGGTTTACCACGGCCTA